>NC_133327.1:637980694-638331305 GCF_042186555.1 Aquarana catesbeiana
AGATAATTTTTTGTTAAATATTACAAACTCCCTTTAACAATAAAAATGTTATTGGAAACATATTCACTGTCAATAATATGGCATATTTGTTTGTATTATACAATAAACTGTGTTTTAATTAATTAGGTACAATATAATATATATAGAAAAGGAAATACGATTTTAACCAATAAAAAACATCTTGAATGAACTTTGAGCTATATCAGGTTTCTTGCAGATGATAAAAATACATAATTGCTCATAAAGGGGACATTTGTTATTAAATTATTTTATATACACACATATATATATATATATATATATATATATATATATATATATATATACATATGTATATATATTTTTAATATCTGCTTCACAAATAATATTGAAGCATTTCACTCTCTAAAAAAGTTACACGAAGTATCATCGTAACTTGTAAGAAATGTCATCATAACTTGTATGTTATGTTAACATGACACCCGTTCCTAAAGTGTGCAAATTTCATGCATGATACATATCATCTGACCATTTTTTTTTTTAATTTCTCTCTACAGGTAAATGTAATCTATATTTCTCATATAATTCTAGGCAACACCAAACTATTACCTGTAGTAGTATTCCTGAAACTACAGAGATGCATACATTTTATATTTTTACAAAAACATTTAAATTTTACTTATTTCAATTTTTATTTTCATTCAGTTTGATGTTCACTTAAACATATATGCTTCCATTATACTATAGAAAAGTTACAAGGGCAAGTTTTTTTTTTTTTGCTTTACATGCTACCTTCGCTTTGGACTGTCAGTAACTGTAACAACCTAAATCGTGACAGTTTCACTCACACACATATATTATATTTCCATAGATACTTCCACCGAAATTATTTTGGATTGCACTCTTCATCAATGTTAAAGAGTTTATTTGAACAAAATGCAAATCCATAATGTTTTTGGGGAGGGAGTGTATTGAAAGCACTATTGAAGGCTTAAAGCTCTGGCATCATCTTAAAAACATTCCAGATTCTAAAAATTGACAGTATCCACAACCTCAATTAACTTATCCAACACCACAATATAGTCAAGCAGGTATTTACACCAAAATTGTAGCCAATATATCTCTGTATGTCAGACCAGATATGTAGAATGATTTTAGCCATATAGATTGTTTGCATAGCATGATAATCACTAGAATTATTATCTGAGCTGCATAAATAAAAAAGACAAGGGTACCAATCATGCAAAACAAAACCAAAGAAATTCCCAGCTCACCTCACCGACCATACCAATCATACCTGCAAATACACAAGAGGTGTCCACACTCTCTGTAATATAGACACTCCTAGGTGTGGGTAGTTACACTTTTGAAAAGACAGACCAGCTTGCTAGTTTGTTAAGAGTATAAAGAGTTAATTGTAACTATCTTATAGCATAAAAAAGACTAATGTCAGGTGCAGCAAAGCACTGCAATAAAACTACACATGCCACTTGCACATCAAGCTAGTTTATACCTTTATATCTTAAGTTCCTCCATGTATGATTAATAAAAAGCAGAAGTGTTGATTGTACAAAGGGGCACAGAAGTGGAAAGTGGAACTGTCACGAAGAAGCTGTTGCTGTTTAAAAGGATCAGATACAGCTCTGTATCCAAACAGGTTCAAGGTAATCTCGAAGAGCCTAGAATCTGTGACTTAGTTTGCAGGCAGGGGCGCTCCAGAATTGACCCTGTGGACAGATACTTTTGTGATCCATATGCCCCGTACCTTGTTGTAAAATGTTAAATACAAGAATGATAATCAACACAATGCTATAAATGCTAGTGACAAAAATTGTGAACAAAATATTGTTTGGTTATGGAAAATGTTTAAAATGGGTTGTGTGATTCTTAAAACGTTAAAGGAAAAAAAAAAAAAAGCATAAGGTAATCAACGACAAATAAAATTTAAGAAGTCGTTTTTTTCGTATGCAGTTTTATCAACAATATAAATCTTTAATTTAAAGACTGCATAAAGCCTGAAGGGCGAAAACAGTACAATATCAGTGGTTTGTGCGAGAACACCTGTACTAGAGAGGGAAAGGTCAAGAGTGATATTAGAAAGTATTATTTTACAGAAAGAGATGTAAGTGCTTAGAGCAAACTGCTGGCAGATGTAAGGTGCAAATTAACGGTAATAGAAATTATACATGGCCAGCATAGCCAATAAAAATCTATCTTTAGACATTTGTGATAGCCAAGGAACCTCTCTCCATCTGCCCCAAGCCATCTATCCTAAGGTTAAAAACAAGCAAAGGAGAGGGACCAGGTGGTCAAATTTTTGTGTTGATCTACTGTTAATTTGCAATGAGCCAATGTTTTTTAAACTCAAGAAAGGTCTGGTGCACTGTGGAACTTGTTAACCGGCTTAACTTATAAATGCAGAAGTAATGATAAAGGAACAAAACTGCTAAAGTTTACTTTTCAAGCATTCCGGGAAGCTGCACGGTTTAATGATAGGCAGGTAAGCAACAGACCCTCTCAGTCCACCTTCGGATTCCCCATAAAACAGCCACGAAGGGTAAACCTAGAACTTCACCCTTTGCTTTGTGGAAAATGATGATTAATAATAGAGTCGGTGCTCAGCATGCAAATCAGCTTGATACAAAAAAAAGCCTCACCAGGTCTGTTTGCAAGTCCCTTGCAGAGCTGGGTGTCCTTATCTCAGAACTGACCATAAACTCATAAACCACTCAACAATAGTTGTCTGGTAAGAACCTACTGAACGAAAAGTTGCACCTGTCTTTCTTGACACAACGCACCTGTCTTGTGTTGCCCATGCGCGTTTTGTTATGGTCCTACAATAGCAGAGAGCAGGGAGGGGAGGGGGACAATATAAAAAGAAAGAAAAAAAAAATCTTTCATAGCAAATTAGTCAGCTCAGCTGCCTTCAAGTGAGGTTAACCTTGCAGAGCAAACAAGCTCATAAGAACAAAAGAAAATTATCTTAAAATCTAAAAGAAAAAAAAAGGGGAAAAAATAAGTGACAAGTGTCTATGGTGATGTAGTTTGCATACAAGAGGATGCATGTTCCTTCTGTTTCTGAACTTCCAAAAGAAAACAGTGCTCCTTCGATTTCAGCACTGAGCAGTTCCTTATGAAAGCAACAGCATGTGCTCGATGTGTGGCTCTAAAACCGTCCCCACTCGCAGCAGTTATCTCACTACGGAACGCACTTGATCTGAGTTGCTCTCTTGTACAGCTTTCAACGTAGGTTGTTCTGCTGCAACACAAGGCGATCGCCAAGGAAAAAAAAACCTTCACCGTTTAAATGAATACTTGCAAACGGCAGTCTCTCTGTCTACGACATCAAAGCTCTCCATCCTTAACCCTGGTGATACTGAGGACATAATGCCAGGCACAGAAACACAGGGCCCCAGTTCTACAGCTATCACAACCAATGATAGTAAGTTTACCTTCAAAATTAAAAAAAAACCTTGATCTAACAATCCAAGAAAATCAGGTTCATACCAAAGTCAACAGTGCCCTACAAAGTACAAGGGTGGGCAACAAGCATCCCAAACGAGCCAAGACTAAAAACTTATCAGAAGCACCAACTTTCCGACAATGTTTTACAATTGAACCCTCGCGGCCCTTAAAAAGGACCCATAAAGTCATCACTGTTAAATATGATATGTTCAAGAAGGGGCAAAGTACTACAAAAAAAAAGGGGAAGTGAAGGATGCATGCAAATAGCAAGCAAATCAATACAGACAGCAAGAAAGCACCTTTAGCACATTGAACAAAACAGGCAACCCCCCCCCTAAAAAAACAAAAAACAAAAAAAAAACCAAAAGTTAAAACGCTTAAGTTAAACAGCATTCAAGAACAAGTAAGGGCGGCGCAAATAAAAACGTAAAACAATCAAAAACATAATAGAAATCAAAAACTGTCAACTTAACAAAAAAGAATCCATCAACAACAACAAAAAAATGACTCAGTTCACTTACTCCAGTTAACGCTTATCTCATTTAAGTTCCCATTCCATTCAAAGGGAAAAATCCTTAGGATGGACTGGCGAGAAGTTATCTAGGGGAAGCCAGGCTGTAGGCAATACTTACTCAAGAGAAGCTGTGCAAACTGATCCTTCTTGCCGGTTAAAGACTGAAACCACGATGCTTAGTCTATCTGCTGATGAGCAGTACAATTTGACAAGGGAGGGAGGATGTGTGAGTGCGTGTGTGTGTGTGTGTGTGTATGTGTATGTCTGAATGACTAAGAGACAGAGTGTATGTGTGTGTATGTGTGCGTGTGCGTGTGTGTGTGTGTGTGTGTGTGTGTGAAGCTAACAGAACAAACAGGAGGCAGAGTACAGAGAAGCTGGGAGAAGGCAAGAGAGGGAGAGAGAGAGGGAGAGAGAGTTCTTTTGTGCTCCTCTCCTTTGGCTGGCTGTAATTGTATTAGTTCAGCAGGCAGAGCTCAGCTGAGGCTCCGCGCTACCACAAGATTTACTTTAAGACACAGCTGGAGGAAACAGGAAGAATCAACGTCATATTCCGAGTGACGTAAGGGAGGGGGAGCACACCAATCAGGAGACAACTTCAGAAGCAAGGTGGGACAGCTAACAGTCAACTTGGAGAAGCAAAAAAAAAAAAAAAAAGGGAAATTCAGATGGGGACATGAGAGATGGAGAAGTCTGAGCCTTGCCTGGTCATCAAAGCATCAAGGATTTTCTTTTTTTTATTGCGCGCCTTTAATTTAGAATTTTTAATTTTTAAAATTTTTTTGCAACTGAAGAATCTAGAGAACCCAACTCATTTTTCATACCAGCGTCTTGTCTGGGCAAAATTTGTACGCCACTGGACAGAAAAACTTCATAATTGTTTTGTCCGAGTTGACATAAATGTTCATACAAAATTAGCATTTTTTGGAAGGGCTGTTTTTATTTTAATGAAGACCTGGCTACTAAAGGGTTGGTGTATCTCAAAGTGTTTGGTGGCTCCTACGTTGATAAGTCCTCCTATAAGCAAGCAATGAGCTTCACTCTGAAAAGCTTTACCTGGTTCCCGGTAGTCTACTGAGTCATCAGTGGGACCAGTAAATGAATATTAATAATCAGTTGGGTGTAGGAAAAAATTTGATCACCTACTTAGGCGTGTGCTTTGTATGTCAGGGCTCTTCTTCAGCCCCGACACAGGAAACAAATTCAAGGTTATCCAAACTGCCAAATACTAGTCTTGGTACTACGCCTAACGACAGCTGATGATCTTATAGAAGGCATTGAACGACTCTGAAAAGTATGCAGATGTACTTTAAATCTGCATGTTAGAGGATGTGTATTTTATCACAAAAATCTAAGGTTTCATTATTAATATTGATTATCAATTATTATTCAATATTATTATAGTGCATTTAAAGCTTTATATGAAAAAAAAGGAACAGTAAAGGAAAAAATAAATATACATAAGTAAATATATATTTTGCAAAAAACTTTTTTTTTTTTTTTTTTAATTTTAGTCATAAACAGAAAAAAAAAATTGACCTTAAAATGAATGGACTGAACCAGGCAAAACCAACCATGGACTTGAAACTGAAAAAATAGATGTGTAGATTTAAATTTGAGATTGAGATTATGCGAGATAATGCGTAGATGTGTTCTCTCTTATCAGTTGGGAATATTTCAGTGATTTGTAAATGATTGGTTGTCTGATGTTGCTAATATTATTTGCTTATCACAGTTGCAGTTTGTTGGGTTTACATACTTTCTTATGATACAAAGTGACACTTATACATATTTATGTATGCACAAGTGGTAAGGGAAAAAAAAGAGAAGGGTCTGCACGGTACACTACACTGCCGTGTCTCTAGCCTCTCACTATCTCCCTATAATTGACATCTCTCATTGTGCTTCCCAAACCCCAGCACGCTAAATAGCTGCTTCTGATCTAGCAATTACTGTGTAACGTCTGATGGACTAGATAGAATTTCTTGAGGAATCTGAAGGAAAATGTCCAGAATGTTGTTAATATTCAGAATATGACAACCATCTCTCATGTCAGTAATCCTGAGGGGCAGAAAAGGTGACCCACTAATAGAAAAAGACGAAAGCTATGTCAACACTTTATAAATACATTCATCCACACATTTATGCGTCTTCTACATGTAAACGCACTACATACATAGGTTTTATCCAAAGTGTTTAGTACTAACTGCATCAATTTATTGTCCAACAATAGGTGTGCCAAACACAAGGGCATTTATATGTGTTTTACAGTGCGTTTACAACGTGTTTTTAAATAGTTCTTTTAGACCTGACAACATTGCTGGACTGCATAGCAATTATGTCCAAGACTGCTGAAAAAAAAAAACTCAACACACCAGTACACTGAAAATGCATTGGATTTTGCTTGTGAACGCTCGTACCAAAGCCCCCCCCCAACCACCCAACCTCCCCGAAAGTCAAAAGCATTACAGGGCAGCCGGATGACAGATTTTGTCAACACGGGACACCTTGACGCTCTGTCTGTTTATCTAAGTGCATCATGGAAAATACTAGCTCGAAGGACTACAAATCACTATATAACCAATCATGACACATCTACCGAATTGGTGTATAGATATTTTAATAAACATTAACTTAAAAAAGCCAAATTGCTTTGACAGGTAACAAAATTTGCTCTAATTTACAGAAACGGGGATTTTTTTTCTTTAAAAATAGTCTAGTTTGAAAAACCAGGGATAATTCCAAGGACGATGTTTTTCAGGAACAAATCTTGGAACCCTCAGATTCAGCCTGGAAGTCAGGGACAGCTGATGACTGAGAGTTTAATTCAAAAAAAGAAAAACTGGCCAGGAACGATAGCACTGTGTAGATTACTAGAGTGTATAAGAAGGAGAAGTTACATGAGCATCTACAAAAGATATCTGAATGTCACCGATAGCCATGAGTAATCTTTTGCATGACTATGACTCAAGTCTTCATTGTTCTGGGTTGTTTTCCAACTAGGCAGAGATAAACAAAGTACCCAATTCCGGTTCCATACATGTGCATAGGCCACGAAGGTTCCGATGTCGTAAAAAACAAAAAACGCAAATGTTCCATAAAAATCTAGTTCTTGGCCTCTAGCATTTGAAGAATTAGTTTTGTTCTGATTGTGAAAAAACAACATTGTGAACAAATCATTTTTCAAAACTTTTTGTTTCTTTTTTGAAGTCAGAAAATACATGAAAATAGGTAGAAAACAGAACCCAAATTCTGCAAATTTCTCTGTTGCATAAAACATACTATACCTTTGACACAGTCTTGTTCTAATGTTTCAAGGATAACTCTAGGTAAATATAAGAAAAAAAAACTTTACTTCAGTTAGGTTTTAACTTAAAAGTCTTCAAAAGTCAAAGTCTTAGTTACACTGCTAGTGTAATGACCTGCAATATATATTTGCAGTAAATTGATGCAATCCTCTGCACGCCTGGGTGAGAATCAGGCTGAGAATGGGAATGGCATAAATCTCAAGGAGTCAGGCTCTGTTGCACTGCAGTGTGCTGTCATCCTAACAAGTTTCAGGGATGGGAGGAGTTTGGGCTCCTTGTAGAAGGGAACAGCACAGGGAGGACCTCATGGGAGGGGTAGCGATCTGGCTATAAAGTATATTTATTTTAATTTCAATATTTACTGTTTACATTGATGTGTGACTCACAAGCTTGGATGGACAGAATGACAATTATGGCATGTCAAGCAGTTCTATGTGTGTTTTACTTTCGTATATTGTTTGTATTCTGTTCTTTCTAATAGCAAAATATGTACTATGAGAAATATAGGCATTGCTGACCTTCTCCGGAAAATACTAACTTCCTGGCTGCCTTAGGCCTCAATATTTTGTCAAAGAATAAGCATGCAGCTAGTCAGAGGAAATCAGAAGTTCTGATCTGTACAGTGGCGGCCTGTCCATAGGGGGCGCAGCCTCCCTAATCCATGCATCCGGCCCCATATTTACATGCAGGGCACCGGATGCATGGATTCCAATGGGGTTTTCTTTTTTTAAGCATGTGATTAGAGCTTGAGGCTCTAATTGGCTTCAAAAAAGGGTGGGCTTGGGATGCAGAACACTGTGCCCCGAGCCCATCCAGTTGTGTGACAGTAGCGAATTAATATTTGCTATTGTGTTCCTGATTCTCCTCCTGGCCAATCTAGAAGCAGTTCCTGTTCGCCCGGGAGGAAAATCAACGGCCCGGCTCTTCATTCCCCCTGACTCCAAAGGTAATGCCCTGATCGCCGCCTTCCCGTCTAGCTCTCACGGGTGGGGGGTTGGTCGATCGCCGCATTCCCGTCTGTCTCCCCAGGTGGCGGGAGGGGGGGTTTCTATCGCTGCATTCATGTCCATCTCGAGGGGTGGGCTGGGATGTATGCAATCGCCGCATTCCTGGCTGTCTCCCACGCCCACAGGGGGGTTTGTTGTTAGTCCCCCCTCCCCAATATATTAAGCACCAGCCGCCACTGGATCTGTAAACTTGTTCATGTCAGTGACTCCGAAACTTGGGTACAGCAACAGTAGCCTGCATAGTGTCTCAGTACACATTTCCTTAATGTAGTTGTAAATCTCAGACAGATTAAATATGAACAAAGCATATACCTCTATAGTGTGTACTTATCTCAATCCAGAGCACTAAGTGTCACTTCTGTCTGCTGCTTCTTTCCTCTGCTATCAGCTAAATCGCTTTTGACAAGTTTTCCTGACACCAAAAGAAAAATGGGGACAGGGGAGGGACCTCCAGCTGATTGACAGCCTCAGCTCTGTTCCTATGTGCTGTGTGAAGGGGAGTGTGTCCCTTTCCTCCAATCAGCTCTCAGAACTCTCCTCACTGAGCTCTGCAGAGTGTAACTTCAGCTCTCCGCTCCTTTTTTTTCCAAACGCTCAGACAAGCTTTATAAATTCAGCACCTTAAATGGATGTAAAGAAGAGACGACTAAACAGGTAACAACTTATATAGGGGGGGCTTTGTTTAATCTCTGTGTATCACCTGAGGATAGTCATTTCACTGAGTATATGGAAGGGTTTACAACCAATTTAAAGCTGAACGCCAGTCAGTCTGCTCCTGCCTGGTAATGTGGACAGGAAGTCAATATCAGCAGTAAAATGCAGGACCAGTGGTGGTCACTGGTCCTGCATGGTATGTAATGCTGGCAGTGAAGGGACAGTGACATGACCAGCAGAGCAGCGGTTGTCAGTACCGAAAGTAGGGGTGAGGAAGACTGCAAAACTGTTTAGGGTATCTGATTAAGGTAAGTGATGCTTTCTACATCCCTCCAGATCAAACAAACTTTAGACCCTTAATTCTTGGTGGGGGAGGGTGTGTTGGGAAGGGGGGGGGGAACCTACATGATTGAAATGTACCTATAAAAAAAAGCCTACCAGAGTGATAAATAGATGTGAATATCTGTATGGAATGTAATTGTAGAGTACAACTTATACAACTGGTGGAGAAGCAGCCACATTTGTGCCACCTCTATATCCTACGGAGAGCTGCAAGACCCATTCCTGCGGGGGGGGGGGATCCAGGGTTTCCAAATTTTCTTTTTGGTCGTAATTCTGTAGATTTAAATTATCCTTTTTCAAGGAACATCACTTCTATATAGATCTGTAAAGCACAACAAACTATCTTTTGAAGGACATCTACCCTTCTGTGACCTTGCCTTATCTATTTTGTATAGCATTTCAGTAGGTCAGCCATTTTCAACCAGGGTTCCTCCAGAGGTTGCTACGGGTTCCTTCAGCTAATTGACTATCTAATGGTGTCTACATGGTTCTGGGTGCAACGCCACTTGACAAAGGCATGACACCAAAGATCTTTTAAGCTATCTGTAAAGGTGGCATTCTGACCACCACAATAAGGATCCTTCTTCCCACTGACCTTGATTAATTATTTTTAGCAGGGGTTCCCTGAGATCTAAACATTTTTTCATGGGTTCCTTTGGGGTAAAAAGGTTGAGAAAGGCTGTAAAAGGTATTAGGGATGGAGAACTCTCATCACCAGAAATCTCCACTGTGCTTACCTATGGTATTCTCTGAGTACTTATTTATCACACAGAACATGTATTACGTATAATACTAGTAATATTTCTAGGTCACCCATTCACCTGTATTCACTTCAGATACTGTTGCTTAAGAATTAGGATACACATACCTAAAAATATAGAGCCTACATAGTTCATGGATTTCTGCATCTTTAAAGTTACAAACCAAATATGAACATTTCAGTGCCAATCTGTTAATTATTTTTCTATGCTCAGCTCCTACAACTGACAACCTCATTCACCATTCATGTCCCACCCTCTCTCTGTGCCTGATGCTGAAAAAAAAAGTGTAGAAGGGTACACAGCTCATAAGTATGTGGCGAGAAACCTCAGTCCTTTGCAGAAGCACTGTGAAAAGCCTGCCTAATATTGTTACAACAAAACTGTTCAATGGTTAGTTTTAAGATGAGGTGATTTAGGTGAACTTTCTAGAAGCCACAATTTCTCCTGGATGGCATTAGCATTTCCCTTACTGATTTAACATCACCTGGAGGTGCTCATTATGTACACATTAAATTGGTTGTAAAGGCTAAAGGTTTTTTTACATTCATGCATTTTATGCATGAAGGTAAAACACCTTCTGTGTGCTGCTCCCCCCAACAGACCCCCTTAATACTCACCTGAGCTCCTTCTCAATCCAGCAATATGCATAGAAGCCTGTCCCGGGACTCCCTCTCCTCATTCGCTCCCGCTGTTGTAAATCACAGCCAGTGAGCCAATGAGGAGAGAGCCGGGGGGGGGGGGGGGACCCAAGAAGAAGAGGATCGGGGCTGCTTTGTGCAAAACCACTGCACAGAGCAGGCAGGTATGACATGTTTGTTATACACAACAAATACACAACTGAAATGCATAAATATGAACTATTTCACCTGCCAATGGATTTTCAAATCTGCTTGTGATCCGGGCATTCCTGCAGAGGGTCTGTGAAAACTCTGTGCACTACACTGCAGGTAAAGCTAAACTCCAGGTATGATTTTTATTGCATAGTTGCATTGGTCAAGCTTGGACCAATGTTGGTTTGCACATATATATATATATATAAGCGGAGTTCCATGCTTTTTTCTTGTTTATTAAAAGTCAGCAGCTACAAAAAGTGTAGCTGCTGACTTTTAATAAAGAGACACTCACCTGTCCCACGGACCAGCGGTGCGGCCTCACGGAGCCTGGCTCCTCGCCCCCTCCTCTCCTCGGCACCTCCATTGAAACTGTGGGCGCCCAGCCGTGACAGATTGTGGCTTCACGGCCGGGCGCGAGTCGCGCTGCGCTCTCTGAGTGGACAGACAATCTTCTAGGACCTGTGATGTGTCCCAGAAGATTGCCGAGAGGGAGGGGCCGCCTAGGGGGAGAGGCGGAGTCGCTTAGACGGCCCGTACTCGGAAGCAGGAAGTGGGGCGGGAAGTCCCACTCAAAACTAAGCACCCACTCCCCCCAAAAAAATGACATGCCAAATGTGGCATGTAAGGGGGCGAGGAGTGCTTAAAGTGTGGAACTCCGCTTTAAGCAATGCAGGTTGGTCCATAACCCAGCCAGCCTGTGATCCACCAATGAAGTAGCTGCATCTGAGGACATCCCTGCTCTCCCCTCCTGCAAGCATGTTAACAGTGTTAGACTGAGAGCACTGTGCAAACCATCACTGATTAGCTTAGAGCAGAGGTGTTCAAACTTTTTAAACAAAGGGCTAGTTTACGGTCCTTCAGACCTAAGGGGGGCCAGACCGTAGCCATCCGGAGTAGAAAAAGTCCCGACATTAGTGGGTGTAAACAATGCCCCATCTTTGGTATCAGTGAGGGGAATTGTGCCCCATCGTTGGTGTCATTGGGAGGAACTGTGCCCCATAGTTGGTGCCATTGGTAGCAATTGTGCCCTATCTTTGGTATCATTGGAAGAAATTGTGCCCCATTGTTGTTGTCATTGGGAGGAACTGTGCCCCATTGTTGTTGTCATTGGGAGGAACTGTGCTCCATCTTTGGTATCATTGGGAGGAACTGTGCCCCATCATTGGTGTCTGGGAGGAACTGTGCCCCATAGTTGGTGTCATTGGTAATAATTGTGCCCCATCTGTGGTATCATTGTAGGGAATTGTGCCCCATCTTTGGTATCATTGGAAGCAATTGTGCCCCATTGTTGTCATTGGGAGGAATTGTGCCCCATTGTTATTGTCAATGGTAGGAACTATGCCCCACCTTTGGTATCATTGGAAGTAATTGTGTGCCATTGTTGTTGTCATTGGGAGGAATTGTGCCCCATTATTGTTGTCATTGGGAGGAATTGTGCCCCATTGTTGAAGTCAGTGGATGAAATAGGACCCAAGGGCCAGATAAAATCAAGCAACAAATATGTCTATACTAACCAGCTCTGTGCAATGGAATTGCACAGAGCAGCCCCGAACCTCCTCTTTTTGGGTCCCCCCGCTGGCGCTCCTGGCCCCTCCTCTCTGTCCAGTACCCCCAAGAGAAGCCGCTTCCCATTGGGGCACTTTTGCATGCTCGCTCCCGAGCCCCTTTGCTGCGTACACTTACACAGAAAGCATGACTTGGCCGCGCCCCCCCCCCCTGCTCTTTTGTCACCCTCTTTAATTGACAGCACTGGGAGTCAGTGCCCCAGCAAAGCCAGAGAGACCCAGATGTGAGGGGAGAGAAGAGCTGCACATGTGCACAACGCTGGATCGAATCAGGGCTCAGTTAAGTAAAATGGGGGGGGGGGGGCGATACTGACGACTGAACTTTTTTACCCTAATGCAAGGAATGCATTAAGGTAAAAAAATGTTCAGGCTTCACAATCACTTTAATGATCACTTTAATGACTATATAACAATTTTTTCCACATCTGTCTGGGGTCCAACTTTAAAAAAACAAACAACTAGAAAAAAAAAAAAAAAAAACAGCCTAAAGATCGACCGTATTGTTTTATAAGTTCCTTCCTTAAAATACAGCCTGAGCTGTCAACACATCTGCAGCGCTGAAGCGAGTGCACAAAATAGGTAAGATGGCCCAAAGGTGCAGACAAAAACAACAAGCGCAGACAATAGGCAATAAGAAGACAGATCCTCAGCTGTCAGGAGGAATACTATTTCATTTTTTTTACACAGGAAGCTGGCCCTTTAATCTCTAACCTCACATGGACTGAGGGCACATGGGAAGTATCATTCGGATTCTGATGGGTTTCCTGGTTAATCTGAGTAAATAAGCCTGACGGTTAATACAAGTCCCCTGCAGTTGCTGTACTGTACCAGTAGAGAGTGCTCTACCATAAAAGAGATTCCTCCATTCTCACCAGGCAAGTTGTAGCACTTGGCGTATGACTTCAAAGTTTGCTTTACCCCCTTTACATCAGAAATGACATTACAGACGGATTAAAAAAAAAAAAAGAAGAAGAAGAAATAACAAAAGGAGGATTTTAAAGTTTTCGAGACTTAGGACACATTTAGATCTATGCATGTGCATTATTTTTCTATAGCATTAGGTAGTTGCATTGTCAATAGTCAACGAGCGTTTCCTTTGTGGGATGACATGTATTATTGACAGCCATTGACACGCATTTCCAATGTGTTTTTAAACGTAGGATTTGGAGAGGCTATTGACCAATACCTGTCGCCAATGCATCAAAACCCATGTTGCATGCGTTTTGATGCATTGTCATGGAGTATGGGTCTCCAAACGCACTAAAATACAGGAAAAAAAAAGAGCATGTTGGATTTTTCAAAGTGCGCTGTGATAAGAATAGGCAAAACTTTTATTATGGGGAACTTGGACACATGTATTTTGGTCCTTTGTAATGCATATGTTAAAATCAGAGGTCCGCCGAATGGAAATTTTGCTGCCGAAACTGAAAATGTAGGATGCACTTGGCCGAGTAACAAAACTGAAAATGACAGTTTTTTAAAAAAAAAATATATATATATATTTTTATATATAATTGTATTATATTCAACTTTTTAATTAATATCATGAATTTAAATGAATATGAATTTAGTGTCAGCCATTATTGGCACCTTCAGCGCAAGAAAAGCTCAAGAAAAATGCATCCCTTTAAATTCTATGTATGTCTTCACACTGGTCAGTTGCGCTTCAATTGTGGTGTTAAAAATCTTGCTTGCTGCATGTTTGGTCAGTTAAGAAAACCGAACCAAAAATACACCTCCCCCATTGAAATGCATTTAAAAAAGCAAAAACGTATCAATAGTGCACCCGTGTTACGTTTTTGATGCAGTTTTTAAGTCACGTGGCCTATGAAGACACACCATAAGCACATTAAAATCGCTGCAAAATCCCGTGCGTTTTCTGTGTCATTATCGGCATGACAAAATGCCCATACCACCATTTTCGACCGATATGTTTCAGCCTCTGAAATTCCGGTGCATTACTAGTTAAGATGCAACAGTGTAAATGAGCCCTTAAAGAAAGGACATTAACCCCTTCTCACCCAGACCCAGCATCCCTAAAAATGGGTCTTTATGCCCGGTAGGGTGAGGCGGACTTCATGATCACGTGACCACTATAATTGGCTGTCGCAGTGGTCACATGATCAGGAGCCTGTTTTGCCAGTTTCCAGTCTTGACTAGAGACCAAGAGCTGTCTATGACAGCTCAGTCACTATGCTGGGAGGGCGAAGTGTGCATGCTCTCAGCACAGAAACCACAGGTCGGCACGATCCCGCGAGCCGTCATAGCTATATGTCGTCGCGCACGCCTGCTATCCCGATCCCGCGAGCTGACGTATTGCTATGATGGCTCACGGGATCGTGCCGATCTGCCGCAGTATAATGACAGCGGCTGGTCCCCAAGCGCTTAAGGAGCACAATACGATGATACATTCCAGGGTGTGTAAACTTTTTATCAGGGCCATTTGGGTGATTTCTGTTATTATGATTTAAAAAGGATCCAAAAAACTATGTGATAATAAATAACTTCATGTGATCAGTATCCCTAAATAAAAGACAGTTTTTTTGGCATGATTGGTCATATTTTCAATATCAATGCCAAAATTTCATAATTTCTGCCAGGGTATGCAAACTTTTGAGCACAACTGTATGTGTGGTAGAAAAAAAGAGTACGCTGTACATATGTGTCCCTGCTGCACTGTGGGGGTGCCAATGCTCGTGGCCGATGGTCGCGATGACGGCCGGCCACGAGCATTCCCGGGCACGAGAGGCAGAACAGGGACGTGCATGCGTAATAGCTAGGAACCACGATCTGTCCCCTCTAGTCAGTCCCCTCCCCCTACAGTTAGAAACATACACAGGGAACACACTTAACCCCTTGATCGCCCCCTAGTGTTAACCCCTTCCCTGCCAGTGACATTTTTACAGTAATCAGTGCATTTTTATAGCCCTGATCGCTGTATAAATGCCAATGGTCCCAAAAATGTGTCAAAAGTCTCCGATGTGTCTGCCATAATGTCGCAGTCCCGATAAAAATACTAGCAAAAAAAAAAAAAATAATAATGAAAATGCTATAAATCTATCCCCTATTTTGTAGACGCTATAACTTTTGCGTAAACCAAGCAATATACGCTTATTGCGATTTTTTTACTAAAAATATGTAGAAGAATATATATCGGCCTAAACTGAGAAAAAAATTAGCTTTTTTTAAAAAAAATGGGGATATTTATTATAGCAAAAAGTACAAAATATTGTGTTTTTTTCAAAATTGACGCTTTTTTCTTTGTTTATAGCATAAAAAATAAAAACCGCAGAGGCGATCAAATACCACCAAAAGAAAGGGGAAAAAAAAGGACATAAATTTTGTTTGGGAGCCATGTCGCACGACGGCGCAATTGTCAGTTAAAGCAACGCAGTGCGAAATCGCAAAAAATGGCCCGGTCATTCAGCAGCCAAATCTTCTGGGGCTGAAGTGGTTAAAAACAACCACACCATCTTTTTCCAGAGCAGCCTGTATTTCTCATTAGGTTACCTGTGGGTTTTTCTTTGTATCCCGAACAATTCCTGTGGCACTTGTGGCTGAAATCTTTTTTGATCTACCTGACCTTGGCTTGGTATCAAGAGATCCCCAAATGTTCCACTTCTTATTAAATGATTGAACAGTACTGACTGGCATATTAAAGGCTTTGGATATCTTTTTATGTCCTTTTTCATCTTTGTAAAGTTTCATTACCTTGTTACGCAGGTCTTTTGACTGTTCTTTTCTGCTCCCCATGGCTTAGTATCTAGCCTGCTTAGTGCATCCATGTGAGAGCTAACAAACTCATTGACTATTTATACATAGACACTAATTGCAATTAAAAAAGCCACAAATGTGGGAAATTAACCTTTAATAGCCATTTTAACCTGTGTGTGCCACCTTCTGTGTCTGTACCAAGGCCAAACATTCCAGGGTATGTAAACTTTTTATCAGGGCCATTTGGGTGATTTCTGTTATCATTATGATTTTAAAAAGGATTAAAAAAAAATATGTGATAATAAATGGCTTCATGTGATTACTATCCTTGAATAAAAGATTTTAGCATGATTAGTCATATTTTCAATATAAATGCCAAAATTTCACAATTTCTGCCAGGGTATGCAAACTTTTGAGCAAAACTGTATGTGCTACATAGGCCCAAGAGGTTAAAGGTAAGCTCCAAGCAAGCAAATTCAGAGTTATTCCACATAATAGCGGAGGTGTTTGTAAATTAATGTGAATAAGTTTGTGATCCACACACTATGCTATGTGACTAAAAAGAATTAGGGAGGTGACAACACTTTTGAAAGTCTGCAATTCAACAACGCTGAGTACAATTGCTTCGCCCCCCCCTTTTTTTTCTTTCTCAGCCAGTAAGGGGACTCTATAATAGTGACAACCATCTAAAGCAGTGTTGGTCAAATTTCAACAGCAGTGTTAAAAATTATACAAGGACTCCAAGTACGGCCCGCGACTCTCCCAGAGGGCTGCACAATACCAGCGCATTTTCTCACCTCATTGCCCGAAAATGTTGGTCCTGTTGCATTTTTTGCAGCATATCGCAATGCACACTGAAGAAGTTGGAGTAAAATAACCCCCAGCATTGGTGTCAGTGAGTGCAAAAAAAAAAATCCCCAGAATTGGTGTCAGTGAGAGATATAAAAATCCCCAGCATTGCTGTCAGTGAGAGATATAAAAATCCCCAGCATTGGTGTCAGTGAGTATAATAATAATACCCAACATTTGTGTTAGTGAATGCAATAATAACCCCCAGCATTGGTGTCAGTAGATGCAATAATAATCCCCAAATACTGGTGTCAGTGGACACAATAATAACCCCCAACATTGGTGTCAGTGGACACAATAATAACCCCCAACATTGGTGTCAGTGGACACAATAATAACCCCCAACATTGGTGTCAGTGGATACAATAATAACCCCCAACATTGGTTTCAGTGTACACAATAATAACCCCCAACATTGGTGTCAGTGGACACAATAATAACCCCCAACATTGGTGTCAGTGGACACAAAAATACCCTCAACATTGGTGTCAGTGTACCCAATAATAACCCCCAACATTGATGTCAGTAGATACAATAATACTCCCCAGCATTGGTGTCAGTGGACATAATAATAACCCCCAACATTGGTGTCAGTAGATTAAATAATAACCCCCAACATTGGTGTCAGTGGACACAATAATAACCCCCAACATTGGTGTCAGTAGATTAAATAATAACCCCCAACATTGGTGTCAGTGGACACAATAATAACCCCCAACATTGGTGTCAGTGGACGCAATAATAATCTCCAGCATTGGTGTCAGTGGATGCAATAATAACCCCCAACATTGGTGTCAGTGGATGCAATAATAACCCCCAACATTGGTGTCAGTGGACACAATAATAACCCCCAACATTGGTGTCAGTGGATGCAATAATAACCCCCAACATTGGTGTCAGTGGATGCAATAATAACCCCCAACATTGGTGTCAGTGGATGCAATAATAACCCCCAACATTGGTGTCAGTGGATGCAATAATAACCCCCAACATTGGTGTCAGTGGACACAATAATAACCCCCAACATTGGTGTCAGTGGACGCAATAATAACCTCCAGCATTGGTGTCAGTAGATTAAATAATACTCCCCAGCATTGGTGTCAGTGGACACAATAATAACCCCCAACATTGATGTCAGTAGTTTAAATAATAACCCCCAACATTGGTGTCAGTGGACACAATAATAACCCCCAACATTGGTGTCAGTGGACGCAATAATAATCTCCAGCATTGGTGTCAGTGGATTCAATAATAACCCCCAACATTGGTGTCAGTGGATGCAATAATAACCCCCAACATTGGTGTCAGTAGATTAAATAATAACCCCCAACATTGGTGTCAGTAGATTAAATAATAACCCCCAACATTGGTGTCAGTAGATTAAATAATAACCCCCAACATTGGTGTCAGTGGCCACAACAATAACTCCCAACATTGGTGTCAGTGGATGCAATAATAATCCTCAGCATTAGTGTGAGTGGACACAATAATAGCCACCAGCCCTGTATTGGTGGTCATGGCAGTAAAATTTAACCCCGCCTGCATTGATGGTCACTGTCAGTGAAGTTTAACCCCGCCCACATTGGTGGTGGCAGTAAAAGTTAACCCCTATGCCCCCTGGGAAGGCAACGTCATTAATGCCTTTAGGGAAATCCTGTACCTAAACTGCAAGATCTTCCATTATTGCATATTACGCATGCGCTGTACAAAATGACATTAATTTGCTGGGGAATAGACAGATGCTGAGGCGGTGGTCTTCTTTAAAGGAGAAGTCCAGCCTGAGCTTTTTAGGCTGGGCTTCTCCTCTGGGTCACAGGACTGCAATTCGTTTGGCACTCCTGTGACCCGTTTTCAGCGGAGAACGGTCTGAAGTCCACTCTCTGATGACGTCACTGCCATCAGTCGAGGCACCGCATCATCCCGACTTCCAAGTCTGGATCCACCAGCTGCCTTGATTGATGGCAGTCTCAGCCTCTCAGCGAGCCGCTCCCCACCCCTCCACAGCTCAGCGCTCCAGTGAGCATGGAGGAGCAGAGAGAAGAGACGCTGACTGACAGTCAGCAGCTCTCCTCTCGGGGATCTGTTAGAACCGAGCCATCTGCGGTGTTCGGTGGCTCGGTTCTCAATGCAGAGTCCCCGAGGGACAGATGCAGCATCCCCCTAGTTTAGTATGAATCTAAAAAAAAAACAAACATCTCTTTTAACCACTTGATGCCCCACCACAGTACATTTACTGTGGTGGGGAGGCAAGGGCAGGGTCAGTGACATATATATATACATGATTGTGCCTCTTCCGGGTTAGAAGTGTTAAGTACGCCCACTTTGGCACACAGTGCGCTCCTACTGTGACTACCGTGTCCATGAGACACAGCGGATTACTGTTACCTGTATCTGGTAACCGGGTATCATGTGAGCACTATGATTGGTCATAGCGCTCACATGACGTACACAACCTGTCATGAATGACCTGTACCGTGTGATTAGTTTAGCCAATCACAGATTATAACTATAAGCAAGCTGTTTATGAATGGTAAACCTAATGTATGACTATTGTATACACAATAACAGTGTAAAAACTATGGTGACACTGAGCTACTGTACACGGGACGTTTTTACAACCTTTCCTGAACGATTTAACTTGACAGATAGTAACCCACGTTTAAAACTTCCGTTTTGCTGCGTTTACATGCCGCATTTGGCTGCGTTTAGAAGCATTTGAAAAAAAAAATGTTTTTTTCAAAATAGCCAAAAATGAAAAACGCATGTAAATGAAACGCGACTAAATGCGAGTTACTACATTTAGTTTAGAAGCGTTTGGCGCTTGAATGCCTCTAAACTCAGCGTCTGAACTCATTTTGGATAAGTTCAGGGGCAGCTGAAAAAAGCATCCAACTGCCTCTGAACGTCCGTTTACCAGCAGCAGTGTACATGAGGTAAAAAATAAAATAGTCAAAAGAGAAAAAAAAAAAAGTTAAAAAAATGGAAATAAAAATTATTATTATTAATATTTTTTTTACTGTCACCAGTCAGTATCCCTGATCACCTGTCAGTAACCCTGATCATCACAGTTATATGGTAATGCTGTACTGCACTGGTGACAGTATGTTAAAAAAAACTGTGAAAAAAATTGGGGATATTTATTATAGCAAAAAGTCCAAAATATTGTGTTCTTTTCAAAATTGTTGTTTTTTTTTTTTTGTTTATAGAGCAAAAAAGCAAAAACAAACCACAGAGATGATCAAATACCACCAAAAGAAAGCTCTTTGTGGGAAAAAAAAGGACATCAGTTTTGTTTGGGTACAACTGCGCACGACCGCGTAATTGTCAGTTAAAGTGACTTAGTGCCATATTGCAAAAAATGGCCAGGTCATTGAGCAGCCAAGTCTTTCACGGGGGAAGTGGTTATTAGGAGAAGGCTGGAAATAATTGAAATACAATGTGGATATGAATATATGATTTTACATGTTGACCATAGAAAAACTGTAATAAAATCTTTGGAATTTATAGTAACATAGAGAGTAACCCCCCTCTTGATGTACATTGCAGGGATTTTAACCCCTTCATGCCTAATGGTAAAACAAATATAAATGCCTAAGCACAATTTTGCAACTTTGACATGTGTTTTAGTAAAATTGTACAACATTACAGCTACTTTGTGTATCCAGAAGGATTATACCGCGTTTTTTTTATCAGGACAAGTTGGGCTTTCATTTGGTGGTAAATGGTAATGGATGTCTCTTGATTTTTTTGTTTCTTATTATCAAAGGAAAACTGGCAAAAATGTGCTTAAAAATATATATTTTTTAAATATAGCTCTATATTTGTTGCTATTATCATCATTTACCACCACAGAACAACCCAAAACAAATTCTCCTGCTCTTGACGATTGCAGTGATATCACATCCCTAAACTACAAACCTTGCTAAAAGGCATAAATTGGGATAAAATATTAGGAACAAAGAATACGGAGGAGAGATGGGTTTGCTTTAAGAGCATATTAAATAAGGGCATTAGCCAATGTATCCCATTGGGTAATAAATTTAAAAGAGCGAACAAAAGTCCTGGATGGCTTAACTCCAATGTAAAAATGCATATAAAAGCAAAGGAGAAGGCCTTCAAAAAATACAAGGTTGAGGGATCATCCTCAGCATTCAGACTTTATAAAGAATGCAACAAGAAATGTAAGGGTGCAATTAGGACAGCTAAGATAGAACATGAAAGACACATAGCGAAGGAGAGCAAAAAAAATCCCAAGAAATTCTTTAAGTATGTAAACAGTAAAAAAGGGAGGACAGACCATATTGGCCCCATAAAGAATGAGGAAGGACATCTGGTTACAAAGGATGGGGAGATGGCGAAGGTATTGAATTTATTCTTCTCCTCAGTCTTCACGTGTGAATCGGGGGGGCTTCAGTAACCAAAACTGCAGTGTTTATCCTCATGACACATCACAGGAAGCACCTCCATGGTTAACAGAGGACGGAATTAAAATTAGACTTGAGAAACTTAACATTAATAAATCACCGGGACCAGATGGCTTGCATCCGAGGGTACTTAGGGAACTCAGTCAAGTGATTGCCAGACCGTTGTTCCTAATTTTTACAGATAGTCTACTGACTGGAATGGTACCAGCTGATTGGAGAAAAGCCAATGTAGCACCAATATTTAAAAAGGGCCCAAAATACATCCCTGGGAATTACAGACCAGTTAGCCTAACATCAATAGTATGTAAACTCTTGGAGGGGATGATAAGGGACTATATACAAGATTTTAGTAATAAGAACGGTATCATTAGCAGTAATCAGCATGCATTCATGAAGAATCGTTCGTGCCAAACCAATCTATTAGCCTTCTATGAGGAGGTGAGTTGCCATCTAGATAAAGGAAGGCCCGTAGACGTGGTGTATCTGGATTTTGCAAAAGCATTTGACACAGTTCCCCATAAACGTTTACTGTACAAGATAAGGTCCGTTGGCATGGACCATAGGGTGAGTACATGGATTGAAAACTGGCTACAAGGGCGAGTTCAGAGGGTGGTGATAAATGGGGAATACTCGGAATGGTCAGGGGTGGGTAGTGGGGTTCCCCAGGGTTCTATGCTGGGACCAATCCTATTTAATTTGTTCATAAACGATCTGGAGGATGGGATAAACAGTTCAATCTCTGTATTTGCAGACGATACTAAGCTAAGCAGGGCAATAATTCTCCGCAGGATGTGGAAACCTTGCAAAAAGACCTGAACAAATTAATGGGGTGGGCAACTACATGGCAAATGAGGTTCAATGTAGAAAAATGTAAAATAATGCATTTGGGTGGCAAAAATATGAATGCAATCTATACACTGGGGGGAGAACCTCTGGGGGAATCTAGGATGGAAAAGGACCTGGGGGTCCTAGTAGATGGTAGGCTCAGCAATGGCATACAATGCCAAGCTGCTGCTAACAAAGCAAACAGAATATTGGCATGCATTAAAAGGGGGATCAACTCCAGAGATAAAACGATAATTCCCCCACTCTACAAGACTCTGGTCCGGCCGCACCTAGAGTATGCGGTCCAGTTCTGGGCACCATTCCTCAGGAAGGATGTACTGGAAATGGAGCAAGTACAGAGAAGGGCAACAAAGCTAATAAAGGGTCTGGAGGATCTTAGTTATGAGGAAAGGTTGCGAGCACTGAACTTATTCTCTCTGGAGAAGAGACGCTTGAGAGGGGATATGATTTCAATTTACAAATACTGGACTGGTGACCCCACAATAGGGATAAAACTTTTTCGCAGAAGAGAGTTTAACAAGACTCGTGGCCACTCATTAAAATTAGAAGAAAAGAGGTTTAACCTTAAACTACGTAGAGGGTTCTTTACTGTAAGAGCGGCAAGGATGTGGAATTCCCTTCCACAGGAGGTGGTCTCAGCGGGGAGCATTGATAGCTTCAAGAAACTATTAGATAATCACCTGAATGACCACAACATACAGGGATATACAATGCAATACTGACACATAATCACACACATAGGTTGGACTTGATGGACTCGTGTCTTTTTTCAACCTCACCTACTATGTAACTATGTAACATTGTATCCGTAGTACAGCCCAGAAAAAATGTTACGCTCTTTGCTTTTATTTCATCCTACTTAAAACACAATGACACTGACACCAACTGACACTGATACTAATTTAATTTGGGTAAAACTACCCAAAATATGCTGACCGTGACCTTTTACCCTGCCCTTGACCTTTGACCCTGACCTTGACTCTAAAGCCTCGTACACATGATTGGATTGTTGGCCAACAAAACCATGGAATTTTGTCTGAAGGGTGTTGGCCCAAACTTGTCTTGCATACACATGGCCACACAATTGTTGGCCAACAATTACGAACGTAGTGACGTACTAGACGTACGACGTGTTATTTCAGCTCTTTAGCGTCATCCTTTGGGCTCCTTCTGCTAATTTCATATTAGTAGAAGTTTGGTGAGTGTTGATTTGCGCTTTTCTTTTCGCACTTTTCCGTTCACGCTTTTTAGTTTGTTTCTGAACGGCCGTTCATCTACCAGCCATGTTGCAGGATCGGAGGAGATAACGTGTTATTTATTATTGGCCTTGGAGTTATTGCTTTGACATTATTTTTTTGGTTGAATAATGATTTGATTTGGTATATTTTCTATATTTTTTCTATATTTTTGGATGCATACAATTCACTTTTTGGTTAAGTTCTATTGTCTATGTCTAATTTTATTTTTTTATTTTTTTTTAATGCACAATAAAAAAATTGTGGAGAATAATACTTGGCTATGTGTTTTACTTCAAATGACAGTTTGGGAGTAGGCAGTTACATTTTATAAAATACAATGTAAAATTGACAAGGGACACCAACATAGTTGTATCTTTAATCTTAAAAACTACGGGATAATGGTGTTGTGGTAAGTTGCACAAATTAAAAAAAAAAACAAAACATAATAATATTATTCTTGATACCACTAGAAAAAAAAAGCCTTTGAAAATTAGTTTGCAATAACTCCATCAGTATCACCAGCAAAGCAGCTTCATTATTATCCCATTAAAGAAGAAGAGAATTGTGCGCTGCATTTCGAGATTTCATAATTTGCCACGTCACGAATGTTAATTCTCCATTACGAACACTAGTTTACAAGACCGACCGCTTCTGGCTCGTCCTTGTTTCCGAGCATGCGTGTTTGTACTTTGGACTTTTGTCCGACGGACTTGTGTACACACGCTCGGAAAATCCGACAACACACATTTGTCCGCTGAAAATTTTAAAACCTACCATTCAACATTTATCCACAGAAAATCTGACAACAATTGTCTGATCGAGCGTACAAACGGTCGGATTTTTAGCCAACAGCCTGTCATCACACATTTCCCATCGGAAAATCTGATCGTGTGTACGAGGCTTAACACTAACCCTGGCAAACCTTGATCTGGTTATTTTTTCTTTTTTTTATCCTTTATTTTTAATATCTACAGTATTACCTTGAATTACAAGCATAATCCGTTCCAGAAGCATGCTTGTATTCCAAAGCACTTGTATATCAAAGCCATAGGAATCAATGGAAACTCAGATAATTAGTTCCACAGTGACTGCTGGTGTATGCAGTACTGCATGTGGCCAGAGGTGTGGGGGCGGCGGAGACACTCGGAGACCCTCGGAGACACTCAGGAACCGAGTGTCTCTGAGTGTCTCCGAGCGTCTCCGAATGTGTCTGAGTGTCACCGGCGCCCCTGCACCTCTGGCCAAATGCTGTACTGCACACCCCAGTGGCTTGAATCCTGCTCATCTTGCAAGATAACACTCGCAAATCGAGTCAGGATGTTTTTTTTTTTTAATAGCTGTTATTGCAAAACGCTTGTAAACCGCATTACTCGCAATCCGAGGTTCCACTGTATTTGATTTTTTGATTTGTTTGCACGTTTTGTTTTTTTTACATTTTTCTCTCCTGAAAGAAGAGGAAGATACAATGGGGTTTAGCCACTTGATATCCGCACTATAGTCGAATGACGGCTACAGCGCAGACCATGCGCCTCCCCCCGGCCTCCCCTGTGCACGCGCCATGCAGGGCGCGCGTGGAGCACGCTGTTATCACAGAGTCACTGAGACTCGGTGATCACCGATCCAAGTAAGGGGCCGGTCCCGGCCCCTTACCATGTGATCAGCTGTCAGCCAATGACAGCTGATCACATGATCAAAACAAAAGCTCTGTGATTGTTTTTTTTTGTCAGTGCGAGGAGAAAAAAAAGCCGATCACCGGCTCACCAGCAAGGGACATCGGTCCCGAAGAAGAGGAGGCAATAATGCCTCAATTGTGCCTCAATTGTGCCACCAGTACCCCCTGCCAGTGCCACCTGACATTGCCACATCACAGTGCCCACAGTGCCCACCAGTGCCACGTATCAATGCCCATGAGTGCCACCTATCAATGCCTACAAGTGCCACCTATCAATGCCCACCAGTAGTGCCAATCAGTGCCACCTAGCAGTGTTGCAGATCAATGTACCAGATCAGTGCCCATTATTGCCACCAATCAGTGTCCATCACTGCCACCCATCTGTGCCCATCACTGCCACCTATCAGTGCCCATTGGTGCCGCCTCATCAGCGTACATCAATGAAGGAGAAAAATTACCCTTTTTAAAATTTTATAACAAAATATAAAAAAAAAATGTTTTTTTTAAAATTCGGTCTTATTAAATTTTTTTTAACAAAAAATAAAAACCGCAGAGGTGATCAAATACCACCAAAAGAAAGCTCTATTTGTGGGAAAAAAATGATAAAAATTTCATTTGGGTACAGTGTTGTATGACCGCGCAATTGTCGTTCAAAGTGCGACAGCGCTGAAAGCTGAAAATTGGTCTGGATAGGAGGGGGGTTTAAGTGCCCTGTAAGCAAGTGGTTAATTTACTAAAGGCAAATCCACTTTGCACTACAAGTGCACTTGGAAGTGCAGTCGCTGTAGATCTGAGTGGGACATGCAAGGACAAAAAAAAACAGCATTTTTGCTTGTACATGATTGGATGATAAAATCAGCAGAGCTTCCCCTCATTTCAGATCTTCCCCTCAGATCTACAGCGACTGCACTTCCAAGTTCACTTGTAGTGCAAAGTGGATTTGCCTTTTGTAAAACAACCCCCAACGTATCTTTCTCTTCATGCAGAAGAGGAAGTAAACACAGGGGCGGGCTCACAGTGACCATAGCTTCCAACTGTCCCTGATTTCGAGGTCTTGTCCCGATTTGGAGCAATGTCCCTCTGTCCCTCTTTCCCCCACATTTGTCCCTCATTTTGGTCTGATCTATATAGTTGTATATAAAATGCACTTTTTATCTTTCAAAAAGTGTTTCCAGTGCTAAACTTTTCATCCAAATTCTAAATTGTTGCATTTGTAAATTTTAAAAGCCAATATAAAGGAATAGTAGTGGTAAAAAAAAAGCCCTTGTGGATTTAATTAACCTTTTTTTGGTTAATTATCCTTTAAGGGGGTGTGGCAGGGGGCGTGTCCTATGCCTACATACATCACATCTCTACATCTCAAAATGTTGGGAGGTATGAGAGTGACTGATTACAGTGATAGCCAATCAGACAATCACTATCATTATGGGAGACCCGGGGCTCTCAGCAAGAACCCGATCTCTGTGCTGGGAGTGCGTTGTGTGCCACACTCCCAGCACAAAAGGAGATAAGCATATATGCAGCCCCACAGGAAAAAAAACACTTCTGTGCAGTCGGCGTGAAGGGGTTAACTAACTTTCTTGTAGATTCCTACCTTTTATTATTCTGAAGAAATAACTGTTTGAGTGTGTCTGTGTCCAATGGGAATGGGAGTGGTTTTATAATATCCATCAGCTGCTGCACTTGCAGGGTTCTAATGAGGAAAGTGGCAGGGTCTGCATCCCTTTAGACATGATTTTTTCCTTTGAGAGTATCTCACCAAACATCTAAGAACTGGTAAGCAGCAATATCTATTTTTTTTTTTTTATTGGGTCTTGATGTGCATTCATTTATGTAGATCTGTACATCAGATCTAGAAGAGGGACATTTAAGAGATTTGAGTTTAAGAGGGATTTGATTTGAAATGAAGGACTGTTCCTGCAAACTCAGGCAAGTTTTGGGTGCACGCAGGGTGCCAGCAGCAGAAATCAACCAGCATTACAACGTGACTTTGCGAGGATACAAAATCTAGAGAGGTCATACAGAAGTTGTAGAGAATAGAAGCCTTGACATCATCTGGTTACAGAAAAGACTTGTGTTACAAAGAGGCTTTACCCATGGAGGCTTCTCTCCTATTCTCTCTTTAGACAGGGCACAGCTGATTTTAGGAGAGTTGACAATTCACATCCTGGATAAATCTCCCTTTTCTTCTCCAGAGTCTGATCTGCTGACGGGCTGCATCAGGTACTGTGTGCAAGCAGGATGACATAATGCATGACGGAGGTGAGGGGCACAGGGGGTCAGCTTTGGGTCCTTTGCTTACCATTCAAATACTTCTAGAAGGATTCCATGTAAGACAAACACTCATCGCCAATAACACGGGACCAAGAATTGCTCACCCTCCAAATCTGCCACGCGCAGCATAGTAATCCTCTTTCTCTGTCTGTAAAGTCAAAGCCAAACTCCAGGTGGATATAAAAAAAAAACACAAAAAAAACAACTAAGGCAGCTAGGCATTGCTTAAAAATCAGTGAAGAAACCCTGTCACCATCTTACAAAATTAAAGGTAAAGGCACAGAAAAATCTAATATTTTAACCACTTCAGCCCCGGAAGGTTTTACCCACTTCCTGACCAGGCCATTTTTTGCGAAACGGCCCTGCGTCACTCTAAATGACAATTGCGCGGTCGTGCGACGCTGTACCCAAATAATATTGATGCCCTTTCTTTCCCACAAATAGAGCTTTCTTTTGGTGGTATTTGATCACCTCTGCAGTTTTTATTTTTTGCGCTATAATACATAACAATACATAACATAAATAATATAACAAAAAAAAACCACAATTGTGGAAAAAAACAATATTTTTTACTTTCTGCTATAATAATAAAAAAAATGTCTTCATCAATTTAGGCCAATATGTATTCTGCTATATATTTTTGGTACAAAAAAATCTCAATAAGTGTATATTGATTGGTTCCCATCTACAAACTATGGGATAGATTTAGAGACTTTTATTTTTTACTGTAAAGTCGGCGATCTGCGATTTTTAGCAGGACTGCAACACTTTCTTTTTGTGAAATGGTAGGGGTACAATGTACCCCTTACCAATTCACATGGGGGGGCAGGATCTGGGTGTCCCCTTTGTTAAAGGGGGCTTCCAGATTCCGATAAGCCCCCCACCCGCAGACCCCCACAAGCACCGGCCAAGGGTTGTGGTGATGAGGCCCTTGTCCCCACCAACATAGGGACATCCTTCCCATGTTGAGGGCATGTGGCCTGGTACAATTCGGGGGGGGGGTGCTCTCTCGTCCCCCCTCTTTTCCTGCGGCCTGCCAGATTGCGTGCTCGGATAAGGGTCTGGTATGGATTTTTGGGGGAACCCCATGCCATTTTTTTTTTTAATTTTGGTGCGGAGTTCCCCTTAATATCCATACCAGTCCTGAAGGGCCTGGTAATGGAATTTTGGGGGACCCCCACGCATTTTATTTTTTGTTTTTCAATGACTTTCAATGACTTTTATGTGTATTGTCAGGATCGACAATTCATTAATAGCCGACACTAGCGCTAGCACTTTTAAATTACTTTTTTTTTCTTTAGAAATGTCATTTTGCTCTCGGACCGTTATAAACACAGGAAACACGAGCTACTTTACAGGCATACTATAGACACCCCCCAGGTACGAAATTTAAAGGAATATTTCACTTTTATTGTTTCACTTTAAGCATTATTAAAATCACTGCTCCTGAAAAAAACGTCCGTTTTTAAAACTTTTTTTTACATTGATACATGTCCCCTGGGGAAGGACTCAGGTCCCCAAACACTTTTTATGACAATAACTTGCATATTAACCTTTAAAATTAGCACTTTAGATTTCTCCCATAGACTTTTAAAGGGTGTTCCGCAGCTTTTCGAATTTGCCGCGAACACCCCAAATTGTTCGCTGTTCAGCGAACGGGTGAACAGCCGATGTTCGAGTCGAACTCATGTTTGACTCGAACAGATAGCCTATCCCTACTCAGGAACAAGTCAACACTCTAGCACAACCCCTCCTTAGTCCCCACCTCTTCTAGGAGTGTCTAATTACTAACTGTGCTGACCCAGCTCCTCTATCCCTCCCTTTATCTCCCTAAATATCTAAATAATGCAGCAGCCAGGGACAGGAGAGGAGTGAAAGGGAATATATAGAGCAGTGGATTTCAACCTATTTGAGACCAGAGTCTGGTAAACTCTTCCAAAGTCGCATACACCAGGTTCAGTGCATTCATAGAGCAGCAAGAATAAGCAGACTCTTGCGGCTGGAATGACAGGTGCATGCAAATAGCTCAGTTTAAATAAGCTAATGACGGGCTGACTGCAGTCGTTGCTGTTGGCAGCTGACTGTTTCCAGGCTCAGACATCGTCCCTAACCGCAGATAAGCATCCGCTGCTGTCAGACTGTCATTACTTTATATAGGCTGAGTGGCCTTCGCTATGCGCATACTTATGCCTGTCATTCCAGCAGTAAGAAACTGCTGATTATTGCTGCTGGAGTGTGTTGTATGCGGCTAAACGACCATGTGAAGGAGGCCTATAGAGGAATCTTCCTAGTGGGGACACTAAGGAACACAAAAGAAAAAGTTTGTGGTTGAGGTACACTTTAAAGCGGGGTGCCACTCAAATTTTTAACTTAATCTTACCCCCTTCAGTTAATTGCATAGATGTTCAAATGCTGCACGAAAAATTTTTTAATCGCTGTAATTACCTTTATATTGTACTTTATTGTGGCACTTCCTGTCTCTCCTCCCATGGGAGTAGGCGTGTTTATTGCCTTTCCCCGGCGCCGCACTGTCTCCTGGGAGCTTAGTGTCAGGCTTCCCAAGATTCAGTGCGGAAACAATGATCATGCGTGCGAACAAGCTGTGAATGAACAGCATTCACCACATCCAGGAAATCAATGCTTGTGGGCTTCACATGCCCACAAGCAAGATGGAAACAGCCAGCATCACATTTTTAAACTTATTCTTCAGTACGAAAACAGACAGAGACGGAAATATTACACCCAAACTGTGAGTATTATTTTGGGATTAGCAAAGTGTCTCAATGACCTAAAAAAAAAAAAAAAAAAAAGATTGGTCACCGGACTCCCACTTTAAAAAACCCTTGAGTGAGTATTCATAGCTGCAGTTCCTTTTTTACCTCCAAGCTCATTGGCCATAAAAGTGCAACATTTTTATCTGTTCATTCTGTTTTATTCTTACAGATTTGAATGTGGTTGTATAGCTTTCTACGGGCCCATGCAATCAGCTGCATAAAGATCAGTAAAAGGAAAAAAGTTGCACTAAAAGTGCTGTGTAAGGACCATATTTTATGCGGTACAGATGTAAACAGTTCTGATGCAGTCTATTGCCGACACCTATGTTCTAGCAACAAAAGGACACTAGGGGGCAGAAGAATAATAGGTGATCTCTTTCAGAAGCTGCCTGTGTCCTAGCAACAGAAGGGTGGTAGGTGGCAAAAGAGTCCTAGCAACAAAATCATTATACTGTTGTGATGTGATCACTGTAATATATTTTTGGCTGTTATGCTAAAGATCCTTGGTGTGCTGGCGATATAGGCTTTGACTGGCAACAAAAAGATACTAGGCTGCAGAACCCGCCTGAGTCCTAGCAACAGAAGGATGCTACACGGCTATCTTAAGAATCTGCCTCAGCCCTAGCAACAAAAGGATGCTACGCGGCAGAAGCAGCCTATGTCCTTGTCACATAAGGGCTCTAGGCAGCAGAAGCTGCCTTTGTCCTAGCAACAAAAGGACACTAAGCTGCAAAAGTCGCCAACATCTTAGCAACAAAAGGATGCTAGGTGGCTTTCTTCAGAAGCCAACTGCATCCTAGCAATTAAAAGACACAAGATGGCAAAAGCTGCTTTAATCTCTGCAACAAGTGGACGTTTGGCGGTATTAACCTGCTGCATCCCAAAAGGGCTCATTAGCTGCCTGCGTTCTAGTAACAAAAGGATGCTAGGAAGCAAAGGGTGCCTGTTTCCTAAGAACAGAAGAACCCTCACTGGGAGAAGCTGCCTGCAATAAAAGGATGCTAGGTGGCTTTCTTCAGATGCTGCCTGTGCTCTAGCAACAAAAGGAGATTTGGTGGCTTCTGCCACTCTCGCCCTAGCAACAAAAGAATGCTAGGCGACAGAAGCCACCTGTGTCGTAGCAAAAGAAATATGCTAGGTGACTTTCTTCAGAACCCTAGTAATAAAAGGATTCAAGGCGCAATCAACCTGCCTGCATCCTAGCAACAAAAAGACACTAGGAAGCAGAGGGTGCCTTCATCCTAGAAACAGCAGAACATTTGCCGGGAGAAGCCACCTGCATCCTATTACAAAAAGCATGCCAGGTGGCTTTCTTCAGGAGCTGCCTGCACCCTAGCAACAAAAGGATGCTAGGTGGCTTCGGCTGCCTGCACCCTAGCAACAAAAGGTTGCTAGGCATCAGAAGCCACCTGTGTCCTAACAACAGAAGTACACTAGGTGGCTTACTTCAAAAGCATTCTGTGTCCTAGCAACAGAGGGACGCAAGACAGCAGAAGCTGCCTGCGTCCTAGCAACAGAAGTTGATTGACACTGCAACGCTGTATGCATGTAAACGTTGCTCAAACCAGCTTCTGACAGCATGACTGCTGAGGAGCAATGGGCCTAGGTCCTAATTAACGTAACACAATAGGATCAAATCCCTCACCACCCTTGCCCTTTACCCCATTAAATAAGACACTTACAACCATTAGGTTGGAAAGGGCAAGGCCACAGCTTTATTAAATTCCAACACATAACATGTGCACATATTTAACCAGCTCCAGTCACAGTCGTACTGTGAGCACTCAACCAAAAGAGGGAAGTGGGGCCTGTCCTTACCATAAGCCTCGGTTCACACCAGAGACGGCACGACTTGCAGGTTGCCTCACCGAGGCGACCTGCACACGACTGCCCGGGCGACTTGCAAAACGACTTCTGTATAGAAGTCTATGCAAGTCGCCCCCGAAGTCGTACAGGAACCTTTTTCTAAGTCGGAGCGACTTGCGTCGCTCCCCTTAGAACGGTTCCATAGCACAGAACGGGAGGCGACTTGTCAGGCGACTAGGTCGCCTGACAAGTCGTCCCTGTGTGAACCGAGCCTAAGTGCTGGACAGACAACCTACTTCCAATTTTCCATCAAGGGCATAGCCCATTACAGCGACTTTAACAGCTGACAATGTCAAGAAAACCACAGCAAGCTGTGACATACCACAACAGAGGAGAAAGGGGGCGACAGGGTGGGCAGCTCTTCCAACCGACTCTTCCGAAAGACCCAGAATTCCCTGGGGCACGCGTTCCCTGAGCTCAGGCCCATCCTTCATGTTTCAACCAATCATTTCCCTTGTCCGACACCTAGTCATGCCCACATCAGTCAAGGCTCTCTTTCCCTAGGGAGGGGGCTCAAGAGGCCTTCAAGATCCTGCGTACTAGTTGCTGTATTTTCATACAGTCATGCGGAGGTCCCCTTGTCTCAGAAGACCTCAGAACAGACATTTTACTGCTGTCAGCTGTACTATCAGCAGATCCACTATGAATCTTCCCAATAATACATAAACACATATAACAGATGCAAGGCAAGAATTGTCAGGGAACTAATTGAGTGCAGTGAACCCCCAGGCCGCCTGTAACAGTGTTGTTTGGCTTTACAATGAGGTGGTTGCTGACACAGCGGGAGGTTTCTTTTTTTTTTTTTTTCTTTTTTTTTCTAAGGGTCTTGAATTGATGAAAATAGAATTGTACAAACAGAAGGCAAAAAAAAAGGGAGAGGATAGAAAATGAACTAAACTAATCCTATTAAACGCAGTAACAGGTCTGTGAGCGGTGGAGATTAAACACAGGAAAAGGGGGTAAGTGCTGCTTCAGTTTCACTAAACTAATGTGACAAGTTGTCACTGAGAATCTTTACAGCTTGTTAGCAGATGACTAGCTGATAGAGAGACGTGTTTACTACGATTTCCTCCCGCGCTGCTTTCCATCGCCACCTTCAAATCCTAATCCTCAATGTCTCCTTCAAGTGTTAACAAAACTGTCTTCACAGGAGCACCGTGCACACGGCTGAGCCTCAATGGCTTCCGTCTGATGGGATTTCATCCGACAAAACAAACATGACTTTCCCAGCGTTATCCAGACGCAGAGCAGTGATGATCAAATAGGGGGGGGGGGAAATCAAAGATTTACTAATGTTTATTTCAGCTCAGTATTTGTATGCAAAGCCGCCTGGTTTGCAAAGAATCATGAAACTCAGCAAACCAAGCAATCGTCAACTGCTAAACAAGTCTGCCTAGGCCTGGACACTGGACATTTATCTCCGGTGCATGAAATGTAAGGCACTAAGAACATTCACTATATTGTCAAAAGTATTGTGACGCCTGCCTTTGCACGCACATGAACTTAAATGACATCCCAGTCATATGCCCCGTACACACGATCGGACATTGATCGGACATTCCGACAACAAAATCCTAGGATTTTTTCCGACGGATGTTGGCTCAAACTTGTCTTGCATACACACGGTCACACAAAGTTGTCGGAAAATCCGATCGTTCTGAATGCAGTGACGTAAAACACGTACGTCGGGACTATAAACGGGGCGGTAGCCAATAGCTTTCATCTCTTTATTTATTCTGAGCATGCGTGGCACTTTGTCTGTCGGATTTGTGTACACACGATCGGAAATTCCGACAACGGATTTTGTTGTCGGAAAATTTTATAGCAAGCTCTCAAACTTTGTGTGTCGGAAAATCCGATGGAAAATGTGTGATGGAGCCTACACACGGTCAGAATTTCCGACAACAAGGTCCTATCACACATTTTCCGTCAGAAAATCCGACCGTGTGTACGGGGCATTAGTCTGTAGGGTTCAATATTGAGTTGGCCCACCCTTTGCAGCTATAGCAGCTTCAACTCTTCTGGGAAGGCTGTCCACAAGGTTTAGTAGTGTGTCTATGGGAATGTTTGACCATTTTTCCAGAAGCGTATTTGTGAGGTCAGGAACTGATGTTGGATGAAAAGGCCTGGCTCACATTCTGCGCTCTAACTCATCCCAAAGGTGTTCTATCAGGTTGAGGTCAGGACTCTGTGCAGGCCAGTCCAATTTCTCCACCCCAAACTCGCTCATCCATGTCTTTATAGACCTTGCTTTGTGCACTGGTGCGCAGTCGTGTTGGAACAGGAAGGGGCCATCCCCAAACTGTTCCCATAACTTTGGGAGCATGAAATTGTCCAAAATGTCTTTGTATGCTGACGTCTTAAGAGTTCCCGTCTCTGGAACTAAGGGGCCAAGCCCAACCCCTGAAAAACAAGCCCACACCATAATCCCCCCCCTTCACTAAATGATTTGGACCAGTGCACAAAGCAAGGTCCATAAAGACAGGGATGAGCGTCAGGGATGACCTCAACCCTATAGAACACCTTTGGGATGAATTAGAGCGCAGACTGCAAGCCAGGCCTTCTCGTCCAACATCAGTGCCTGACCTCACAAATACGCCTCTGGAAGAATGGTCAAACATTCCCATAGACACACTCCTAAACCTTGTGGACAGCCTTCCCAGAAGAGTTGAAGCTGTTATAGCTGCAAAGGATGGGCCAACTCAATATTGAACCTTACAGACTAAGACTGGGATGCCATTAAAGTTCATGTACGTGTGTAAAGGCAGGTGTCCCAATACTTTTGACAATATAGTGTATGTTTCTGTGGAACCACTTCAATATTTTAAGCCCCCAGCCGCAACACACCACCTCAGGGATGATCTCCAAACTAACTGCAGAAACATTGGTATCATAAAATTTTGGTATTGTACACCCTTACATGTACCCAGTGATGTGACTGGCCTCAGGAGATACACTGAGTTGAAACAAATCCTCTTACAAAGTCCAGAGTTTATAAAGCTTATCTGAGCTATCAGAAAGTAGGGGGAAAAGAGCTGAAATTACACATTGGAGAGCTCAGCGATGAGAGCTCTCAGAGCTGATTGGAGGGAAGGGACACACCCCCTTTCACACAGCTCACAGAAACAGAGCTGAGGCTTTTAATCACAGATTGTGTGCTGGAGATCCCTCCCCTGTCACTTTTTTTCTGTTGATATCAGGAAAACTTGTTAGAAGTGACTCATGCTGATAGCAGAGGGACGAATCAGCAGACAAAAGTGACACTTAAGGCGCCTTTCACACAGACGGCTATTCTGACGCAGGTAAAAGCATGTTTTTTTTTTCTGTGAAATTCAAGACACCAGGCACTGCGATCAGCTGCATTTGTACAGTGCGATTAGCTGCGGTTGCGTTTAGCTGCGGTTTGCCATTTCCATAGCAACCCGACAGGGTACCGAGTCAAGTCGGATCCCTGTGCTTGTTGCTCATTGGGAAAGGAAAAACATTTTTCCTTTCCTGATGAGCGAGTCAGCTCGGCGCTGCTATCCGCAGCTGACACAGTGCACTGCGATTACCTGCGGTTATGTGCAGATAGCTGCGCTAAATCGCTCCTGGACGCAGTAAATTCTATTTTTTCTATCCACACAAAACCGCATGTAATCAAAACGCAGCTAAACGCAGTGTGACAATGGGGCCATAGGAAAGCATTGTGTGCATTTAGCTGCAGTAGAAAACAAGTACAAGTACACACTATAGAGCCAACCCTCCAATGCCAGAGGACGCCAGTTTTAGGGGAAACGCGTTGGGCGGAGAGATTGTGTGACGTCAGGCGGACAATGTGCATGTCAGCGGGTTGGGAGATACAGCGCATTTTTAATGTGAAGCCTGAAAGGGTATTGCAAAACTATTTTGAAAGTGTTGGACTACGTGCACTACTTTTAAAAAAGCGCTGCATCAAATCACATGGTACTGTGCTGTTTGCGATCTGCATTTGGGGTGCCATTAACATTATATTGGCATCCACATGCAGATCCCAAGGGCAGTGTGTTCAAATGTGGTGTGGGCAAGGTGCACGGAATACAGAGCAAAAGAAGCTGACAGGGGTTATAACCCTCTCTAATGCTATCCAAAAAAAAAACATGTTTTGCCTTTAGTTCTACTTTAAGCATTCACTTGATTTGTGAATTAATATGCTCTTCACTAAGGCCCCTTTCACACTGGGGCGGGAGGTGCATGGGCGGCAAAGCGCCGATATTATTAGCAGCGCTTTACTGTTGTTTTAGCGGCGGTATTCGGCTGCTAGCGGGGCGGTTTGACCCCCGCTAGTGGCCGAGAAAGGGTTAAAAACCACTGCAAAGCACCTCTCCAGAGGCGCTTTGCCGGAGGTATAGCCGCGCTGCACCATTGATTCCAATGGGCAGGAGCGTATACACCGCTCCTTCACCGCTCTGAAGATGCTGCTAGAAGGACTTTTTTTCCCGTCCTGCTAGCGCAACGCTCCAGTGTGAAAGCCCTCGGGGCTTTCACACTGGAAACACAACAGCGGCTGTTTCGGGTTGGTTTGCAGGCTCTGTTTTTAGCGCAATAGCGCCTGCAAACTGCCCCAGTGTGAAAGGGGTCTTATGCCCCGTACACAGGTCGGATTTTCCAATGGAAAATGTGTGATAGGACCTTGTTGTCGGAAATTCCGACCGTGTGTAGGCTCCATCACACATTTTCCATCCGATTTTCCGACACACAAAGTTTGAGAGCTTGCTATAAAATTTTCCGACAACAAAATCCGTTGTCGGAATTTCCAATCGTGTGTACACAAAATCCGACGAACAAAGTGCCACGCATGCTCAGAATAAATAAAGAGATGAAAGCTATTGGCCACTGCCCCGTTTATAGTCCCGACGTACGTGTTTTACGTCACCGCATGCAGAATGATCGGATTTTCCAACAACTTTGTGTGACCGTGTGTATGCAAGACAAGTTTGAGCCAACATCCGTCGGAAAAAATCCTAGGATTTTGTTGTCGGAATGTCCGATCAATGTCTGACCGTGTGTACAGGGCATTAGGCAGGGTTAAATTATATCTCTAGGCAAAACATTTCTTTTTGGTACTGGATAGCGTGAGAAAGAGTGTGTTGAGTTTTTTTTTTTACTGTCTGTATCCCCATTGAGGAGGTTCATCCCTCCATTTATTACTAATAAAGAAGGTAAGGACATATCCCAAATTTTGGTGACAACTGTCTAAGGCAGTGGTGGTTGACTTTCTTGATACGGGGGGACCTCAAGTGCGCCGTCAACATCACCAAAGGGCTGCGCATTAAATTCAAGGAATATTCAGTGTCAGAGGCAACAGACATAAGGGGATATAGTCAAAGACTATCGGCATGATTCATGAGATAGTCAGTGTCTACAGGCATGATACAAGAGATGGTCAGAGACCAGGGGAATGGTACAGGAGATGATCACGCACTGCAGAAATGCTACAAGAGATGATCAAAGACTGTGGACATAGATGGTCATAGACTGTGGACATGATACAAGTGATGGTCAGAAACTACAGGTATAATACAAAATATGGTCAGAGAGTGTGGATATGCTGCAGGAGACTGTTAGAGACATTGACCGTGCTATAGAAGTTGTTGAAGGCTGGGGAAATGAGACAGTCATAGACTGGAGACATATTACATGAGACCAGGGCTTTTATTCTCAGAGAATAGGTGCAGGAACCCACCCTCCATAGTCAACTCCCCTATCCCGACCCCTATTCCCACCCCCAATACCGCCATTCCTTGGTTAAGAGTAAAGTGTTCTTTACCTTCTCCCTCCCTGTCCAAAGCTCACCCCCAAGCCCCCCCCCCCACACATAGGTTATCTTTCCCTCCATGCACAGCTTACCTTCTCTTCTCAGCTCACCCCCTCCTCCCTCTGGTTACCTGCTCTTCTCTCGTCCACAGTTCACCCCCCACAGCTCACCCTCTCCACAGTTCACCCCCCCCACACAGCTCACCCTCTCTACAGTTCACCCCCCCCACACAGCTCACCCTCTCCACAGTTCACCTCCCCCCATACAGCTCACCCTCTCCATAGTTCACCTCCCCCCTACAGCTCACCCTCTCCACAGTTCACCTCCCCCCTACAGCTCACCCTCTCCATAGTTCACCTCCCCCCTACAACTCACCCTCTCCATAGTTCACCCCTCCCCACAGCTCACCCTCTCCATAGTTCACCTCCCCCCACAGCTCACCCTCTCCACAGTTCACCTCCCCCCTCACAGCTCGCCCTCTCCACAGCTCACCTCCCCCCCTACAGCTCACCCTCTCTACAGTTCACCCCCCCCACACAGCTCACCCTCTCCACAGTTCACCTCCCCCCATACAGCTCACCCTCTCCATAGTTCACCTCCCCCCTACAGCTCACCCTCTCCACAGTTCACCTCCCCCCTACAGCTCACCCTCTCCATAGTTCACCTCCCCCCTACAACTCACACTCTCCATAGTTCACCCCTCCCCACAGCTCACCCTCTCCATAGTTCACCTCCCCCCTCACAGCTCACCCTCTCCACAGTTCACATCCCCCCACAGCTCACTCTCTCCCCCTTCCTCTCCACAGTTCACCTCCCCCCTCACAGCTCACCCTCTCCACAGTTCACCTCCCCCCCTACAGCTCACCCTCTCCATAGTTCACCTCCCCCTACAGCTCACCCTCTCCATAGTTCACCTCCCCCCACTCAGCTCACCCTCTTCACAGTTCACCTCCCCCCTACAGCTCACCCTCTCCACAGTTCACCTCCCCCCACTCAGCTCACCCTCTCCACAGTTCACCTCCCCCCCTACAGCTCACCCTCTCCACAGTTCACCTCCCCCCTACAGCTCACCCTCTCCATAGTTCACCTCCCCCTACAGCTCACCCTCTCCACAGCTCACCTCCCCCCTACAGCTCACCCTCTCCATAGTTCACCTCCCCCCTACAGCTCACCCTCTCCATAGTTCACCTCCCCCCACTCAGCTCACCCTCTCCATAGTTCACCTCCCCCCTACAGCTCACCCTCTCCATAGTTCACCTCCCCCCCTACAGCTCACCCTCTCCATAGTTCACCTCCCCCTACAGCTCACCCTCTCCACAGCTCACCTCCCCCCTACAGCTCACCCTCTCCATAGTTCACCTCCCCCCTACAGCTCACCCTCTCCATAGTTCACCTCCCCCCACTCAGCTCACCCTCTCCATAGTTCACCTCCCCCCTACAGCTCACCCTCTCCATAGTTCACCTCCCCCCCTACAGCTCACCCTCTCCATAGTTCACCTCCCCCTACAGCTCACCCTCTCCACAGCTCACCTCCCCCCTACAGCTCACCCTCTCCATAGTTCACCTCCCCCCTACAGCTCACCCTCTCCATAGTTCACCTCCCCCCACTCAGCTCACCCTCTCCATAGTTCACCTCCCCCCTACAGCTCACCCTCTCCATAGTTCACCTCCCCCACACAGCTCACCCTCTCCACAGTTTACCTCCCCCCTACAGCTCACCCTCTCCACAGCTCACCCCCCCCACAGCTCACCCTCTCCACAGTTCACCCCCCCCACAGCTCACCCTCTCCATAGTTCACCTCCCCCCCACAGCTCACTCTCTCCACAGTTCACCCCCCCACAGCTCACCCTCTCCATAGTTCACCTCCCCCACACAGCTCACCCTCTCCACAGTTCACCTCCCTCCCACAGCTCACTCTCTCCACAGTTCACCCCCCACAGCTCACCCTCTCCATAGTTCACCTCCCCCCACAGCTCACCCTCCCCACAGTTCACCCCCCCCCACAGCTCACTCTCTCCACAGTTCACCTCCCCCCACAGCTCACTCCCCCCCCCTTCCTCTCCACAGTTCACCTCCCCCCTCACAGCTCACCCTCTCCACAGTTCACCTCCCCCCCTCACAGCTCACCCTCTCCACAGTTCACCCCCCACACACAGCTCACCCTTTCCCCCCTCTCCACAGTTCACCTCCCCCCCACACAGCTCACCCTCTCCACAGTTCACCTCCCCCCTCACAGCTCACCCTCTCCACCGTTCACCCCCCCACACAGCTCACCCTTTCCCCTCTCTCCACAGTTCACCCCCCCTCCATCCACAGCCAGCTCACCCCCTCTTCCCCCACATTTTACAATTCACATTACCATGTGCAGTTGCCTTCCTCCATCCACAACTACCCCTTGTAACCTCTGTCAACATGTCACCTCTGCACCCCCCCCAAGCACAGCTTACACCCCCAGTCCACAATCACCTCTGCATTTCCATCCCCTGCCTATCTCCCCCCCTCCTCCTCCACGTTTCACTTCTGCTCCCCCATCACCAGCCCTAACCCTCTACAACCCCCCATCTTCCACCTCTGTACCCCAAGCCCCCCCAGCACTCTTGACCCTGTATATATTTCCCCTGCTCACAACTCTCACTTTGCACAATCTAACCCCCCCCCCTCAACTCTGACCTCTGAAGAACATCCACAACTTCAGTCTCTACTCTCTCTGCACAACCAGCCCCCCTTCCCCCCCTTTCCCTCCACAGCTCTCTCACCTTCATTAGAGGCATGCAGCGGACTTCCGTTCTGTCAAACAAGGCTTTTTTTCCCCCCCTCAGCTTATTGTGCACAATGTGCAGTCTCCTCCATGCAGCTCCGCCTGTCAGATCCGTGTAGCACAGAACCGAGGAGGAGTTTCAGAGAGCTTCACTCGGCTCCGTGCTACACAGATCTGACAGACAGCAGGCGGGATAGCTGCCTCTGAAATCCCATCAGTCAGCTGTGGAGCACATTCCCTGGATGCCTAGCATACAGAAGATGGTGGTGGAAGTGAATGGTATAGAAAACTTCCTCTACCGGCTTCTGTTTTATGTGACATGCTGCAGAGGAGAGGGCTGCCTGAGGTGGCGGAACTGCCTTCCGGCAGAATAAAAGCCCTGCATGAGACTACTAGAAGTCACTGTTATAACAGGTCAATAGTGTTTACAGGGACCCTGAGGAGCACCTGTGGCCCTTGGACAGCAGGTTAGGCACTAGGGGTCTAAGGCCTCGTTTACACTGGTACTGTCAAACCTGCATTTATATGTGTTTGGAGGACATTTTAAATTGCATATAAATCCATGTAATGATATTTCAATTACAAGTGCCATTTACAATGTGTGTTTACCTGCATATAGGTGTGGCCAGTTTAGAAAAGAATTCTGTACATTCAGAATCCATTGGTGACTCTAAAAATGGCTAAATGTGCATGTGCTAATAGGTAGTCATCTGTATTTGTAGTTAGCACCCGGCTGCCCAAGTCAGGGGGAAAGGGAGTAATGTTTTTGCCACCTTTTCTCCAGTGTGCATGGGCTTTCACTAGGGTAAAGCCTCCCTTCCATGTTCTATAAAAGGGAAGAGGTCCGGATCCTAGGGGGGGCTCTAGGGGAACATTTGGTGGAGGAATGCATGGGGATCCTAAGCTGGAAGAAACGTGGAACATGGACTTCTCTGTTAGAGCACCGCCAAATTTGGACTTTACTCTAAGAGACTTCACCTGTGCAGGTAACCTGGGGCAGCCACAGTTAGGTTCAGTTAGGAACGTAATGTTATTGCATGTTATACATGGAGCCAAATTTACAGTAAATGTTGTTTCATCTGCACTGAGTCTGGTCTGAAGTTAATCAAAGGGGTTCATGTGAGGTCCTGGCATGTTATTAAGGAACCTGGGCCTGTAACCACAATATGGGGTATCTGTAACATCACTATGGCAAAGGTTCACGAGTAACTAGGGGGGGGGGACCGCAACCAGTCGCTGGTGTGGTACCTGACAGGTTATCTGGTAGCGAGGGGGTCAGTGCGTCGACTCCCTCCTTAGGTGTCCATTTATGATGGTCACCAGGAGTGGACTAGCGTTACGGAGATCTATGCCTGGTCACTTGGTGCTGAAAGGGAACAGTTAGGTGAGAGGTTTAGATCTGAACAAATGAATGGGGTGGGCAACTACATGGCAGATGAGGTTCAATGTAGAAAAATGTAAAATAATGCATTTGGGTGGCAAAAATATGAATGCAATCTATACACTGGGGGGAGAACCTCTGGGGGAATCTAGGATGGAAAAGGACCTGGGGTCCTAGTAGATGATAGGCTCAGCAATGGCATGCAATGCCAAGCTGCTGCTAACAAAGCAAACAGAATATTGGCATGCATTAAAAAGGGGATCAACTCCAGCGATAAAACGATAATTCTCCCACTCTACAAGACTCTGGTCCGGCCGCACCTAGAGTATGCTGTCCAGTTCTGGGCACCAGTCCTCAGGAAGGATGTACTGGAAATGGAGTGAGTACAAAGAAGGGCAACAAAGCTAATAAAGGGTCTGGAGGATCTTAGTTATGAGGAAAGGTTGCGAGCTCTGAACTTATTCTCTCTGGAGAAGAGACGCTTGAGAGGGGATATGATTTCAATATACAAATACCGTACTGTTGACCCTACAATAGAAATAAAACTTTTTCGCAAAAGAGAGTTTAACAAGACTCATGGCCACTCATTAAAATTAGAAGAAAAGAGGTTTAACCTTAAACTACGTAGAGGGTTCTTTACTGTAAGAGCGGCAAGGATGTGGAATTCCCTTCCACAGGCGGTGGTCTCTGCGGGGAGTATCGATAGTTTCAAGAAACTATTAGATGAGCACCTAAATGAACGCAACATACAGGGATATACAATGTAATACTGACACATAATCACACATAGGTTGGACTTGATGGACTTGTGTCTTTTTTCAACCTCGCCTACTATGTATCTATGTAACTATGTAACTATGAGAGCACATATGAGGTCCATGCTATGTGCTTGGTGGGACCCCATTCTGTTACTGGAAGTGAGGTAACAGAGGCAGGCCATCGGGACTACCGGGAGTTTCCCGGTGGGCCGATGGCTCAGTGGGCCGGACAGGTGCAGTCCTGGAGCCGCTCCCCTCTGACAGTGAGTGATCACGATTTCACTCCTGTCAGGAGGAGCAGCTGCCGTCACTTGCTGGAGAGAGCATTAGGTGTTATGCTCCCTCCAGCCTGAAGGGGGAGATAGACAGCTGGCAGACTTTCCTTCCTCTTTCCCCTTATCACTTGTTATCACATGACTGGAGAGAGGCACGAGAAGTTGCTTTCAAAACTGTGAGTACATGGGGGAGGAGAGGGAGGACACACTGATGTGAAGGGGGCTTCTCATGGGGACTCTGATGTGAAGGGGGCTGCTGGTGGGGACTCTGATGTGGAGGAGGCTGGTGGGGACTCTGATTTGGAGGGGGGTGCTGGTGGGGACTCTGATGTGGAGGGGGCTGCTGGTGGAGACTCTGATGTGGACACACTGATGTGAAGGGGGCTTCTGATGGGGACACACTGATGTGAAGGGGGCTGCTGATGGGGACTCTCTGATGTGAAGGGGGGTGCTGATGGGGGCACTCTGATGTGAAGGGGACTGCTGGCGGGGACTCTGATGTAAAGGGGGCTGCTGGTGGGGACTCTGATGGGAAGGGGCCTGCTGATGGGGACACACTGATGGGAAGGGGGCTTCTGATGGGAATACACTCATGTGAAGGGGGCTGCTGGTGGGGGACTCTAATGTGAAGGGGGCTGCTGATGGGGACTCTGATGTGGACACACTGATGGGAAGGGGGCTGCTGATGGGAATACTCTGATGTGAACGGGGTTGTTGGTGGGGACTCTGATGTGAAGGGGGCTGCTGGTGGGGACTCTGATGGGGACACACTTATGTGAAGGGGGCTGCTGTTGGGGTCTCTGATGTGAAGGGGGCTGCTGGTGGGGACTCTGATGTGAAGGGGGCTGCTGGTGGGGACTCTGATGTGGGCACACTGATGGGAAGAGGGCTTCTGATGGGGACACGCTGATGTGAAGGGGGGTGCTGATGGGGACTCTCCGATGTGAAGGGGGCTTCTGATGGGGATACTCTGATGTGAAGGGGGCTGCTGATGGGGACACTCTGATGGGGACACTCTGATGGGGACACACTGACGGGGACACACTGATGTGAAGGGGGCTGCTGCTGGGGACTCTCTGATGTGAAGGGGGCTGCTGATTGGGACTCTCTGATGTGAAGGGGGCTGCTTATGGGGACACACTGATGTAAGGGGCACGCTGTTGGGGACACACTGATGTAAGGGGGACGCTATTGGGGACACTCTGATGTAAGGGGACGCTGTTGGGGACACTCAAAATTAAAGTGGGCCGGTCATGATGAAGTCCAGGGCCAAATTTTTGTCCCAGTCCAGCCCTGAACAGAGATACGCTGATTGGTGGAGTGGGCAGTGGCTCATCCTGTCCCTCCGAATGCAACACATACATCAGTACAAGTTTGTAGGACTTGAGATGAAGACGCTTAAGGAGAAACTCAGTGTAGTGGGTACTGCACACATGTGGTTCATCGCTGAGTTAGGAGACCACCTTAATGTTTGACTTTTCACACGACCGTGGCTCCTGTCTGGTCCCCGGCAATGGTGAGCATGCCTTCAGGCAAAGTATTACCCCTGTTCAATGCCTGGCGTAGTCCAAAGGACCCATCCCGAGGGGAAACTTCTCATGTGACCCGGCCTGGCACCCAACGAGAGAGGGAAACATAGAGGACATGACAGATCACCTGTGTATACCCCCCTTACAAACTACTCAACCACACCCACTCTCATATCAATAAAGGCTAAACATTTCTTAGTCCAAGAACTAGGAGGGCTTATTGAAATAACACAAGAGGTGTACAGTGCCTTGAAAAAGTATTCATACCACTTGAAATTTTCCATTTTGTCATGTTACACCTAAAAACGTAAATGTATTTTATTGGGATTTTTTGTGATAGACCAACACAAAGTGGCACATAATTGTGAAGTGGAAGGAAAATGATAAATGGTTTTCAACATTTTTTTACAAATAAATATGTGAAAAGTTTGGCGTGCATTTGTATTCAGCCCTCTTTACTCTGATACCCCTAACTAAAATCTAGGGGACCTAATTGCCTTCAGAAGTCACCTAATTAGTTAATAGAGTCCACCTGTGTGTAATTTAATCTCAGTATAAATACAGCTGTTCTGTGAAGCCCTCAGAGGTTTTTTAGAGAACCTTAGTAAACAAACAGCGTCATGAAGGCCAAGGAACACACCAGACAGGTCAGGGATAAAGTTGTCGAGAAGTTTAAAGCAGGGTTAGGTATTGAAAAAAATATCCCAAGCTTTGAACATCTCACGGAGCTCTGTTCAATCCATCATTCGAAAATGGAAAGAGTATGGCACAACTGCAAACCTACCAAGACATGGCCGTCCACTTAAACTGACAGGCCGGACAAGGAGAGCATTAATTAGAGAAGCAGCCAAGAGGCTTATGGTAACTCTGGAGGAGTTGCAGAGATCTACAGCTCAGTTGGGAGAATCTGTCCACAGGACAACAATTAGTCATGTACTCCACAAATCTGGCCTTTATAAAAGAGTGGCAAGAAGAAAGCCATTGTTGAAAGAAAGTCATAAGAAGTCCCGTTTACTGTTTGTGAGAAGCCATGTGGGGGACACAGCAAACATGTGGAAGAAGGTGTTCTGGTCAGATGAGACTAAAATTTTTACTTTTTGGCCTCAAAGCAAAACACTCTCGGGGTTATTTACTAAAGGAAAATTCACTTTGCAATGAAAGTGCACTTGGAAGTAAAGTCGCTGTAGATCTGATGGGGACATGCAAGGAGAATAAAAAACAGCATTTTAGCTTGCACATGATTGGATGATAAAATCAGCAGAGCTTCCACTCATTTCAGATCTACCCCTTAGATTTAGAGCGACTGCACTTCAGTGCACTTGCGGTGCAAAGTGGATTTGCCTTTAGTAAATAACCCCCATGTGTGGTGGAAAACTAACACTGCACATCACCCTAAACACACTATCTCCACCGTGAAACATGGTGGTGGCAGCATGATATTGTGGGGATGCTTTTCCTCAGCAGTGACAGGGAAGCTGGTCAGAGTTGATGGGAAGATGGATGGAGCCAAATACAAATCTTAGAAGAAAATATGTTAGTCTGCAAAAGACATGAGACTTGGCAGAAGTTTACCTTCCAGCAAGACAACGACCCTAAACATACAGCCAGAACTACAATGTATTGGTTTAGAATATAGATAAAAGCATATTCATGTGTTAGAATGGCCCAGTCAAAGTCAAGACCTAAATCCAATTGAGAATATGTGGCAAGACTTGAAAATTGCTGTTCACAGACGCTCTCCGTCCAATCTGACAGAGCTTGAGCTATTTTGCAAAGAAGAATGGGCAAAAATGTCACTCTCTAGATGTGCAAAGCTGGTAGAGACATCCCCAAAAAGATTTGCAGCTGTAATTGCAGTGAAAGGTGATTCTACAAAGTATTGACTCAGGGTGGCTAAATACAAATGCACCCCACACTTTTCACATACAGTACCTGACCGCGAGATTGTGTTTCCAGCGCGATCCCATCACGCTGGTTCTCGGCGACAGGGTACTGTGCATGTCGTGCTGGCTCATTCATCGGGAAAGGAAAACTTTTTTTCCTTTCGCGATGAGCGACAGGCAGTGCTGACAGGTGTCTGATATGAATCCTGAGGGGGAACGCCGCGCCAAACTTTAAATGAAAAAACTGGCGTGGGTTCCCCCCCAGGGACATACCAGGCCCTTAGGTCTAGTATGGATTGTAAGGGGAACCCCCTACACCTAAAAATCGGCGTGGGGGTCCCCCCAAAATCCATACCAGACCCTTACCCGAAGCACGCAGCCCGGCTGGTCAGGAAAGGGGGTGGTGACGAGCGAGCACCCCCACCCCCCCTGAACCGTACCAGGCCGCATGCCCTCAACATGGGGGGGTTGGTGCCTTGGGGGACGGGGGCGCCCTGCGGGCCCCCCCACCCCAAAGCACCTTGCCCCCATGTTGATGAGGACAAGGGCCTCTTCCCGACAACCCTGGCAGTTGGTTGTCGGGGTCTGCGGGCGGGGGGCTTATCTGAAGCCCCCAGATCCCGGCCCCCCACCCTATGTGAATGAGTATGGGGTACATGGCACCCCTACCCATTCACCTAGGAAAATAAAGTGTTAATAAAAAAAACACACCACACATGTTTTAAAAGAAATTTATTAGGCAGCTCTGGGGGGGGGGGGTGTCTCTTCCGACTTCAGGGGTCTTCTTCCGACTTCCGCCTCTTCTCCCGGGCCCCTCCGCTATCTTCTCCAGCTCTCTTGTTAGCAGGGGCCCGGTCTGCTGCTGCTGTCCGGTTCTTCTCCTGTATCTTCTGCCGGACTCCCCCGCTATCTTCTTCCAGCTCTATTGCTAGCGGGGGACCCGGTCTGCTGCGCTGTCTTGTCCCTTCTTCTCTTCTTCTCTTCTTCTGATGTTGACACGACGCTCTCTCCTGCTGGATTGGTGTGTCCGCGCTGCGGAGCCATTTATATAGGCGTGACCCCGCCCCCTTGTGATGTCATAGTCCCAGCATGCGCAGGGACTCTGGCGTCATAAGGGGGCGTGACTCCAGAGTCCCTGCGCATGCTGGGATATCAGTGCCACCTATCAGTGCCGCCTATCAGTGCCCCATCAGTGCCGCATATTAGTGCCCATCATCAGTGCCCATCAGTGCCACCTCATTAGTGCCACCTCATTGTTGCCACCTCATGGGTGCCCATCAATGCCGCCTTCTCCCGATCAGTGCCCATCAGTGCAGCCCCATCAGTGACCATCAGTGAAGGTGAAACTTTATTTATTTACAAAGTTTTGTAACAGAAACAAAAAAAAACATTTTTTTTTCAAAATTTTCGGTCTTTTCTTTATTTGTTTAGCAGAAAATAAAAATCCCAGAGAAAGCTCTTTTTGTGGGAACAAAATGATAAAAATTTAGTTTGGGTACAGTGTTGTATGACTGCGCAATTGTTATTCAAAGTGCGACAGTGCTGAAAGCTGAAAATTGGTCTGGGCAGGAAGGTGTATAAGTGCCCTGTATTGAAGTGGTTAACAACCTACGTCCCATCTCCTTACTCGCCTTCTCCTCCAAACTTCTTGAATGACTGGTCTACAACCGACTAAGCGACCATCTGACCATGAATAAACTTCTTGATCCCCTTCAATCCTGATTTTGCCCTCAACACTCCATGGAAACTGCTCTCCTTAAACTCTCAAATGACCTACTAAAGGCTAAAACCAGTGGACACTATTCTGTACTACTTCTCCTGGATCTCTCTGCTGCCTTTGACAAAGTGGACCACCCCCTCCTCCTCAATAAACTCCACTCCTTTGGTCTCCGTGACTGTGCTCTTTGCTGGTTCTCATCCTACCTATCCCACCGCTCCTTCAGTGTCACTTACAACTCTACTTCCTCCTCTTCCTTTCTCTGTTGGGGTCCCCCAAGGTTCAGTTCTTGGACCTCTCCTTTTCTCAATCTACACCACCTCCCTGGGTCAGTTGATTGCCTCCCGCGGCTTTAAATATTGTCAGCCTGGATGTCACATCACTTCCTCAAACTCAACCTATCCAAAACCGAGCTCATGATATTTCCTCCCTCAGGTGCCACTTCCCCTGATTTCTCTGTCAATATCAACGGCTCAACTATCAACTTGTTAATCCTGGACTCTGAACTAACCTTTCAGCCCCACATCCTATCGCTATCCAAAATTTGCCGCCTCAACCTCCACAACATCTCCAAGATACGCCCCTTCCTAAGCAATGTAACCACAAAGCTTCTAATCCACTCCCTGGTCATCTCCCGCCTCAACTCCTGCAACTCCCTCCTCATTGGCTTACCTCTAAATAGGCTATCCCCACTTCAGTCCATCATGAACGCTGCTGCCAGGCTCATCCACCTCACAAACTGCTCAGCGTCTGCTACACCCCTCTGCCAATCCCTCCATTGGCTGCCACTCAGCCACCAAATTAAATTCAAGAAACTAACTATAACTTACAAAGCCATCCACAACCTGGCCCCCAGCTACATCACTAACCTAGTCTCAAAATACAAACCTAATCGTTCTCTTCCCTCCTCCCAAGACCTCATGCTCTCAATCTCCCTTGTCACCTTATCCCATGCTCGCCTTCGGGACTTCTCCAGAGCCTCTCCCATCCTCTCCCCAATCTGTCCGATTTTCTCCTACTTTATCCACTTTCAGACGATCCCTGAAAACTCATCTCTTCAGAGAAGCCTATCTGGCCCCCACCTAACAACTGTACATTTATCTTCTCAATCAGCACATCGCCCACAGTTATTACCTCTTGTATCTCTTGTAAGCTCTAAGAAAAAGGGCCCTCTGATCCCTACTGTATTAAAGTGTATTGTATTTGTACTGTCTACCCTTAAGTTGTAAAGTGCTACGTAAACTGTTGGCGCTATATAAATCCTGTATAATAATAATAAATAATAATAATTTATGTTTTTGGTTGTAACATGACAAAATGTGCAAAATTTCAAGGGGTGTGAATACTTTTTCAAGGCACTGTATATAGGACCCGGGACAACTTTTGACTAAACCAACAGGTTTATTTTTGCAAAAAGAGATTTCAAAATGTTTCCAATGGTATATTAAATGGACCGAAAGGGAGCAAATAAGAGAAATTCATTGTTAGGGAAGGTAGAGGAAGTGGGAAACAGGAAGATGGCAGGTCAGCACTAGGAGTTGGTTATGCTCTAATGCACATGAGTGCACAAGCATCAAAATGAGAGGAGAAGGAAGATGAAGGATAATATAACTGTTGTTACGGCTCCTTCACTGCCCAGTTATAGGCTTGGGGAAGGGAGGTGACCAACCTAATTGTTTTATTGTAGTAAAGAAACATTCAAGTCCCAACCTGGCTGTGCAGTCTTCCAAGCCTGCATGGTTATACTGTCTCTTTTGGTCTTAAGCTCTACTGCGTAGAAGCCATGATCTCCATACACTGCACTGATGGTGGCCAAATAGCCTGAAACAGCTGTATGCAGTTTGGAACAAAAGGCTCTATAATATTAGACTATGTTTGCACTATAAACTGCATAACAGTGCCTCCATATACTTAACAATATAAAAAGATCCAACCGCTTTCGGTAACTACAATCTAGGTGCATGCTCGTCAGTCCTGTTAGCAGTTTAGAAGGTTTAGCCTTAAAAGTAGTTTACCCTAAAGCCTAACTGAACTTTCAGTTTAAATCAGCTAAATAAATTCCTGATACATCAAAACAAAATGTATGCAAAGTCTTACAGTTTCCTAAAGAAAGCAGCCATAGCTGCTAAAAAAGTAAAAAAGCCAATCCCTTGCCAGCAAAGAAGGACCCTTGCTCTCTGTGCAAAAGCAGTTGTCTCTCTGCAGAGGTCTGAGACACCCTCAATAAATGAGATCTAGAGCTTTTCAACCCACAAAGTTCATGCTCCTTGCTAATCGGAGAGCTCTAGCTGTTACTCAGCAGGGGATGTGTCAGAACTCTGTTTCCACACAGAGGGTCCTCTTCTAGAGCATACTGGCAGGAGATGGCAGGTTTTCTACTCAGACTGTGACCTCTTTCCATGAAATGATTTAATATTATATTATATAGGGGTGTATTTATATAAAATATGCAGAACTATTCATTCTGTGAAACTGCATGTATGTTTGTGCTTTGTTAATGGGGGGCGAAATCAAATATGTTTACATTATTTTCTCCCCGGGTTAAACATTCTTCATTTCTTCATTCATTTAAAATTGAGTGAATTATGAAAATACCGCATTATGGCCACTAGAAAGAGCTGATGATAGGAAATAATACTTATTTACTATGATCAGCAGCACCATCTAGTGGCATAATAGCAAATAATGGCACCATCTAGTGGCAAATCAATACTTTCCTGATTTATTCTATGAAGAACATTCAACCTGGAGAGAAAATAGCCTAGTAACATTTGATTTTGCCCCTATTCACACACAATTAACGTACATGCAGTTTCACAGCATGAATAGTTCTGCAAATTTACTTAGCTGATTTAAACTGAAAATGTAATTAGGTTTTAGCTATAACATAAATGTTTTTCTGTAGAAATATACACTCACCGACCACTTTATTAGGTACACCTGTTCAATTGCTCGGTAACACAAATTGACAATCAGTCAATCACATGGCAGAAATTCAATGCATTTAGGCATCTGGATGTGGTGAAGACAACTTGCTAAAGTTCGAACCGAGCATCAGAATGGGGAAGAAAGGGGATTTAAGTGACTTTGAATGTGACATGGTTGTTGGTGCCAGACAGGCTGGTCTGAGTAATTCAGACACTGCTGATCTACTGGGATTTTCATGCACAGCCATCTCTAGGGTTTACAGAGAATGCTCTGAAAAGAGAAAATATCCAATGAGTGGCAGTTGCAGGACCATTTTAAAGGCAGGGCAAAAGGGGCAGCTGCCCTGGGGCCCAAAGCAGCTGCCTCATACTTGCCAACTATCCCAGTTTAAATCCCCTTATCCCTTGAAGTTTTAGTCCCATGCTGTGTCCCAATATCTCAGTGCAAAGTTATGTTGCTGTTGCCCAGCTCTGCCCTTTTGCCATGTACAGATGACTCATCTGCAGACCCTGTGTTTACATGTAAATAACCTGCATTGATATGTAAATAGCAGCGGCATTAATATGTAAATAGTCGCGGACCGCGGCATTGATATGTACTGTATATCATGTACCCTGAGGTCATATCTACCATAACTTCTGCTGAATGCTGCTGTAAAGGAGCATGCTTGAAAGTCCTGCCTACAACTATAGTCATTAAGCCTAACATCAGCCTGTTCTGCAAAGGAACCCTTCTTCAAAATAACATGGTGCCACAGCACCCTGAATTTTGGTGCATGTGAATACGTAAATCTCAGCCGATGCATGAGAGTCTCATTATTAATTAATCGCTGTGTATCTGCTAAAGGGCAGCATGTTTCTGTGGTGTCAGAAAAGCGATTTTGCATGTATAACCGACACACACAAATGTGAACGCAGCTAAATGTCTCAGTTACGTTGGTGGTCAGTGTAAATCTTCTCATTACATTGGGGCTTGGTGTACTATACTTTCATTCACACTAGTGATCAGTGTGAAGGCCCCCCTTACATTGGTGGTCAGTGTAAATCCCTCTTTACATTGGTGGTTACTGTGAATGCTTCTATTACATTAGTGGTCAGTGTAAATCCCTTTTACATTGGTGGCCAGCGTAGAAACTCCTCTTTATATTGATAATCATTAAAAAAATCCAAACTTGCATTTGTGGTCAGTTTCAAATCCTCCCTTACATTGGTGGTCCATGTAGAAGCCCTCTTTAAATTGGTGGTGAGTGTAAATCCCCCTTACATTGGGGGCCAGTGTAGAAATCCCCCTTTATTGGCTGTTGATGTAAAATCCCCCATTACATTGGTTGTCAGTGTAAATTCTTCATAACTTTGGTGATCAGTGTACATTTCCCTTTACATTGGTGGTAAGTGCAAAATTTACACTGTTGGTCAGTGTAAATCCTCCCTAACATTGGTGGTCAGTGTAAAAGTGTCACCTTACATCGGTGGTCAGTACAAATCTCCTCGACAATGGTTGTCAGCGCAAATTCCCCCTTACATGGAGGTCATTGTATATTCCCCCTTACACTGATGATTGGTGTAAATGCTCTAATTACATTGGTGTCAGTGTAGAAATCCCTCTTTTCTATTGGTGGGTGGCGTAAAATCCCCCGTTACATGGTGGTCAATGCAAATTCCACCACACATTGATGGTCAGTGTAAATCCCCCCTCACATTGGTGATCATTGTAAATTCCCCAATACATTGGTAGAATCCCCCACTATATACTTGGCAAAGATTTCCAGCTTTGCGCTACATGATTCAGAATTTTCCACCATGTACTGCCTCCTAACTAATCCCATCCCCCCACCACTGTTACTGATCCCATCAACCCCGCAGCATTGCCACTGATCACTCCCCCCCCCCCCCCAGCATTGCCATTGATCCCAGGAGTCCTAGGATTCCTAGGAGTTTTCTGTCAATTGATGGGTCCCCTCACCTCCCCAGTCCATGGTGTGCAGGCAGTGAGGAGATGATGTGCTGTAACCTTTAGCAATCAATCAGTGAGCAGTAATGATGTGCACTAACCTCTTGCAACCAATCATTGAGCGGTAAGGATATACAGTAACCTCTAGGAACCAATCAGTGAGCAGTAATAATGTGCAGTAACCTCTAGCTACCAATTAGTGAGTGGTATAGATGTCCAGTAACCTCTAGGAATCAATCAGTGAGCAGTATTGATGTACAGTAATCTCTAGCAACCAATCAACAAGCAGAAGTCATTTGCTTTAACCTCTAGAAAATAAATAGTGAGCCATAATGTGTGCTGTCACCTCTAGCAGCCAGTCAGTGAACGGCAATGGTACACTGTAACCTCTGGCAACCAATCGCATTCGCTGTCTGATCTGATTCAGTAAACTGATTTTGAGTCTAGCTGCATTTTTATTGTATGTCTCAAAGCTTCCCTCAGCCAGAACACTGAAGATGGGTCGTTAATGGGTCTTCCAGCATGACAATGACCCAAAACATACCACCAAGGCAACAAAGTAGTGGCTCAAGAAGAAGCACATTAAGGTCATGGAGTGGCCTAGCCAGTCTCCAGACCTTAATCCTATAGAAAATGTATGAAGGGAGCTATAACTTTGAGTTGTCAAGTGACAGACAAAAACCTTGAAGATTTAGAGAAGATCTGTAAAGAAGAGTGGACCAAAATCTCTCCTGAGATTTGTTCAAACCTAGTCACCAACTACAATGTCTTACCTCTGTGTTTGCCAACAACGGTTTCTCCACCAAGTACGCAGTCATGTTTTGCTTGGGGATCAAATACTTATTTTACTCACTAAATTGCAACTCAATTTATAACATTTGTATCATGTGTTTTTTCTGGATTTTTGGTTTATATTCTGTCTCTATCATTTAAAATACACCTATGATAAAAATTATAGACACTTGATTTTTTTGTAGGTGGGCAAACTTACAAAATCTGCAGGGAATCAAATAATTATTTCCCTCCCTGTATATACAGTTGTGCTCATAAGTTTACATACCCTGGTAGAATTTATGATTTCTTGGCCATTTTTCAGAGAATATGAATGATAACAGAAAAACTTTTCTTTCACGTATGGTTAGTGTTTGGCTGAAGCCATTTATTATCAATCAACTGTGTTTACTTTTTTTTAAAACATAATCACAACAGAAACTACCCAAATGACCCTGATCAAAAGTTTACATACCCCAGTTCTTAATACTCTTTATCATCAATGACAGTTTGAAGTCTTTTGTGGTATTTGTGGATGAGGCTCTTTATCTTCTCAGATGGTAAATCTGCCCATTCCTCAAAAAGCCTCCAGTTCCTGTAAATTCTTGGGCTGTCTTGCGTGAACTGCATGTTTGAGATCTCCCCAGATTGGCTCAATAATATTGAGGTCAGGAGACTGAGATGGCCACTTCACTTTATTCTGCTGTAGCCAATGACAGGTCGACTTGGCCTTGTGTTTTGGATCATTGTCATGTTGGAATGTCCAAGTACGTCCCATGCGCAGCTTCCTGGCTGATGAATGCAAATGTTCCTCCAGTATCTTTTGATAACATACTGCATTCATCTTGCCATCAATTTTGACCAAATTTCCTGTGCCTTTGTAGCTCACACATCCCCAAAACATCAGGGATCCACCTCTGTGTTTCACAGTAGGAATGGTGTACCTTTCATCATAGGCCTTGTTGACTCCTCTCCAAATGTAGCGTTTATAGTTGTGGCCAAAAAGCTTAATTTTGGTCTCATCACTCCAAATGACTTTGTGCCAGATGGTTTGAGGCTTGTCTCTGTGCTGTTTGGTGTATTGTAAGTGGGATACTTTGTGACATTTGGGTAGTAATGGCTTTCTTCTGGCGACTCGACCATGCAGCCCATTTCTTCAAGTGCCTTCTTATTGTGCATCTTGAAACAGCCACACCACATGTTTTCAGAGAGTCCTGTATTTCACCTGAAGTTATTTGTGGGTTTTTCTTTGCATCCCCAACAATTTTCCTGGCAGTTGTGGCTGAAATTTTAGTTGGTCTACCTGATCGTGGTTTAGTTTCAACAGAACCCCTCATTTTCCACTTCTTGATTAGAGTTTGAACACTGCTGATTGGCATTCTCAATTCCTTGGATATCTTTTTATCTCCCTTTCCTGTTTTATACGGTTCAACTTCCTTTTCCTGCAGATCCTTTGACAAATATTTTGCTTTCCCCATGACTCAGAATGCAGAAACATCAGTGCAGCACTGGATGAAAGATGCAAGGGTCTGACAGGACCCAGAAACTCATTGACCTTTTATAGACACACCCTAATTACAAGCAAACAGATCACAGGTGAGGATGGTTACCTTTAATAGCCATTCAAACCCCTTTGTGTCAGCTTGTGTGCATGTTATCAGGCCAAAATCACCAGGGCCATTTGGGTATTTTCTGTTGTAATTATGATTTAAAAAGAGTAAACACAGTTGATTGATAATAAATGGCTTCAGCCAAACACTAACCATGAGTGAAACAAATGTTTTTGCGCTATCATTCATATTCTCTGAAAAAATGGCCAAGAAATCATAAATTCTGCCAGGGTATGTAATGTAAACTTATGAGCACAACTGTATATATAAAAAAATATATATATATATAACGATATATAAAAATCGAGCGAGAGAGAGAGAGAGAGAGAGAGAGTTTCTATCTATCTATCTATCTATCTATCTATCTATCTATCTATCTATCTATCTATCTATCTATCTATCTATCTATACATTTCAACAATACAGATAAAAGGAAGCGTTTGCATTATTGTGAACCGGTTTCTTTTCTCAGGCAGGTGTCCTGCTTTATTTTTGAAATGTTCTTTGCATCCAGCTATCCCCCCTTCCTCGCCGCCCCCACCCCAAGGCAGTATGGTTGACTTAATGGAAAAACGGTTCAGAAACATTAAAGGAAGATTGTTTAGAAAAGGAAAGCACTGCTGAGGTGTAGAGGAAGCCTGTTTATTAACACAGGACACCTCTTATCTCTGTCTATTCCAGATGGATCAGCCTACGGTTATTAACAGTTTGTGCCAATAGGGTTAAACTGTGTCAGCACGGATTCGCCGCCACAAAGGGGAACAGGCTACTTACCAGTCACTTGTATCTTGTTTTTGTTATACTGTATCTTTTATTATTTTTTTTTTTATTTTTTTTTGTTACTACCAGAATTTAAGTACCATCACTTAAAAGAAAAGGAAACATGCAATGATCACAGCAGTGGAGCAAGCCTTGTAATGGGAAAGTAAGTTTTTTCATTCAACAGCTAAGCTTCAATGAGGAGATAATAAAGAGACCAATTGTGAATAATGAAGGGACATATAATAATTAATTGGAGACAATGTAGCATACAATTAAATTATCTTTGATTTTTTTTTTCGCTCCTGCATTTTTTTAATTGAATATATTTTAATGGATCATTCGTATGTGTCAATGGCTCTGCTCTTTCATGGCTAATTTTATTTCGCTATTTTTATAAACTTTGTAAGTGCTGATTCTAAATGCTCAGCGAGGGTGTTATTCATATCACGAACACACTTGAAATGAATAGGACTATTCATGGGATTTTAGTGACAATGCAAACAAGATATAAGTATATTTGTGCTTGTGCGTTTAAGGAAGAACTCCGGACACTTCCAAATCCAAAACCCATGTGGTCATTCTCATATTGCATTTCCTACCTTGCTGTTTTATTTGCTTTAGGCTGCTTTCACATTGAGGCAGTTTTCAGGCGTTTTAGCGCTAGAAATAGCCTCTAACTAACGCCTGAAAACCACCTCCCATTCATTTCGGTGTGACTTTTCACACCCGGGCGGTGCGCCTGCGAGACGTTCTGAAAAATCCTGCAAGCAGCATCTTTGGGCGATTCCAAGACGCCCTGCCCATTAAAATGAATGAACGGACAGCGCTGCCGAAGTGTCTGAAAAGTGCTGCGGCAGCACCACAACATGGGCGCTCTTAACCCTTTCTTTGGCCGCTAGCAGGGGGTTAAAAGCGCCCCGCTAGTGGCCGAAAAGCGCCATTAAAAGGACAGTAAGGCTACTTTCACACTGTAGCCGGTCTGCGTTAGCTTTAACCCCCGCTAGCGGCCAAAGAAAGGCTACCAATTAATTTCATTGCTGACTCTGTCGGGAGATTTCCCTTTGCTTCCTGTCTCAGAGACACAACAGGAAGTAAGAAGAAATGTTTCCAATGTGAAGGAAATCCCCTCTCAGCCTGTTAGTTGTCTTTGGAACCAATGTCCCCATTGGAAAATTGTGAATTGCACATCAGAATCCCCTTTCACACCATAGCCCCCCCCTTCACATCATAGTTCCCCCCCCTTCCCATCATAGTTCCCCCCCCTTCACATCATAGTCCCCTTTGCACATTAGAGCTCACGCTTCACATCAGAGTTCCCTTTACATTAGAGCCCCCCTTTCACATCAGAGTCCCCACGGCCACTTTACATCAAAGTTCCCCTTACCATCAGAGTTCCCTTTACATCATAGCCCCCCTCGCACATCAGAGCCCACCTTTCACATCAGACCCCCTCTTTCACAACAGAGACCTTCTTGCACATCCGAGCCCCCCCCCCCCTTCACATTAAAGCCTACCTCACATCAGAGTTGTTAGCTCCATGTCCTACCTTACAAACTTTACCATGGAGGCATCATGGCACAGGGCAGGAAGCACAGCTGGTCTGGACAGAGGGCGGGAGGCATATCCTGTCCTGTTCTGAATCCTGGGGTGACGTTGGATCAGCTTTATGCATTTCCAGCTGCCAACACCATAGCAACAAATGACAATCACACATTAGAACCCCCCCCCACACATCAGAGCCCACTTTTCACATCAGATCCCCTCTTTCACAACAGAGCCCTCCGTGCACATCAGTGCCCCCTTTTACATCAGAGTCCCCCTTCACTTCACAGCCCCCTTGAACATTAGAGCACCCCCATGTCAGAGCTCACCCCTCACATCAGAGTTCCCTTCACATCAGAGCTCACCCCTCACATCAGAGTTCCCTTTACATCAGAGCTCACCCCTCACATCAGAGTTCCCTTCACATCAGAGCTCACCCCTCACATCAGAGTTCCCTTTACATCAGAGCTCACCCCTCACATCAGAGTTCACTTTACATCAGAGCTCACCCCTCACATCAGAGTTCACTTTACATCGGAGCTTACCCTTCACATCAGAGTTCACTTTACATCACAGCTCACCCTTCACATCAAAGTTCCCTTTACATCAGAGCCCCCCTTTCATGCCTACCTCACATCAGAGCTCCATGTCCTACCTTACAAACTTTACCATAGAGACATCATGGCACAGGGCAGGAGGCACAGCTGGTCTGGACAGAGGGCAGGAGGTGAATCCGGTCCTGTTTTGAATGCTGGGGTGGCGCTGGATCAGGTTCATGCTTTTCCATGGTGCAATCAGGCCAGCTGCCAACACCATAGCAACAAAATGACACCATGGGGTTGATTTACTAAAACGGGAGAGTGCAATATCTGGTGCAGCTCTGGGTTGAAACAAACTAGTTACCACTGACAGGGGTGCTTACAATGACCAGTTTTTATTTACTTACGTAAAACCTTTCTCTCAAAAGGAGCCCAACTGTTTGCTATACTAAGCACCATATCTGGTGTGAAACGTGTCAGCGGCTGTACCGTCAGTCTGTATTGCCCTGTGATGCTTTGATATCCATCTTTTAATAAAAGTGAACTTTTTTGGAGTGCGGCTATCCAGCGTTCTATTTCTTCCATTATCTCTGTTGCAAACAGAGTCAGCACCCTGCCTGATTGCGGAGACAACTGTTCTTAGGAGAGGTGATTACGTTGGAGCGGTGCACTCCCATGTTTGCTATAACTGCCTTAAAGGTATTAGCTGGGGTTTGTCTTCGGTTTGTTAGTGTAACTAAATTTACTTGTACATCTAAGGGCTCTTGTACACAGGGCAGTTAAAAACCTTTTCTGAATGCTGAAAACTTGACAGCAAGTAACCAACGGTGAAAAACGTCCGTTTTACAGCTTTTACATATTAAAAGTTTATGTGAGTTTAGCAGCCGTTATGTGCATTTGAGGTTAGAAGCGTTTTTTAAAGATAAACTGAGGAGACCCTCCCAAATGCCCACAATGAATGAAAAACAAGTACTATTAAAGTGGAAGTAAACCCATCCATTTAACCGTTTCAAATAACAGTTACATTTCTGGCATGTGCCGGGAATGTAACACTCCCATTGGTTGTGCTCTCAACCAAACTGTCAAACCAAACAATGGCTGGAGTCATAACTGATCACATGTGCAGCATCATAGCAATTGTAGATTAACCACTTCCTGGACTGCCCACCGTACATATACTGTGGCAGGGCAGCCCGGCTGCACAAAATTACCCACATGTACGTGATTTTGTGCACACGGTGGAGGGGACGCATGCGTGCCGCAGGAGCGCTGCTCCCGCTGTGATTGGACACAGCGGGAGCCAATCAGCTGGGCCCGGCGGCCGCGATGGCCGCTGCAACCCACCGATCATTCACAGGAGACATGGAGCAGCAGTGTGCATTATGTAAACAAGGCACACCGCTGATCTGTCAGTAAGAAAAAGAGAGATCTTCTGTTTCAGCTGGGCTGAAACACGATCTCTGTTTTCCTCCAGTGTAACACCCCCCACAGTTAGAAACCCCTCCCTAGGACACCGTTAACCCCTTGATCGCCCCCTAGTGTTAACCCCTTCCCTGCCAGTGTCATTTATACAGGGATCAGTGCATTATTTTTTAGCACTGACCACTGTATCGGTGTCACTGGTCCATAAAAAGTGTCACTTAGGGTCAGATTTGTTCGCCACAATGTTACTTGTAAAAGTAAAAATAAAAATGCCATAAAGCCAACCCATAGTTTGTAGACGTGATAAATTTTGCGCAAACCAATCAATAATCGCTTATTGAGATTTTTTTTTACCAAAAATATGTAGCAGAATACATATTGGCCTAAACTGATGAAGAAATTTGATTTTTACATTTTTACATTGGGAATGTTTTATAGCAGAAAGTAAGGAATATTGTTTTTTATACAAAATTGTTGCTTTTTTTTTGTTTATAGCGCAAAAAATAAAAACGCAGAGGTGATCAAATACCACCAAAAGAAAGCTCTATTTGTAGAAAAAAAGGAAAGACATTTTATTTGGGTACAGCGTTGTACGACTGCGCAATTGTCAGTTAAAGCAACGCAGTGCCGTATCGCAAAAAATGGCTTAGTCATGAAGTGGGTACTTGATGTGATTGTAGCCGTATTAGTGCAATTGTGACAGAGAAAATTGAGTACAGTCCATGATACTTTTTTTTTTTTGCACTAACATACAATTTTTCAGGACAAGCTTTCGGGGTATGTCCCCTTCTTCAAGGTCCAAGCAGTGACTGAGTGTAACTATTTCAGCCATTCTGTGAGAGAAGAGAGAGCAGCAGCAGAGAGCGCGGTGTGTTTGTAGATCGCGGTCTTATTTTTGGTGTTTTCACTATCTATCCCATCATGAGCATATGTGAGGAAATGCTCCTGATGTTGCTGAGGCTTCGAAGACATAGAAAATTTGTGTGGGAGGACCAGAATTCATCGCTATTGGACTCATCCATTGATGCAAGCAACAGCATGTTGTGAAATTTGTGTTTTTTCAACATTTTTATATGTTCAAAAAGTATCACAAATGTTTTCCCCTTTAAAAACGCTTATAAACGCAAACGCGCATAAACGCAGTTTACTGCGGTTACAAGCATTTGGCGTTTGAGATGCCAGTAAACTACAGTCCTGAACGCAATTTTTATGCTTTAAAAAAAATGTCTTTTACCTCAACTGCCTCTAAACTACTATAAACACCTGAGCGTCCATGTACACATAAGATAACATTGAGGAGAGTTCAGGGGCTGCTGAAAAAAACGCCCAACTGCTCCTAAACTTCAGTATAGCAGCTGCAGTGTACATGAGGCTCCCCTCCCCCCAGACTGACTATACTGCTGTCCATAGGTGTCTCTGTTGCTCCTTCATTCATAGTGGAGGCGCTCTAGTACAGGAGGTGTGTTACGGGCCAGGTCACCAAGGAAAAAACAGAGGGGGGGAGCCTAAAAAAAGAAAACTAATGCAGCAACCACATTTAATGCTTGGTACGCTGCAATATATTCAATTCTTTGGGTTAAAATACCATTTTAACCACTTCAGCCCCGGAAGATTTGGCTGCTGAATGACCAGGCCATTTTTTGCGATTTGCACTACGTCATTTTAACTGACAATTGCGCAGTCGTGCGACGCTGCACCCAAACAAAATTGATGTCCTTTTTTCCCCACAAATACAGCTTTCTTTTGGTGGTATTTGATCCCCTCTGCGTTTTTTATTTTTTGCGCTATAAACAAAAAAAGAGCGACACTTTTGAAAAAAAAACACAATATTTTGCTATAATAAATATCCCAATTTTTTTTTTTTTTAAAAAAAGCAAATTTTTTCTCAGTTTAGGCCGATATGTATTCTTCTACATATTTTTCATAATAAAAATCGCAATAAGCGTATATTGATTGGTTTGCGCAAATAGCGTCTACAAAATAGGGGATGAATTTATGGCATTTTTATTATTATTATTTTTTTACTAGTAATGGCAGCGATCTGCGATTTTTATCAGGACTGCTACATTATGGCGGACACATCGGACACTTTTGACACATTTTTGGGACCGTTGGCATTTATACAGCGATCAGTGCTATAAAAATGTACTTATTGCTGTAAAAATGTCACTGGCAGGGAAGGGGTTAACACTAGGGGGCGATCAAGGGGTTAAGTGTGTTCCCTGTGTGTGTTTCTAACTGTAGGGGGAGGGGACTGACAAGAGGAAATTACAGATCTTGGTTCCTAGCTATTAGGAACTTACGATCTGTCTCTCCTCACAGAACAGAACAGGGATCTGTGTGTTTACACACACACGTCCCTGTTCTTCCTCTTGTGCCCTCGATCGCTCGTGGCCGGCGGTCATCGCGACCATTGGCCACGAGCATCGGCACCCCCCGCTGTACAGCATGCGTGCGCGCCTGCTATCCCAATCCCGCGAGTTGACGTATAGCTACGATGGCTCGCGGGATTGTGCCGAGCTGCCGCAGTATGATGACGGCGGCTGGTCGGCAAGCGGTTAAAGTAATTATAAAGTGTTGTTTTTTTTTTTGTTTTTTTTAAACAAAAATAACAAACATGTTATACTTACCTCCTCTGTGCAGTTGGTTTTGCACAGGGCAGCCTGGATCTTCCTCTTTTTGGGTCCCCCTTCGCTGCTCCTGGCCCCTCCCTCCTGTCGAGTGCCCCCCCCTCCAGTCAGCAGCTTGCTATGGAGGCACCCGAGCTCCCTGTGTCCATTCAGACATGGAGCTGCCCCGCCCCCTCTCTCTCCGGATTGGCTACCTGACTGCCAATGGCGCCGCTGCTGTGTCTCAGCCAATCAGGAGGGAGCGTCTCAGACGACCGAGGGACTCATGGACATCGCTGGACAGAGAGGGGGCTCAGGTAAGTATTAGGGGGTGCTGGGATGGCTGCTGCACACAGAGGGCTTTTTATCTTAATGCATAGAATGCATTAAGATAAAAAAACCTTCTGACTTTACAACCACTTTAAGGTTTTGTGTTCTGATATGGACTATAGGATCATAGGAGGTATTATTTACCAGGGTAAAGGGTAAATAAAGGTATTTGGAGAATTTTTTTTTTCATACAAATCAAATTATTAGCGATTGTGAATTCAGGGTCCTCTTTATTATTGTGTAAATAATGAAAAAAAAAATCCTGCGCTATGTGTCTTGAAAAATGTGCCAAAACAGCAGCACTCTAATATCCTGAATACATGATACAAAAGATTTTGATACATAAATAGGTGCGCTGTCCCTTTAAATTTCCATGTGCCAAATGAAGTGCAAAGGTGTCAATAAAATTATAAAACTAGTAAGATTATTTAAAAAAATTACTATGTAACAACACCCCAAAATATGATACCTTATACCAAAAAGAAGATACATTTTATATAATTAATAACAAATCATATATTTCATTAAATAATATAAAATAAACCAAAGTTCATGTTCAAAGTCCATAAAACATAACCAAGGTGATGCAGTGAAAAATTGAAAATCTTGTGATCCTCCGAATGTGCCCACACCAAGTGCTCAAACGTCTTATCAGAGACTAAGGACCTCTAAATTACAGGACGTCATCGGAGCTTGTATCAGGTAAATAAATGGATCAGCAATCTCCACCACCCAGCAGCTCATATGAAGGGTTTTATTTCCTCTTTATTCCCCTGCAAAGTAAAAGCATAATGTGCTAGTATGCATCGCATACTAGCCCATAATGTTGCCCATACCTGCAAACGAAGCCCGCCATGTCCCCGCTGTTGCCGCTGGTGGCCGCATCCATCTTCACCCCTCTTCCTTTCCAGGGCCGCGGACTCCGGCTCTGTGACTGGCTGGAGTCGCATGACGTCACTCCTGCACATGCGCACAGCAGCCGACAGTCACGGCACGGGCCCTTTCTTCGGTGCACATGCGCTGATGATGTCGGCACAAGCGTATATGGTAAATATCTCCTGAATCGTGCAGGTTTAGGAGATATTTCTGGTACCTACAGGTAAGCCTTATTATAGGCTTACCTGTAGGTAAAAGTGGTGTAACTAGGTTTACAACCACTTTAATCCACAAGTTCTCCCATCAGCTCAAACAAATAATCAAACCATGGGAAAAAAAAAGCAAAATAGCCACATTGTGTAGTATTCTCATCCAAGCATATTTATTATGCACTATGAGGTACTTACAATCAGACATATAGAGACAGTTAAAACTTGCAATGCTCTTTTGAAATCGGAGTGCATGATAACGTCACACTTAAGCTCCTCCCAATGTGTTTCGTTAACAAGGAACGAAAACGAAACACGCATCCTCTGCAACAAACATTTCAGTTTTGGTGCGATACTCCTAAAGGGTTAATTACATCTAAAGGGATGCAGACTCTGCCACTTTCCCCATTAGAACCCTGCAAGTGCAGTACCTGATCACCAATGAAAAAGTCACTCCCATTCACATTCAATTTTCAAACAGGGATAGACAACTATTTCTTCAGAATAATAAAAGGTAGGAATCTGCAGCAAAGTTTGCAATGTCACCCAGAGATGAATGTTTTTTTTTTTCAACAAAAGTCGAGTTACTCTTCAGGCTGGCCATAGATAGATTGAAATTTGACAGGGAATGGCTGAATATCGATCTATGGCCATTCCCGACATTGTGATCAACTCTTCTCAAATGGAGCTGGTGAAAAATTTGTTGAGTCATGCTGTCAGAATACAATGACACAGCAGGGAGGAATCCTTCATTCACCTCGAATGTGTGCATGGGTGTTTTGCTTTGTGTCTATTAAGCTTACTTTGTGGAAAAAGCAAGGAACCATTAAAACGTCTCTAGTATATATTCATTTGCTTTACTAAACAAAAAATGCTGTACTAAAGTGTAGCAAAAACTATACACAACATACAGAGTGTTACAAAATATACATACAACATACACATGCATAAGCTATCTATCCTCCCTCGCTAATGAGCATGGACAATGCATGCAATCGGAATAGGGATGTACTAATAATTATTTAGGTTGCAGAATTTGTGTCATCCCCGAGTAAAGTTCCCTTCTTCCAGTGTTCTTGGTGTTATCCCCAGGTCTCCTTTTAGACTGCCTGCTTCTCCAAACACTTCAAAACACTTTGAAAAGGGACTATACAGTAAGCACAAAGCAGCAATAATTCTAACCGTTATGTAAGCTTGACAAAGGAGCACAGTCGACTCCCTGTATCCTAGTGCACATATTCCAAAACCTGTCATAAGTACATCAGGTAACGTCATCGCGTTCAAAGCTGCGGTCCACCCTGCGGCCCAGCCCTCGTTCCTGGTTCTCCTCCACACTCCTACCATCCAGCCATCCGAGAAAACACAGAGATGGCGGAGGCAACTGCTCCAGCACAAGACCCTGACTATATACACCGGATTGGAGTCCGGTGTATATAGTGTCCTCAGCACATGGCTTGTTAAAGTACTATTTTCCCTCTCCCAGCTTCCTGTAGCATCACTTCCTGTCCTGAGATCATGAACCAGTCCAACGAAATCATTAGCAAAAAAAGAGGCGAACCCAAGCCTCCAAAAGCAACAAATGCAACCAAAATGCATTAATCCTATAGCTATTCAATAAAAATCACTAAAATAGCCATAGCAACACAATAGGGGAACCCAGTTCCTTTTTTCCCTACCCCTGATTCTTGTAGCATCACTTCCTGTCCTGAGCTCATGAACCAGTCCAGCGAGTTCATTAGCATGTGAAGAGGAGAAGCCCAGCCTCCAAAAGCAACCAAAATGCATTAATCCTTTATCTATGTTAAAAATAAATCACTAAAATAGCCATAGCAACACAATAGGGGAATGCAGTCTTTTTTTTCATGTATGTAAAGCACCTTTTAAATTGTCAGCACTTTATAAATAATCAGGGTGCTGCCAAATTCTGCATCTAGAGTTCTCCAACTTTTAGGGGCTTGAAGTTTCATTTAGTCCAAGAAGCAACAGGGTCACTTTAAGCTAGGATTCTTTTGCTATCTAAAACAGCTGCTACTGCCCTCTTTAAGATTAGTAGTAGTAGTACATTAGAACAACAAATACTGTCTTCGCATAGGCACTGGCTTGGGGCAAGTCTTGATTAATTGTGTTGACTGTCTAGATTTTAGCGTCCTTGGATGTCTAACCTGATGAAGGATTATTAGTTAGAAATTCCCAACCACGGACTTAGAACAAAGAACTTTGCTACACTTCCACAATAGTACTTTTTATGTTGTGGTAAAACATATTTGTATTGTATTACAAGGGTAGTATTATGGAGTATGGTCAAGGGCAGCTCACAAAAACGCTCCATGAACAATAAAAAAAAAAAGTAATAGGATTTACTGCATTTAAAGGATATGTTAGCACAACCACTAATTTGTGTTTTACCATACAGGTTTTATTTCATAAATTGTTTTCAAAATGTTTAAAGCTGAACTCCAGACATTTCATGACTCTTGCACAGTTGTACAGACTCCTCTCCTATACTGAAATGGCTTATTCTGATTTCACTGCACACTGTGAAGTTTTCACAATGTGCATTCGAAGCTGCAACAAGTCAGGTAGAGCTTACTTCCTTTTCTGGCTGGAGGACGCCAAGCATCATCTAGTACTTTTCTCCCCAGCTTTTCTGTTTCATTCATTGATTTTAGTTTTTTTAACAACCACCGAGGCTTAGCATCACATGTGGATATTATCTAGGTTAATCTGCAGGCAAATCCAGCCTGCCTAGGAACGCCCACTCCTCCAGACCGACATCCACCCATCAAGACATTTTGATATTTGCATAACTCTTCTGAGAAACCAGTGCTGTGATGTTTTCAGATAGCTATGTACAACAGCCTGCTGGCCCCTCCAACCAGCCATGATCTGCCTGAACCGTGTACAGAAACACAGAAACCCAGTGATTACATCAAAGGGTATGTAAAAAAAACTGAAATGTTTTATTTACAATTTGATTAGCATGTTGATGAAGGCAAAATATAAGCAGATTAAACTTCAGCTTTAAAGTGGTTGTAAAGGTGGCTCAAGGTTTTTTACCTTCATGCATTCTGTGTGCAGAAACCCCCCAGCCCCCCCCCCCCATACTTACCTGAGTCCCATCTCAATCCAGTGATGTGCAGGAGAATCTTGGTTCTCCAGGAACTCTCACTGCTCATCGGCTGAAGCAGCTGTCAATCACAGCCAGTAAGCCAAAGAGGAGAGGCGGGGCCCACCTGAAGCTCTATATGTGAATGGACACACAGAGCGGCGGCTAGGAAATGAGCCTGCTTGGGTGTCACCAAGGCATTTGGCAGGAGGGAGGAGCTAGGAGCACTGGCGGGGGACCCGAGAAGAGAACCACTGCACAGAACAGGTAAGTATAACATGTTTGTTATTATTAAACAAAACAAAACAAGACTTTAACCACTAAGCCACCGCCCACCGTCATATGACGGCAGGACGAGGCTTCTGTTGTTCTGGGAGGACGTCCTCGCCCTCCCGAGCCACTAGGGGGTGCGCGTGCCCGCTGCGTCGCTCGGGACCCGGTGCGCGTGCCCGGCGGCCGCAATGTCCGCCGGGCACCCGCGATTGCCGGGTAACAGAGCAGGAGCGTGGATCTGTGCATGTAAACACAGATCCACGGCCTGTCAGAGAGGAGAGGAGACCGATGGCGTGTCCCTTGTACATAGGGACAGCGATCGGTCACCTCCCCCAGTCAGTCCCCTCCCCCCACAGTTAGAATCACCTCCTTAGGTCATACATTAACCCCTCGAGCGCCCCCTAGTGTTAACCCCTTCCCTGCCAGTCACATTTACACAGTAATCAATGCAATTTTATAGCATTGATTGCTGTATAAATGTGAATGGTCCCAAAAATGTGTCAAAAGTGTCCGATGTGTCCGCCGCAATATCGCAGTCACAATAAAAATTGCAGATCGCCGCCATTACTAGTAAAAAATAAATAAATAATAAAAATGCTATAAATCTATCCCCTATTTTGTAGACGCTATAACTTTTGCGCAAACCAATCAATATACGCTTATCGCAATTTTTTTTTACCAAAAATATGTAGAAGAATACATATCAGCCTAAACTGAGGAAAAAATTTGTTAAAAAAAAAAAAAAAATTGGATATTTATTATAGCAAAAAGTAAAAAATATTGTGTTTTTTCAAAATTGTCCCTCTTCTTTTGTTTATAGTGCAATAAATAAAAACCGCAGAGGTGATCAAATACCACCAAAAGAAAGCTCTATTTGTGGGGAAAAAATGATAAAAATTTAATTAGGGTGCAGTGTAACATGACCGCGCAATTGTCATTCAAATTGCGACAGCGCTGAAAACTGAAAAATGGCTTGGGCAGGAAGGGGGTGTAAGTGCCCTGTATTGAGGTGGTTAATATCACTTTAGGCCCAGGTTCACATTGACAGCGGGATTGAAATCGTGTAAGTTCAGTTGAACTCTCACAATTTCATTCCCGCATGTCAGTCCGACTTCGGGGGGTGATTTCAGAGACATCTGTGCAGGACCCCCCCCCTCCTGAACCATACCAGGTCGCTTGCACTCAACATGGGTATGGTCCTTTGGTTCCTATTAGTATAATCTCATTCTCTTTTACCCCTTTTACTTAAATCTCCTCACTGGATTTGATCTTCACTTGGTTCAAACCATCATTATTATACACAAGCTCTGTATAGCATATCCCCCTTTCTTTTCACAGACTCCCTTGGACCCTTACCTTGTGTTAGTACCCACACCATATGGAGAACCTAACTTTCCGGGGAGTGTGTTTGGGCGTTTGCCATGTGTACAGTGTGGCTTCCTCAGCTCCCGGACCAGACGACTCATTCCAGTGTTCCCCCACGGTTGCAATTTTACATACCCCTGTTTTTCCAATCCCATGTAAGTAACGAGACTGTAACAATTTCCATTGCCTTTCCTTGATGCTGGAGTTCTTACCAGAACTTACCAGTATCTATATTTATTTGTTTTACAGACTAACAGATGCATCCATTCCTGATGAAGTGTCTTTACACGAAATGCGTAGATGGGATGCAACCTCGTTTTAGTTATTCATCTTTGTAATTATCAACCCCCTTATTATTTGCTATTCTCTTACACAGAAAACACGCTCCATACATTGTTAACTGGAACACACTCCATACATTGTTAACTGGTATGTGCTGCCATTTTGGTTTTAAGGTTGTATATACATGAACTTTGGTTCCTATTAGTATAATCTCATTCTCTTTTACCCCTTTTACTTAAATCACCTCACTGCATTTGATCTTCACTTGGTTCAAACCATCATTATTATACACAAGCTCTGTATAGCATATCCCCCTTTCTTATCACAGACTCCCTTGGAGCCTTACCTTGTGTTAGCACCCACACCATACGGAGAACCTAACTTTCCGGGGAGTGTGTTTGGGTGTTTGCCATGTGTACAGTGTGGCTTCCTCAGCTCCCGGACCAGACGACTCATTCCAGTGTTCCCCTACGGTTGCAATTTTACATAGATGGGATGCAACCTCGTTTTAGTTATTCATCTTTGTAATTATCAAGCCCCTTATTATTTGCTATTCTCTTACACAGAGAACACACTCCATACATTGTTAACTGGTATGTGCTGCCATTTTGGTTTTAAGGTTGTATATACATGAACTATCTAAATATGTTTCTATATGTCATTTTCCATTGCCTTTCCTTGATGCTGGAGTTCATATGTCTATGAACTGTACTTTTTTCAACATTTACTTTATGTAGTGGTGTCAGGAAAGGGTTCTCCCGTTGGTGGCATTGTCGGTCACTTGGATCGCAGTACCACTGTCCACCAGCAGGTGTCTTCCAACACTCAGGATCTGTAGTGGAGGGATTCACCTGTTGGTGGCATTGTTGGATCTTTGGGCTGTAGTACCGGTGTCTGCCAGCGGGTGTATCCCAGCACTGTGGAGCAGACAGCACCTCCTGCATTCAGGTGTCACTTGAGGCTAATTACAGGCATTCATATAAATACCCGGCTGATGATTGCTCTCATGGCCCGTATATCGTCCTTGCGCCCTGACCTGCTAGCCTGCAACCTGTACCTGTATCTGTACCTGTACCCGTACCCGATCCCGAGCCTGTATCTGATCCGCATCCCGGGCCTGTCCTGATCCTGTCCCTCCTGTGTTCCAGTTCCCTTTCATCCTTTCCTTGTGCCCTGATTCCCATTCACCTTTCCCCATCTGCTGATTCCCTTTGTATGACCCTGGCTTGGCTTACGTTTGTGATTCTGGAACTACCCTTGCTTATCTGCTGATCCTCTGTGTATGACCCTGGCCTTGCTTACGTTCTTGATTACGGTATTCCCCATCTACTGTGTATAGTTATTTGTTATTTGTGGGTCACTGTTTGGTTTATTGTCACTGTCTGGTATTGGAGGTGTTTGCGTATTTGTATATCACTAATCCTAATAAACGTTTATATTCACTTACATGTGTTTTTGGTTCTCTCTGTGCAATCCACACAGTCTGGTCTTACCAATTCATGACAAGTGGCTTCTAATGTACTGCATACTGAGTGTGATTCTATACTCTTTTTTGTGTGAATAAAGTCATTTAGTCACTATATATATATTTTGTCTTGTTTAGCTGCCACTTGCCTCATACAAAGTCCCAACTTCCTTTCTATTATTCACCTTGTGAATACAATGTACCCCTACCCATTCACATGGGGGGTGGGATCTGGGGGTCCCCTTGTTAAAGGGGACTTCCAGATTCCGATAAGCCCCCTGCCCGCTGACCCCCACAACCACTGAGCAAGGGTTGTGGAGCTGAGGCCCTTATCCCCATCAAAATGGGGACAAGGTGCTTTGGGGGGGACCCTAAAGCACCCTCCCCATGTTGAGGGCAGGTGGCCTGGTATGGTTCAGAAGGGGGCACCCGTCCCCCCCTTTCCTGCCATGGCTGCTTGCTCGGATAAGGGTCTGGTATGGATTTTGTGGGGGACCCCCACACCATTTTTAAAAAAATTTTGGCGCGGGGTTCCTCTTAACCACTTCAGTACACTGTGTTATATATACTACACTGCCTGCACTGACTGAATATAGAGTCTACACTGAATATCTAGTCTACACTAAATGCAGAGTAAATATATATATACTAGACTGTATATATATACATTACATACACTGCCACCAACTATTCTGCCTGCTTAATCTAGCTCAATCTATCTCCGTCCATAGTCACACACTATACACGGCCGCTATGTAAGCAGCCTTATATTGTGTGGAGCGTGGACTTAGTCCCCCTGAGCCATAATTGGCCAAAGGCACCCTGCCTTTGACCAATTATGGCTCTCTCAGCAGAACGCGCTGTGATTGCCCAAAGCATGCAGGTCAGGTGACCAGCATGAGAGGGGGTGCGGTGGGAAGCAGGATGCTGGAGCTGAGGTGAAGTCCGTGCATGGGACGTCTGACTCCCAGCCTTGGCCACAGGCTGGAGAGAAGCTATGACTGCTGCTGAAGATAACGATGCTGCAGGAAAAGATGACAGGAGCCTCCAGTGTCCAGGAACTGTCCAGAAAACCACCTGTGGTACTCCGCAATGCTCCCCTGGTAACAGGAACGCATTTCAAAGCAATTCAGCTTCTTTATCAACCTCGGTCGAAATGCATTCCTGTAACCAGAAGATCCCCCCAAAAGCATTTATCTTTTCCCCAGACACACCTTCTGGGTGCCCCTTCCAGAGATTGGCTGAGGTCAGATAAATATTCATAACCCAGTGGCTAACCCTCCTATTCTATTTCTGGAAGCTTCTTCCAGAGGAAGGCAGGAGCAATCAACCACCTGACTTAGAGATAGACCTAACCAGACCTGAAAAATAAATTGCTGCTCAGCTGGGTACAGCAGAGCCAAAAACGGTATGTTTTATCCTAGAGTATATGTACATACTGTTACTGTATATACTTCAGAAAAAAAGAGAAACAACTGAGAACATATTTTATTATCTTATTAGGATCTATAGATTATATATTGTTATATATTGTTAGATAAGCAAAACAGAGTATCTTCAACATGTTCAATGCGTATATTTAAATCAAACTTGGACTTGTAATTTAAACCGTGTCCAAGGCCACAAGAAACTGAGAGAAGGACTTTCCTCTCCTCAGAGCCATGAGTTTTAGCGCCAGACAAAAGTTCTTTGTTATTTATTGTAGAACTGACACTACAAGGTCTGACTTGAAATGGTGCTTGTGGATACCAAGGTTGCTCCTAATAGACTCTTCCAGAAATTCTGCTAAAGGCTGAGAGCTAATGCGCAAACACAAGATATTCCAAGGCTTTCACTGACCCACAGTGAATATAGTATGGCTGCTTCAAACTCCATAATAAACACATTTGACCTTCCAGTAGATGTACAGTACTGGCGTGACAAAAGTTGTACCAAGCCATCGCTATCTTTTTCATAAAGAAAGATCTTGACCTACTATTTCAACAATTAAAACCTTGATAGAAAGCTAGAGTGTGTATTTAGTGCTTTACACATACTGAACTGTATGCTTGACTGAAAATTGTAAGTGAAGATGCGCAGTTATGTCACCTTTAATTATAGATCAGATATCCCCATCTTGAACTGCACACGTACAATAGAATGGTTTAAAGAACTTTATTTCAGAAGGTTCACTTGAACTTCAAATAAATAAATAAACTTTACAGCGTGATAGTAACAGGCAACTAGAAGGACTTGGCACAGCATAATGCCTTTTAGATAACAATCTGTCTACCAATCTATCTGCACAAATAGTTCTATGTGGACACAGAGTATATAGGATGGAAGACCCCCAGGTATTTAGTTTAACCTCCAACCTCACACAAGCTTGCAATAAGCTCCTATTATTTTAAATGCACAGACAGAATAACAAATGTCCTACATAGCCAGCCCATACTATATCTAATATATTGTATTTATAGATGACAGTTCTAAACTGTATGCATGTGCATTTAATTGATAACTAGCACTAGGATGTTTTACAAGTTATAGCTATGGCATATGTAGGTTAGGCAACAGTCTTTAGGGCTCAAAAACTAATGCTAAGACAAATGATATATCTTTTCACAAGGAAATGGTTTTACCGCCAGCTACAATGCCTTTAAAAAGTATTCAGACCCCCTGAAATTTTCCACATTTTGTCATGTTAACTAAAAACGTAAATGGATTTTATTGGGATTTTAGGTGATAGACCAACACAAAGTGGCACATAATTGTGAAGTGGACGGAAAATGATGAATGTTTTTCCAAATTCTTTACAAAGATGTATCTGAAAAGTGTGGCGTACATTTGTGTTCAGCTCCCTTTACTCCAATACCCCTAACTAAAATCTAGTGGAACTAATTGCCTTAATAAGTCACCCAATTAGTAAATAGAGTCCATCTGTGTGTAATTTAATATCTGTATAAATACAGCTGTTCTCTGAAGCCCTCAGAGGTTTGTTAGAGAACCTTAGTAACAAACAGCATCATGAAGGCCAAGGAACACACCAGACAGGTCAGGGATAAAATTGTGGAGAGGTTTAAAGCAGGGTTAGTTCATAAAAAAATATCCCAAGCTTTGAACATCTCACGGAGCACTGTTCAATCCATCATCCGAAAATGAAAAGAGTATGACACAACTGCAAACCTACCAAGACATGACCGTCCACCTAAACTGACAGGCTGGGCAAGGAGAACATTAATCAGAGAAGCAGCCAAGAGGCCTTTGGTGACTCTGGAGGATCTGCAGAGATTTACAGCTCAGGTGGGAGAATCTGTCCACAGGACAACTATTAGTCGTGCTCTCCACAAATCTGGCCTTCATAGAAGAGTGACAAGAAGAAAGTCATTGTCAAAAGAAAGCCATAAGAAGTCCCATTTACAGTTTGTCAGAAGCCATGTGGGGGACTCAGCAAAGATGTGGAAGAAGGTGCTCGGGTCAGATGAGACCAAAATTTTATATTTTGGCCTAAAAGAAAAACACCATGTGTGGCAGAAAACTAACACTGCACATCACTCTGAAATACACCATCACCACCGTGAAACATGGTGGTGGCAGCATCATGCTGTGGGAAAGCTTTTCTTTAGCAGGGACAGGGTAGCTGGTCAGAGTTGATGGGTGGAGCCAAATACAGGGAAATCTTAGAAGAAAACCTGTAAGGCTTAATGTACATGGGACATTTTTACAACCTCTCCTGAACGATTTAACTTGACAGATAGTAACCCACGTTTAAAATGTCCATTTTGCTGCGTTTAAATGCTGCATTTAGCAGCATGTTTTGCCACGTTTTGCCAGGTTTGCGTTTAGAAGCTTTTGAAAAAAATAAATTGTATTATTATTTTTTTTTTTTTGAAAATGGCCAAAAATGAAAAAAACTCCTGCAAATGAAAACCGGCTAAACGCGAGTTACCGCGTTTAGCCATGTTTCGCCGCGTTTAGAAGCGTTTGGCGCTTGAAATGCCTCTAAACTCAGCGTCTGAACTCATTTTTTTGCTTTTCAAAAAAGGCCTCTAAACTCAACTGCCTAGAAACGACTATAAAGGACCCTGTGTACATGTACTGATAAGATAACAGAGGAGAGTTCAGTAGCGGTTGAAAAAAATGCCCAACTGCTCCTAAACGTCTGTTTAGCAGCAGCAGTGTACATGAGGCCTAAGGGCCGGTTCACACTGCTGCAAATTCTATTGCGAATTTGAGCCGTTGCGATCGCTCAAATTCGCAAGTCATTTAAATAACATAGTTTTCCATTAGCGCCGTTCACATCAATGCATTGCAAATCTAAGCTGCGTACAAAAAGGGTCCTGTGCGAGTTTGATCCATGTGCCATGCGAATTCAATGCGATATTTGCCATAGAATCACAGTAGATTCACCAGAACACATAAAGAATTCACAATGAAAATTTGCAATGCAATTAGATCAAGTTTGCGCAAAATTTGCACCGCAGCAGTGTAAACCGGCCCTTAGAGTCTGCAAAAGACTTGATCTTGGGGCAGAGGTTCACCTTCCAGCAGGACAACGACCCTAAACATACAGCCAGAGCTACAATGGAATGGTTTAGATCAAAGCATATTCATGTGTTAGAATGACCCAGTCAAAGTCCAGACTTAAATCCAATAGATTTTCACCCCTTTTTCCCTCCATTTCTTTTGCTACCCACTATCATCATTTTTCCTTATTCCCCCCCCCCCCCTTTATATTCAGTTGTCCACATTCATTAGATCCCCTTATTCGCACACCGGGGATTTTCCTACGCCGTGGTGCGGTGGAATGTCCCCACGGGCACAAAGGCCAAATCCATGTCTCTCTGAGCCGGTGTCTTCCGTCCCCAGTTTATGGGTAAGTCGAGCTACACGCATTTGAGACCACAATTGTTCATAGTGACATACAGTGAGAATTAAAACCTTGCATGTAAATACACCTTTTCAGAGCTTTTTTTCTCAAACAATAGGTGCTGGAACTTAACCACGGCCCCACAAAACCCCTCCCCTACACACACCCTCCAAATCACATCAAATAGTTGGTGTGTTCAGTCAAATTTCACGAAAACAGTAGGAGGGTCTTAAAGGGGCATTAAAAACCAGGATTGCATTACATACAGAGTGCAGAGTTCAGGGGGGTTACACACAGAGTGCAGAGCTGTCACTTGTAAACACAGAAACCAGACCTCTGTGTTTACAAGTGATTGTGGTGAGCAGGCACCAAAGGGTCTGAGCCAGAGGTGGTGGAACTGAGTTCCACCAAGTTCCCCTGAAAAAAAGCCCTGCACCTTTTATATATATTTTTTAATCCTATATTTATATGAATACCCAAACTTGAACACTCCATGCACGTGACAATGCCATTGCTCATAAACATCTATGCATTGTAACTGTATATATACACCGCTGGATTTTCTACAATACATAAAATAAAATATAAGCTGCATTAACAAATGTTATATATGATATGATATCTATGTACATCTATGTATTACTGTATCCCTTTTTTCTCTCTTTTTTATTTTTCATTCCTCATGCTAAATCAAGTTACTTATATATTGTTCATTGATATCTCTAGAATTTATGTGATATCTACTGTGCTGCTACCCTCAAGGCCCTGACGAAGCGGAACTGTATGCGAAACGCGTAGGCCATATCTGCTTTGCTGTGTTTGGAACTAGCACACCCTGACTTCAAGATTCCAAAACTGTATTTTTAACCTGTTCATTCTTAGAAGATTTAGCCGTTTGGCAGATGAATAAAGTTTGTATAATTTTCTATAAATTTCAGCATGTGTATATTTTTTTATTATACTCCTCTGAGGCACAATTAAAGTCCCATCCTGTTCTAAATCCCTTTTTTTTTTTTTTTAAACATAGTTGTATACTCTTAGGGGATGGTGCCTCTGCAGGAGTACTTGTGACTCCACGTCTACCCCAACCTTTATACATTAAATCCAATTGAGAATCTGTGGCAAGACTTGAAAACTGCTGTTCACAGACGCTCTCCATCCAATCTGACAGAGCTTGAGCTATTTTGCAAAGAAGAATGGGCACAAATGTCACTCTCTAGATGTACAAAGCTTGTAGAGACATTCCCAAAAAGACTTGCAGCTGTAATTGCAGTGAAAGGAGGTTCTACAGAGTATTGACTCAGGGGGGCTGAATACAAATGTACCCCACACTTTTCATATATTTATTTGTAAAAAATGTTGAAAGCCATTTATCATTTTCCTTCCACTTCACAATTATGTGCCACTTTGTGTTGGTCTATCACATAAAATCCCAATAAAATACATTTACGTTTTTGGTTGTAACATGACAAAATGTCTGCCTGGTTGAATGACATATTATTAAATCCACTTCCTGTGAGCCCAGTGTGTCAAGGCTCCATCTCCACCATGAACTGACAGAAGAATGCTATAGAGAGCGGAACCCCCTAATTACTGCAACATTTACTCTCTGCAGCCTTTAGGATATGCCCACTGCATGAGAAAAAAAGGGTGAAGAAGACCCTTGACATCAACTGATCTGGCTGACGATACCTGTAAAAATAGCAAACAGACTGTATTATTTTTTTTTTTTCCATGGGGGTGCTGCACTTGGGGGGGGGGGGGGGTGTAGGTGGTAAATTGGAGGGGAAAATCCAACCCTCAAGTTGGACATTAAAGACTGCAGTGGAGAGAGACTGGCTGGATTACAATTATAGGACTTCTGTAACACAGGACAGTTCTCCATGCCTTGAGTTCCACTTTAACTGGTTTAAAAAAACTGGCCTTAGAATGTATATGTGTGTGTGGTTGCATAAGTCTTCAAAAACATTCAATAGTGGGCAGTGGGCACCATCATGGCAGAGACTAATATGGCAGGCTCTATGTATTTTGTAAAGCAAAGTGTATAATAGGTCATCTCTATATAAATGTGGGAAGTAAATAAATGAATAATTGTAACTTCTCTTGTGCTTATTTGTGCTTCATGCGTTTTTGTCTTTGCCCTATATACTAGAACTAACTGGCTGTAATAACATTTAGGCCTAAAAGATATAAAGATATTTCCAAAACAGGCTCCCCTAGGAGACAAGGGCATCGGTCATTAAATCGTTGACAGCCTCGCTCCTTTCGACACTTGTGAACCGCACGGTCGAGGGTAAGAATGACGGCGCTTTCATCTTGAACTTCCCTCCAAAAACAATCCATTCAGGCCCCCCTCCCCTGTCATTGTTGATTAACTGATCTTGTCATCTTATCCTTTGCTGGGTGCATGGGGTGCAGATTACCTCAGAGCTAATGTAAGTGACACTCCAAGGATTGGCCTTCAGCAGCATCTGTAAGAGCAGCAACTACCCAAACCCCCAAGTCCAGACTTGTCATTCCAATTCAGCGCTTGATATGTGACGGCCAATCTTAAATTGTCCTCCTGACCACAGAAAGATGAAGATCTAGGGAATGTAAAAAGACCTTGCTGGAAACTAAATGTAGCACTTATGTAGTTTAGAAAGTCACATCGAGTTTGCCTTTGTTTCTCTTTTATTTTCAGTGGTTTTCCCATTTTTATTGTGTCATGGAGGCATGTTAGCAATTGTAACGGTATAATAGGCCTGACATTCGAGATGCTATGTCGCTTAGCTTGTGCCAGATAAGGAATATTGAGAAATAATAGAACGCAGGCCTTTGTTTACAACTAAAGGGGAAAATCTATGCAGAAACCCAGACAGCTTAAAGTGATTGTAAACGATCACCTTGTAAAACAACCCATTCCGTTTAAAGTAGAAATGAAAGGCAAAACATTTGTGTATAGATATAAAAAAAAAAAAAAAAAAAAAAAAACATTATAAATACCTTTTTTCCCCCTTTTTTTATAATGCCGCTTACACACGACCGTTTTTTCCGTCAGAATAAACTCTGACGGTTTTTCCGTCGGAGTTCCGCTGAAACGGACTTGCCTACACATGATCACACCAAAGTCCGATCGTTTAGAACGCGATGACGTACGACAAGACTAAAAAAGGGGAGTTCAATAGCCAGTAGCTAATAGCTGCCCTTGCGTCGTTTTTGGTCCGTCGGAATAGCATACAGACAAGCTGATTTCCCGATAGGAATTGATTCCGTTGGAAAGATTTAAAACATGTTCTATTTCTAGGTTTGTCAAAATTTTCGAAAGAAAAAGTCAGATGAAGCCCACACACGATTGGAATATGCGATGGAATGATTCCGTCTGACCTTTTCTGCAGGAAAGTCCGGTCATGTGTACGTGGCATTAGTGATCACTAGGGATGAGCTTCGTGTTCGAGTCGAACCCATGTTCGAATCGAACATCGGCTGTTCGCCCGTTCGCCGAATTGCGAACGATATGGGCCGTTCGCGCTAAATTCGTGTGGCGCGTCACGGCCCATAATTCACTGCGGCATCGTAGTGCATTGCTGGCTGATGATTGGCCAAGCATGCACTATGACCCGCATGCTTGGCCAATCACAGCGCCGTCAGTAGAGAGAGCTGTAATTGGCCAAAGCCAGGGTGGCTTTGGCCAATTATGGCTCAGGGGATTTAGTACACACCCCACACTATATAAGGCCGCCTGCACGGCGGCCCTGTGTAGTGTGTGTTCCGGTGTGCTGAGAGATAGAGAGAGAGAGAGACAGTGTCATTTGATTTGAGTTAGATAGATTAGGCAGAACAGTCAGTCAGTTAGCTGCACTTACAGTGTATTGTGTATATATATGCATCCCAGGTGTTGCATATATATATATACACTGTATTCAGTTTAGCTAGATCCGTTCCTGTTATCTTCTATCTAGACTATTTACATTTAATGCAGTGCGTCCTGCTCACAGTGTTCAGCTAGATCCGTTCCTGCTATTTACATTTAGTGCAGTGCGTCCTGCTCACAGTGTTCAGCTAGATCCGTTCCTGTTATCTTCTAGACTATTTACATTTAGTGCAGTGCGTCCTGCTCACAGTGTTCAGCTAGATCCGTTCCTGCTATTTACATTTAGTGCAGTGCATCCTGCTCACAGTGTTCAGCTAGATCCGTTCCTGCTATTTACATTTAGTGCAGTGCGTCCTGCTCACAGTGTTCAGCTAGATCCGTTCCTGTTATTTACATTTAGTGCAGTGCGTCCTGCTCACAGTGTTCAGCTAGATCCATTCCTGCTATTTACATTTAGTGCAGTGCGTCCTGCTCACAGTGTTCAGCTAGATCCGTTCCTGCTATTTACATTTAGTGCAGTGCGTCCTGCTCACAGTGTTCAGCTAGATCCGTTCCTGCTATTTACATTTAGTGCAGTGCGTCCTGCTCACAGTGTTCAGCTAGATCCGTTCCTGTTATCTTCTAGACTATTTACATTTAGTGCAGTGCGTCCTGCTCACAGTGTTCAGCTAGATCCGTTCCTGTTATTTACATTTAGTGCAGTGCGTCCTGCTCACAGTGTTCAGCTAGATCCGTTCCTGCTATTTACATTTAGTGCAGTGCGTCCTGCTCACAGTGTTCAGCTAGAGCCGTTCCTGCTATTTACATTTAGTGCAGTGGGTCCTGCTCACAGTGTTCAGCTAGATCCGTTCCTGTTATCTTCTAGACTATTTACATTTAGTGCAGTGCGTCCTGCTCACAGTGTTCAGCTAGATCCGTTCCTGCTATTTACATTTAGTGCAGTGCGTCCTGCTCACAGTGTTCAGCTAGATCCGTTCCTGTTATCTTCTAGACTATTTACATTTAGTGCAGTGCGTCCTGCTCACAGTGTTCAGCTAGATCCGTTCCTGTTATCTTCTAGACTATTTACATTTAGTGCAGTGCGTCCTGCTCACAGTGTTCAGCTAGATCCGTTCCTGTTATCTTCTAGACTATTTACATTTAGTGCAGTGCGTCCTGCTCACAGTGTTCAGCTAGATCCGTTCCTGTTATCTTCTAGACTATTTACATTTAGTGCAGTGCGTCCTGCTCACAGTGTTCAGCTAGATCCGTTCCTGTTATCTTCCTACTGACAGGCAGGCTTGTCTGGTTACAGTATATAAAGCTACCTGAAGAAAATTACAGGTGTTCTATTTGATCCTATTAGTACCACGGTCAGGCAGCTAGACTATTTACATTTAGTACAGTGCGTACTGCTCACAGTGTTCAGCTAGATCCGTTCCTGTTATCTTCCTACTGACAGGCAGGCTTGTCTGGTTACAGTATATAAAGCTACCTGAAGAAAATTACAGGTGTTCTATTTGATCCTATTAGTACCACGGTCAGGCAGCTAGACTATTTACATTTAGTACAGTGCGTCCTGCTCACAGTGTTCAGCTAGATCCGTTCCTGCTATTTACATTTAGTGCAGTGCGTCCTGCTCACAGTGTTCAGCTAGATCCGTTCCTGTTATCTTCTAGACTATTTACATTTAGTGCAGTGCGTCCTGCTCACAGTGTTCAGCTAGATCCGTTCCTGCTATTTACATTTAGTGCAGTGCGTCCTGCTCACAGTGTTCAGCTAGATCCGTTCCTGTTATCTTCTAGACTATTTACATTTAGTGCAGTGCGTCCTGCTCACAGTGTTCAGCTAGATCCGTTCCTGTTATCTTCTAGACTATTTACATTTAGTGCAGTGCGTCCTGCTCACAGTGTTCAGCTAGATCCGTTCCTGTTATCTTCTAGACTATTTACATTTAGTGCAGTGCGTCCTGCTCACAGTGTTCAGCTAGATCCGTTCCTGTTATCTTCCTACTGACAGGCAGGCTTGTCTGGTTACAGTATATAAAGCTACCTGAAGAAAATTACAGGTGTTCTATTTGATCCTATTAGTACCACGGTCAGGCAGCTAGACTATTTACATTTAGTACAGTGCGTCCTGCTCACAGTGTTCAGCTAGATCCGTTCCTGTTATCTTCCTACTGACAGGCAGGCTTGTCTGGTTACAGTATATAAAGCTACCTGAAGAAAATTACAGGTGTTCTATTTGATCCTATTAGTACCACGGTCAGGCAGCTAGACTATTTACATTTAGTACAGTGCGTCCTGCTCACAGTGTACAGCTAGATCCGTTCCTGTTATCTTCCTACTGACAGGCAGGCTTGTCTGGTTACAGTATATAAAGCTACCTGAAGAAAATTACAGGTGTTCTATTTGATCCTATTAGTACCACGGTCAGGCAGCTAGACTATTTACATTTAGTACAGTGCGTCCTGCTCACAGTGTTCAGCTAGATCCGTTCCTGTTATCTTCCTACTGACAGGCAGGCTTGTCTGGTTACAGTATATAAAGCTACCTGAAGAAAATTACAGGTGTTCTAACCCAGCTTAGTGCAGCTACAGGCCATTAGTATGTCTGGAAGGCCAAGAAGGAGAGGCAGACAGTCACAAGCCAATAAGAGAGGGCAAGCAGGCTCTGTGTCTAGTGCTGGTTGTGGAGACGGTGCATCCTCATCAGCACGTGGCCATGGGACACGCTTGGCCTTTTTTTCGGCAGCTGGCCGTGTTGAGCCGCAACATGCGGAAGACTTGGTCGAGTGGATGACCAAGCCGTCCTCATCCTCCTCATCCTCTCTCACCCATGCCCAGGGTGCTTTGTCTGGCAAAGCAGCGGCCTCTTCCCTCAGCTCAATGTCATCAGTGACTCCTTCCCTAGCTCCACCATGTCCTCATGAGGATTCCCTCGAACTGTTTGACCACAGTGTTGGGTACATGCTCCAGGAGGATGCCCAGCGTTTGGAAGGCTCTGATGACGATACTGAGCTCGATGAAGGCAGTAACATGAGCACGGACAGAGGGGGTGCCCAAGAAGGACAGCAATCTGGCAGTCATGCTCCCCCTGCTGCAGCATACTGCCAGGTTTGCTCCAGTGATGAGGAGGGAGGGGATGATGAGGTCACTGACTCAACGTGGGTGCCTGATAGGAGAGAGGAGGAGGAGGAGGAGGAGGAGGAGGAGGCGGCGGCACATCACCAACGAGGCAGGATGCCCTCCAGGGGCCAGCCTAAGGGCAGCACATTGACTGCATCACACCCCAAAGCTCCACATGTGCAGGGCGCTGCAGTCTCTGCGCGTTATTCAAAAAGTTCTTTGGTGTGGGCCTTTTTTGAGACGAGTGCATCAGATCGCACCGCTGCTATTTGCAACATATGTCTCAAGCGTATCTCGCGTGGCCAAAACATCTCCCGCTTGGGTACCACATGCTTGACCAGACATATGTTGACCTGCCATGCAGTTCGTTGGCAAGCGTATCTAAAAGACCCACACCAAAGAACAAAGAGGATCTCTCCTTGCTCCTCATCAGCTGAGATTTCCAACCCCACTAGACCTTCAGTCCTCTCTGAGACCTGCAGTGAGAGGAATGAAGGTGTAGAATTAGGTGTGTCACAGCCAAGTACTTGTGGGCAATCTGCTTTTGGTACACCGACGTCAGATTGTACCAGGCAAATTTCCCTGCCCCAGCTGCTGCACCGCCGAAAGAAGTTTGCTCCCAGCCATCCACATGCCCAGGGGTTGAATGCTAGCTTGGCAAAATTGCTAGCACTTCAACTGCTGCCTTTTCAGTTGGTAGACTCTGCCCCCTTCCGTGAGTTTGTGGAATGTGCGGTTCCTCAGTGGCAGGTACCCAAACGCCACTTTTTCTCACGGAAGGCGATTCCGGCTCTCTACCGGCATGTGGAAGGCAATGTCCATGCCTCGCTGGACAGGGCGGTCAGCGGTAAGGTGCATATTACCGCTGACTCATGGTCCAGCAGGCATGGCCAGGGACGTTACCTAAGTTTCACGGCGCATTGGGTGACTCTGCTGGCAGCTGGGAAGGATGCAGGACAAGGTGCAGTAGTGTTGGAGGTTGTTCCGCCACCACGCCTCCAAAATGCTGATTGTGACACACCTCTCTCCTCCACCCCCTCCTCTTCTTCTTCCTCCATGGCCTCTTCCTCGGAACCAGCGGTGCTCCGTAGGCGTTCAAGGGGCTACGCAAGTACGCAGGCCAAAAGATGCCATGCGGTGCTTGAGCTGGTGTGCTTGGGGGACAGGAGCCACACTGGGGCAGAGGTTCTGTCAGCTCTGCAGGGGCAGGTTCAGAGGTGGTTGACGCCACGCCAACTTAAGGCAGGAATGGTGGTTTGCGACAATGGCACCAACCTCCTCTCTGCCCTCCGACAGGGACAAATGACCCATGTGCCCTGTTTGGCTCACGTCCTTAACTTGGTGGTGCAGCGGTTCTTGGGCAGGTACCCGGGCTTACAGGATGTCCTGAGGCAGGCCAGGAAAGTCTGTGTGCATTTCCGCCCGTCATATAATGCCAGTGCTCGGCTGACGGACCTCCAAAAGGAGTTTAACCTGCCCAAGAACCGCCTAATCTGTGACATGCCCACCAGGTGGAACTCAACGTTGGCCATGCTGCAGCGGCTGCACACGCAGCAGAGAGCCATCAATAAGTACCTGTGCGACTATGGCACCAGGACAGGGTCAGGGGAGCTTGTTTTTTTTTCCCCACGCCAGTGGGCCATGATCAGGGATGCATGCACTGTCCTGTCACCATTCGAGGAGGCCACGAGGATGGTGAGCAGTGACAGTGCATGCATCAGTGACACTGTCCCCCTTGTCCACCTGTTGGAGCACACGCTGCGTGGAATAATGGACAGGGCACTTGAGGCAGAACAGAGGCAGGAAGAGGAGGACTTCCTTAGCTCTCAAGGCCCCCTTTATCCAGACAGTGTTCCTGCGTGCCCGCCGATCACACAGGAAGAGGACGAGGAGGAAGAGGAGGAGGAGGAAGATTGTGTCAGTATGGAGGTGGAGCCTGGCACTCAGCATCAGCAGCAGTCTTTAAGGGATCAGTCCCAAGAAACACATGGACTTGTACGTGGCTGGGAGGAGGTGGCTGCGGACCATGTCGTTCTTAGTGACCCAGAGGACTCCGGACCGAATGCCTCAGCAAACCTACGCTGCATGGCCTCCCTGATCCTGCAAAGCCTGCGTAAGGATCCTCGTATTCGTGGTATCAAGGAGAAGGACCAATACTGGCTGGCAACCCTCCTTGATCCACGTTACAAGGGTAAGGTTGCGGACCTTATCTTGCCATCGCAGAGGGAGCAGAGGATGAAACATCTTCGGGAGGCCTTGCAGAAAGGTCTGTGCAACGCGTTCCCAGAGACTGGGAGGTTACAAACTCCTGTTTCTGGACAACGTGTTGCTGAGGCTTCGGTCAGTCAAAGAAGGAGCGGTGGAGAAGGTGGCCGTCTGACCGATGCGTTCAGACAATTTTTTGGTCCGCAGCCCCAAGGTATGATCGGTTCCAGCAACCATCGCCAGCGTCTGTTTTACATGGTGCAGGAATACCTAGGGGCAAGATCAGACTTGGACACCTTTCCCACCGAAAATCCTCTGGGTTACTGGGTCTTGAGGATGGATCACTGGCCAGAGCTTGCACAGTATGCAATTGAGCTACTGGCCTGTCCTGCATCCAGCGTTCTTTCGGAACGCACATTCAGTGCTGCTGGAGGCGTGGTAACCGATCACAGGGTGCGTCTGTCCACCGACTCGGTCGATCGGCTGACCTTCATAAAAATGAATGAGTCTTGGATCACCACCAGCTACCAAGCACCTGATGCTGATGTAACCGAATAATTTTTTTTGAAATCTCAGATCCCTTCAAAGACTGCCTATGCTGATGCTGAGTGACTATCCCTGAGTAATTATCCTCTTCCTCCTCAATCATCACGCTGATAGCTTGTAAGAACATTTTTGGTTCTGGGCGCCACCACCAGTGCCTAAGGCACAATTTTTCAGCCCCTGTTTAACAGGGGCGTGTAATTACAATTTTTGATGTAATACTTTGCAGCAGGGCTCGTTCCTGCATTCCAACTAGAGTGTCTGTGAGGGGTTGCAGTGTTGTGGCACCAGCACCAGTGCCTAAGGCCCAATTTTTCTGCCCCTGTCTAACAGGGGCGTGTAATTACAATTTTTGATGCAATACTTTGCAGCAGGGCTCGTTCCTGCGTTCCAACTAGAGTGTCTGTGAGGGGTTGCAGTGTTGTGGCACCAGCACCAGTGCCTAAGGCCCAATTTTTCTGCCCCTGTCTAACAGGGGCGTGTAATTACAATTTTTGATGCAATACTTTGCAGCAGGGCTCGTTCCTGCGTTCCAACTAGAGTGTCTGTGAGGGGTTGCAGTGTTGTGGCACCAGCACCAGTGCCTAAGGCCCAATTTTTCTGCCCCTGTCTAACAGGGGCGTGTAATTACAATTTTTGATGCAATACTTTGCAGCAGGGCTCGTTCCTGCGTTCCAACTAGAGTGTCTGTGAGGGGTTGCAGTGTTGTGGCACCAGCACCAGTGCCTAAGGCCTAATTTTTCAGCTCCTGTTCAACAGGGGCATGTAATTACAATTTTTGATCTAATATTTCACAGCAGGGCCCTGTGAGGGCTTACAGTGTTGTGGCCACAGCAACACCTAAGGCCCAAATTTCTGCTGAGTATATAGGGCAGGACCCTACTTTCAAACATCTAACTTACAAACGACTCCTACTTGCAAACGGAAGGAGACAACAGGAAGTGAGATGAAATCTACCCCTAGGAAGGGAAATTCTCTCCTGTAAGAGTTAATATGGGAAAACAATTTCTCCTTTCCACTGATGCTTTCCAATCCTTGTTCCACAAAAAAACCCAAATTTTCAAAAAACATTTTTCATTGGGACAAAAAAGTGAGGTGAAATCTTCTGAAGAGGAGGAAAGACAGCAAAACAAATGTCACAGGGGTGATAACCCTTCCCTATGTTTTCCAAAAAGCTTAGAAAAGATTTTTTGGCTGGAGCTAAACACGTTAAAAATGTTCAAAATTACAAACAGATTCTACTTAACAACAAACCTACAGTCCCTGTCTTGTTTGCACCGCCTGTATACTGCTGTTCAGAGTATATAGGGCCTGGTGGCCCCACACCTTTCCTTATTTTAATTTGGGTGCGGGGTTCCCCTTAATATCCATACAAGACCCAAAGGGCCTGGTAATGGACTGGGGGGTACCCATGCCGTTTGTCTCACTGATTTTCATCCATATTGCCATGACCCGACATGACATTAAACCCGCAAGCAGTTTTAAATGAGATTTTTTCCTTTAAAAATGACATTTGGTGCAGGGACTGTTCTAAACATGGGAAACACGCGTCACTTTACAGGCATACTATAGACACCCCCCAGGTACGATATTTAAAGGAATATTTCACTTTTTTTTTTTTACTTTAAGCATCATTAAAATCACTGCTCCCGAAAAAATGGCCGTTTTTAAAAGTTTTTTTTGCATTGATACATGTCCCCTGGGGTAGGACCCGGGTCTCCAAACCCTTTTTAGGACAATACCATGCAAATTAGCCTTTAAAATGAGCACTTTTGATTTCGAACGTTCGAGTCCCATAGACGTCAATGGGGTTCTAACGTTCGTGCGAACTTTCGGTCCGTTCGCGGGTTCTGGTGCGAACCGAACCGGGGGGTGTTCGGCTCATCCCTAGTGATCACATTACCTCTGTTCTCCGCTGCATAAGAGCTGGGGGAGGAGAAGCAGCAACACACTGAGCTTGTCAGTGAATGGCTGTGCAGCAGAGGCGTGTCAGGACAAGCCTGATCATTCGAGGAGAGTACACTGAGTTTCCAGCATTGCTAGAGAACTGGCCACAATGAGCTTTCCTCCTTAGTGTGGTCAGTTTTTAATCGGAAAGCAAGAGGACTAGCAGGAACGCCAGGGATTTCAACACAAAGGAAGCAATTCAAAGAGAACAGGATACTTTTTCACACAAGTACAGCAGACACATATCAGGAATATGAAGTGTTGGGGTAACAAACGCTTTAACTTAAATTTAACGTGAATCTTTGCTTTGCTCATGCAGGGCAAAACAACAGGTTCACTTTAAAAGGGACCCTAACAGGCAAATATATTTACCCTTTTTTTACCCTTTATTTTATTCAGCCGTTAGGAATAAGAAGAAAGTACTATTTAAAGTGCACCTGTGCCTAGACCAGTGTTTCTCATCTCCAGTCCTCAAGGCGCCCCAACAGGTCATATTTTCAGGATTTCCCTCAGATGAAACTGCTGTGGTAATTACTAAGGCAGTGAAACTGATCAAATCACCTGTGCAAAATAATGGACAGCCAGAAAACATGACCTGTTGGGGCGCCTTGAGGACTGGAGTTGAGAAACACTGGCCTAGACCATGACCATTAAAGTGAAAGTAAAGTCTTTTTAACTTGCACTGTTTAGGAGATATTGACATGGAATGCAGCCGGTCACATCACTGGCACGTGCCCTCTGAAGGAATGGCATATCTGTGTGCTGAGGATCCCACGCTCATGCACGGACTTCTATAGGTAGACAGCTATACAGTGAAAGGCCTCAAGCATTCTGTATAGGTAGAACCGCTGTCTCCTATGGCAACTAATCTTGCAACAGTCACCAAAGGTAGTTGTACGTAACTCTTGGTAACACAGAACAGTCCTTTACTTATCTCACAGTATCCCACTGTAGATATGTAATCACTGAGCTCCCAGTCTCTTGCTAGACTTCCTGATCCCAGTCTTCACCGGATCCCCTGAGCTCTTCCACAGCTATCCCGCTGTATACTCAAGCGTTACCCCCGCTATCCTGCTGGGTCCCTGGCTTGGCACTTGCTGATGCTTTCCCACTTCACCGGCTGGTGAGAAGACTGCTCTGGTACTTGCTCAAGCTTACTCACAGTTGTCTCCGGTAGTAAGATGGACGAACCCTTACTGGCAACAGCTTCCTTTCTACCTCCGACCACAACTGGTTCCCTGTCTGGCTAAAACTTCTCAACTGGGTTGGATTCCAACCCTGCAGTCCAAACCCTACGCTGCTTCTCCTGCTCCTGGAAAGGCCTCAGGCAGCCTAGCAGCCAGGTGTCCCCGGGATAGGTCTCAGGCCTAGCAATCGGGGGTGACATAACACTAGTCCACCCAGACAGCCGTCCAGGTGGCACAGAAACCCCAATCTCCTGACGCCACCCAAATAAATAGGCTCTCCCAGCAGGCCAAGGGACTAAAGAAACCCCTGCCAATTGGCTGAGACCCCTCATCCATTCATGATCTGTCCTTGCTAAACCCATGTCATTCTAATGTCACCAGCCACAGTGCCACCTAGTGACAGAAGTGAAAAGCTGCAGCAATTTCAGAATTAGAGAGGAATCAGTTGATTTTCTAACAATTAGCCAGGACAATTACCACCTGGCAAACTAAATTTGTTAGCAACCCTGCCTGAACACCAGGGTGCTACACACAAGTTTCCCCTCTGTCGCTATGACTAGCTGCATGCCAGTTTCTACTTATACGAACATGATACTAGAGATCAATATTTCACCCTGGTCCATGGCCTCTTTTTCTATCTAATGCATAAATATGCAATCAAAGCATTTGCAAACAAGGCTGTACCAAAACATAACCATTCTTTATTATTCTTAGCAAGTTTTTTTTTTTTTTTACATTTATAATGAAGTACTTTTGTAATTACTTCAGCCTCAGTCCAAGCAGCCTTGCAAATTATATTTTAAATAATGCTTGCAGTGGCATTTAATTGTACATATTAAGTACCAAATGGTTAGTCATGTTACATTAATGCTAATTACTGTTTTTTATTTAAATAATCTTCTCATTAAGAACATGTAAGACTGTTATTAATGTTATTTTTGTTAGACACATTTTAAGATAGCTCTCTGGTCTTTTTTTTACATTTTAAGCTGTGACTTTTGCTTTGTAGTATACTCATTTTTTATGCTAATTTTTATGCAGAACGTCTGCAGTATTGACTGTTAAAGCCCAACTGATCTCCCCCTAAAAAAAGTAGTGAAGCCAAAATCAGTACTCATCCCTCTATGTTCCACCTTGGACTTTGCTTTTTCTGGTTTCAGCTGGAGTTTCTTTTCCATGTGAGCGCCATCAACTATTCTTGGACTCACAGTAGGATGCAGAGAATGGCGCTGATGTTATTACATCAGCGATGCTCATCAGATTATTTAGGACCACTCGCCATTGGGCAAAAAGATAAGAGAAAGAAGACCTTGTACATCACATGACCGGGCATCATCTGAGAAAAGGTAAGTATACCAAAAATGATTTTAGAAGATCAGAAGCAAATCGAGAAGGATTTGGCACCAGAGAATGCATGCTAACCAGGGCCAGATCTCCACTGCTGGAGTCCATAAGTGAACAACCCTTGCTGTCTAAAGCAACATCCTTCTGCTAGGAGCATCTCCTAAACACAGATCATCTTAACTTAAAGTGGATGTAAACCGGATTCATGAAATTTGAGCTGGGCACATATATCTGCAGTGTTTTCTTATCTCTCTTCAAAGCACTAAGTCCCGTGGCTTTCTCCTGCTCCGTTCTTCTGTTATCAGCCTGACAACTTCTCACAAGTTTTCTGACACATGTGATAAAACCAGCCTGAAATCTGTGTCAGGGCGGGTGCTATAAATAGACTAGCAGACAGCTGGTCAATTCACAGCACAGCTCTGCAAGTCTCTGCCAATGTGGAGAGGGGATGTGTGTCTTTCCTCCAATCAGCTGTCTCACAGTGTATGGCAAGACTCCCCTCCCCCTGCAGGAACAGGAAGAGAAAATTCTAACAGGACATGCACTTTCTAAACGGTATATAAAGCTGAAGACAGTAGATATAAATGAAAAACTTATGTAGAGAGATTTGCTTCATCTCTGTGTATCATCTGAGACTGTTCACTTCACTGGGTATACAGTATCTCACAAAAGTGAGTACACCCCTCTCATTTTTGTAAATATTTTATTATACCTTTTCATGTGACAACACTGAAGAAATGACACTTTGCTACAATGTAAAGTAGTGAGTGTACAGCTTGTATAACAGTGTAAATTTGCTGTCCCCTCAAAATAACTCAACATACAGCCATTAATGTCTAAACCGCTGGCAACAAAAATGAGTACACCCCTAAGTGAAAATGTCCAAATTGGTCCCAAAGTTTCAATATTTTGTGTGGCCACCATTATTTTCCAGCATTGCCCTAACCCTCTTGGACATGGAGTTCACCAGAGCTTCACAGGTTGCCACTGGAGTCCTCTTCCACTCCTCCATGATGACATCACGGAGCTGGTGGATGTTAGAGACCTTGCGCTCCTCCACCTTCTGTTTGAGGATGCCCCACAGATGCTCAATAGGGTTTAGGTCTGGAGACATGCTTGGCCAGTCCGTTACCTTTACCCACAGCTTCTTTAGCAAGGCAATGGTCGTCTTTGAGGTCGTTATCATGTTGGAATACTGCTCTGCGGACCCAGTCTCCGAAGGGAGGGGATCATGCTCTACTTCAGTATGTCACAGTACATGTTGGCATTCATGGTTCCCTCAATGAACTGTAGTTCCCCAGTGCTGGCAGCACTCATGCAGCCCATGACCATGACCCTCCCACCACCATGTTTGACTGTAGGCAAGACACACTTGTCTTTGTACTCCTCACCTGGTTGCTGCCACACACGCTGGACGCCATCTGAACCAAATAAGTTTATCTTGGTCTCATTAGACATCCTTAGTCTGCTTGTCTTCAGCAAACTGTTTGCAGACTTTCTTGTGCATCATCTTTAGAAAAGGCTTCCTTCTGGAATGACAGCCATGCAGACCAATTTGATGCAGTGTGCGCCATATGGTCTGAGCACTGACAGGCTGATCCCCCCACCCCTCAACCTCTGCAGCAATGCTGGCAGCACTCATACGTCTATTTCCCAAAGACAACCTCTGGATATGATGCTGAGCACCTGCACTCAACTTCTTTGGTTGACCATGGCGAGGCCTGTTCTGAGTGGAACCTGTCCTGTTAAACTGCTGTATGGTCTTGGCCACCATGCTGCAGCTCAGTTTCAGGGTCTTGGAAATCTTCCTAAAGCCTAGGCCATCTTTATGTAGAGCAACAATTCTTTTTTCCAGATCCTCAGAGAGTTCTTTGCCATGAGGTGCCATCTTGAACTTCCAGTGACCAGTATGAAAGAGTGAGAGCGATAACACCAAATTTAACACACCTGCTCCCCATTCACACCTGAGACCTTGTACCACTAATGAGTCACAGGATACCGGGGAGGGAAAATGGCTAATTGGGCACAATTTGGACTTTTTCACTTAGGGGTGTACTCACTTTTGTTGCCAGCGGTTTTGACATTAATGGCTGTGTGTTGAGTTATTTTGAGGGGACAGCAAATTTATACTGGTATACAAGCTATACACTCACTACTTTACATTGTAGCAAAGTGTAATTTCTTCAGTGTCATCACATGAAAAAATATAATAAAATATTTACAAAAATGTGAGGGGTGTACTCAATTTTGTGAGATACTGTATGTGAATGTTTACATCCACCTTAATGAATATGTCACAATTTCATATCCCTGATGTGTGCCTGCTGTACCACGACTAAAAACATCATCAGAAGCCTTCGCGACAGCACATCACCGAACGACATCATCCCCACCAAATTGTTCAAAGCATGTTCCGACATCCTGGCCCCCACCCTAACACATCTCATAAATCAATCATTCAAAGAAGGGACTGTGCCAACCTCCCTCAAGCAAGGCATCGTCAAACCCCTGCTAAAGAAACCTAATCTCGACCCTAAAGACCCTAACTGCCGCAGACCAATAACAAGCCTCAACACCATCTCCAAGATTATAGAGAAAGCGGTAGTACAGCAGCTACAACACCACCTGGAGACACACCACATCCTGGACCCTCTGCAATCAGGCTTCCGCCCAGGCCATGGCACAGAAACAGCACTTCTCAAAATATGGGACGATGCCCTTGAAGCAGCAGATGACGGGGAACCGAGTCTCCTGGTACTGTTAGACCTCAGCGCAGCATTCGATACAGTGGACCACAATACTTTACTTGTCCGCCTCGCAGAAGTTGCAGGAGCCACAGATTCTGCCCTAAAATGGTTTACATCCTTCTTAGAGAATCGCTCTCAGACAGTGAAACTGGGAACATTCACCTCGGAATCTCGGGCAGTCTCCTGTGGAGTCCCTCAGGGCTCACCCTTGTCACCAGTGCTATTTAACATCTACATCCGCCCGCTTCTCAATATCATCAGGAAAACGGACCTCTGCTTCCACTCATATGCAGACGACACCCAACTCTACTTTCGCATTAATGGACAGAAAGATCATCATCAGCAACTACAGAAATGCCTCACTTTAATCAATGACTGGATGACCGCTAGCTCCCTCAAACTTAACGAATCAAAAACAGAACTTCTTCTCCTGCAAGCCAACAAAAATTCCAAAATTGAGACTCCGTGGACACCACCCTCCATCCTCGGACAGACCATCTCCCCCAGCACCAAAGTCAAGAGTCTCGGAGTCATCTTTGACTCAGGAATGACAATGGATGCACAAATAGGATCGGTGGTGAGCGGATCTCACCACCTCCTCCGCCTGCTTCGCAGACTCATCCCCTTCATCCCAGAAGAGGACAAAGCGGCAGTTGTGGGAACGATCATCAATTCCCGACTCGACTACGCAAATTCCCTCTACGTAGGTCTACCCCAATACCAGCTTGCGCGCTTGCAACTCATGCAGAACACGGCGGCAAGGCTGTTAACAGGGAAAAAGCCCTGGGAATCCATCTCCCCATCCCTAAAAAGCCTACATTGGCTAACGGTGAAGAATCGGATCACATTCAAGACCCTCTGCCTCACCCATAAATGCATACAAGGAAACGCTCCGCAATATCTCCGGGAAAAAATAAAACACTACACACCGAATCGCAGTCTTCGATCAGCTAACCAAAACCTCCTCCTCATTCCCAAATACCGCTACAAAGCAAAAGGAGAACGTAGATTTGCAGTCCAAGGACCTCGACTATGGAATGCTCTCCCAACCAACCTCCGCATGGAAAAAAACCACCAGGCCTTCAGGAAAAAACTAAAGACCTTCCTTTTCTAGAAGCTGGCTACAGAGAATACATCTAGCGCCTTGAGGCGATTCAGTTCGCAATGTGTAGCGCTTTACAAATTATTCATTCATTATTCATTCATTCATTCATACCATGTAAAAGTATCCTGATCTCATTGTATTGCTTCCTATGTGTGAAATCCCTGGTGTTCCTGCCAGTTCCCCTGCTTTCCTCTTAAAAACTGACCACACTAAGCAGAATATCACACCATGGTCAGTTCCCTAGCTGTATTGGGAGCTCAGCCTGCTCCCCTCCAATGATCAGACTTTTCCTGACACCGCATTTACTGTGTGCTGCTGGTTCTCCTCCCTCAGCTCTTATGCAGCTAAAAACAGGGGTAATGTAATCACATATAAAAAAGGGGAAAATGTATTTATAATGCTCTTTATATCTATACACAAATGTTTTGTCTTTATTTCTATTTTAATCTGAATGGGTTGTTTTGCAAGGTGAGGGCTTATACCCACTTTAACTTAAAGAATATGTCACCCCAACATTTAATATTTCTCATATGTGCCTGCTGTACCATGTACTTGTGTTAAAAAGTATCCCTTTCTCTTTGTATAGCTCCCTTTGTTTGAAATCCCTGGTGATTCTGCCAGTCCCTCTGCTTTCCTGTTTCAAACTGACTAGGCGTAGAAGCTCATCAATCCCAGCTTGATCAGTTTTCTGGCTGTGCTGAAAGAACAGCCTGCCTATCCTCCAATGACCATACTTGTGCTGACATGAGTCCCACACAGCCATTCACTGCGAAGATCAATGTATTGCTGTTTCTCCACTCCCAGCTCTCTAAGCTATTTAGGCAGCTGAGAACAGAGATACTTGATCACTTATTGATAAAAGGGAAAAAAAAGGTATTTATAATGTGATATACAATATATTGTCCAAAGTATTGGGACGCCTGCCTTTACACGCACATGAACTTTAATGGCATCCCAGTCTTAGTCCATAGCGTTCAATATGGAGTTGGCCCACCCTTTGCAGCTATAACAGCTTCAACTCTTCTGGGAAGGCTGTCCACAAGGTTTTAGGCCCCTTTCACACTACCGCGACTTCAAAGTTACGCAATTTTGCCTCAATTTTGATGCAATTTTTGCCGCGATTTCAGGGCGTGCCTGTGTAACTCACATCAAAGTTGAACCAAAGTAGTGCAGGGACTACTTTGAAGTCGTACTGATATGAATGGTTGTCATTGGAAATCATGAATGACTTGTCATACGACTTTGCATCCCCAAGTCGTAGGACAAGTCGTACAAGTGTGAAAGGGGCCTTAGGAGTGTGTCTATGGGAAGGTTTGACCATTCGTCTAGAAACGCATTTGTGAGGTGAGGCACTGCTGTTGGACGAGAAGGCCTTTGCTCTATTGAGAGGCGGTCACACTCTCCTGTCATGTGAATTTGGATTCAGGGAAATCCGCATCCAATTCGCATAAGTGTGAACCCAGCCTAAGACCTGTCCAAATCCACTTTGCTGGACTAGAGAATATTTCTTCCTCAGAGAGGAGGATGTTCCATAGCGCAGTAGAGTAGAACTGGCCAGGCCTGACAACACTGCTTGGGAATTCAGTGCAGCAGAGAAATAGGGCGTACACACGGTCGGACTTTGTTCGGACATTCCGACAACAAATTCCTAGGATTTTTTCCGACGGATGTTGGCTCAAACTTGTTTTGTCTACACACGGTCGCACAAAGTTGTCGGAAAATCCGATCGTTCTAAACGCGGTGACGTAAAACACGTACGTCGGGACTATAAACGGGGCAGTGGCCAATAGCTTTCATCTCTTTATTTATTCTGAGCATGCATGGCACTTTGTCCGTCGGATTTGTGTACACACGATCAGAATTTCCGACAACGGATTTTGTTGTCGGAAAATTTTATATCCTGCTCTCCAACTTTGTGTGTCGGAAAATCTGATGGAAAATGTCCGATGGAGCCCACACACGGTCGGAATTTCCGACAACACGCTCCGATCGGACATTTTCCATCGGAAAATCCGACCGTGTGTACAGGGCATAACAGTGTTGTCAGCTCAAACAGGAAGTTAGGGGCACACTGGAATTCTGCCAGATAAACAGGTATTTTTTCAGTGTTTTTAAGGCCTGATTTACACCTATGCATTTTTTTGTGATTTTTGCAGAAACACACTACAGTTCATCTAACATGTTTTCCTATGGGACACATTCACATCTATGCTTTTTTCAGCTACTGCGTTTTTGGAAAGGGTCAGGGACTTTTTTAAATGCAAACCGGCCCATTTTTGGTTCAATAGACTTCAATGAAGAAGCTGCAGAAAAGCATGTAATGCATTTTTCGCTGCAATTTGTGTTTTACGTTCTTTAACCACTTCAGCCCCGGAAAGGATTGCCCCCTTAATGACCAGGCCATTTTTTGCGATACGGCACTGCGTCGTTTTAACTGACAATTGCACGGTCATGCGACGCTGTACCCAAACAAAATTGATGTCCTTTTTTTCCCACAAATAGAGCTTTTTGGTGGTATTTGATAACCTCTGCAGTTTTTATTTTTTGCACTATAAACTAAAAAAGACTGACAATTTTGAAAAAAAACAAAACAATATTTTTTACATTTTTGCTATAATAAATATCCCCAAAAAATGTAAAAAAAACAAATTTCTTCATCAGTTTAGGCCGATATGTATTCTTCTACATATTTTTGGTGGAAAAAAAATCACAATAAGCGTATATTGATTGCTATGCACAAAAGTTATGGCGTCTACAAAATAGGGAATAGATTTTTGGCATTTTTCTTATATATTTTTTTTTTACTAGTGATTATCGATTTTTAGCGGGACTGCGACATTGCGGTGGACAGATCGGACACTTTTGACACTTTTTGGGAACAGTGACATTTATATAACGATCAGTGCTAAAAATAGCCGCTGATTACTGTATAAATGTCACTGGCAGGGAAGGGGTTAACAGGGGGGATCAAGGGGTTAAGTGTTCCCTAGGGAGGTGTTTCTAACTGTGGGGGCAGTGTAGGGACTGGAGGAGGAGACAGATCGCTGTTCCTAATCACAAGGAACAGCAGATCTGTCTATCCTCCCCTGACAGAACAGAGATCTGTCTGTTTACGTTGACAGATCCTCGTTCTGTTTCTCCCAGGAGTGATTGCGGGTGGCCGGCGGACATCGCGGATGCGTGCATCGGCTGCAACAGCGCACGTGAGCCCCCTAGTGGTCTTAAAGCAGCCAACGTACAATGATGGCGAATCGCCCAGGAGAGCCATCCTACCGCAGCACATCTGCGGCGGCTGGTCTTTAAGTGGTTAATCTGCTCAATAACAAATTGGCCAAAAAAACAGAAAAAACGAAAGCATGAAAAAATGCAAGACACAAAAGGCATAAAAAAAAGCAGGAAAAACGTGTGGGCAAAAACGCAAAACGCACCGCAAAAAGCACTGCAGAAACGGATCAAAAGCAAACTGCATAGGTGTGCACCAGGCCTAAAGGGATAACACGTGATGCAATCTGCATGGAATGGCATTATTTTTTTTTTCAGTTAATGTTGTCCAGACATGCACTTTAAATACAGTCCGTACTCTCTAGAGAAGGGGTCTCCAAACTTTCTAAGCAAAGGGCCAGTTTACTGTCCTTCAGGCTTTATGGGGGGCCAGACTGTGGCCATTGGAAGTAGAAATTTTCCTGGCCTCAGTGGGAGTAAACAATGCATCTTTGGTATTAGGGGGAGAAATAGTGCCCTATCACTGGTGTCAGTAGGAGGAATAGTGCCCCATTATTGGTGTCAGTGAGATTAATAGTGCCCCATTGCTGGTGTCAGTTTAAGGGATAGTGCCCCATCAATGGTGTCAATGGGAGGAACAGTGCCCCAATTTTGGTGTCAGTGGTATTAATAATACCCCACCTTTGGTGTCAGTGAGATTAATAATGCCCCATCTTTGAGGTCAGTGGGATTAATAACACCCCATCTTTGGGGTCAGTGGGATTAATAGTGCCCCATCTTTGGGGTCAGTGGGATTAATAACACCCCATCTTTGGGGTCAGTGGGATTAATAGTGCCCCATCTTTGGGGTCAGTGGGATTAATAATGCCCCATCTTTGGGGTCAGTGGGATTAATAATGCCCCATCTTTGGGGTCAGTGGGATTAATAATACCCCATCTTTGGGGTCAGTGGGATTAACAGTGCCCCATTGTTGGTTTCAGTGGGGAGAAATAGTTCCCCATCGTTGTCTTTAATGGGAGAAATAGTGCCCCATTGTTAATGGCAGTAGCAGAAATATTGCCCCATTGTTAGTTTCAGTAGGAGGAATAGTGTCTTGTATCAGTGGAAGGAAAAGTGACCCAAGGGCCGGATAAAGACAAGCAAAGGGCCGCATCTGGCCCCCGGGCCACAGTTTGGAGACCCCTGCTCTAGAGTATGGACTCTACTGAGTGCTTTGCGCTCCAAGTCTACCTTTTTTGAAGCCTATTAAAGCCTATGGCTCTATGATGCAATGTGCTTGTAATTGCATTAATTTTTTTTTTCAGTTAATTTTGTCCAGACAGGCACTTTAAATACAGTCCATACTCTCTAGGTGACAACTGCACCGACTTGTTCGACTTGTTTCAGATGGATCAGATTAATTCATTTCAGAAACAGTGATCAGCTGGTAACTTGTGGGAACTTTACCCCCCCCCCCCACCCTTCCTTTAACTGCCATTCCATTTATCAACCAGATCCACATTCATAAACAAAACTTTGCCGGTCGCCTTTTGTTCTCCATAAACGTCCATCGGCAGTAACAAGGCATCTGCTGGTAGATGTGACTCCACAATTTAACATTATGAACCTATACACAAATACATGACCAATATTATGCCAGGCGGAAAAAAAAAAAAAAGAAGAGAAAAAAAAAGTTAATCTGCTTTACACAAAATTGTTTATTTTGTTTTATGGTGAGATTGTCATTGTAATGTTAATTAAAGTTAATGACATTGTTAATGATAATTATTCACCAAAGTTTTTAATTACAAGTGAAAATCTTGCAATTAAGGGGGAAATCACTTTGCAGTTAAACACAGATGCAAAGAAAGTCGCACATGTCTTCAGTTGTGTGCCAAGACAGCAATTCAGCAGGGAGGGATGGGCGTCCGTTCTTCACAAACATTCGACAAACCGCTGAATATTATTATTTTTTTCATTCTATGTATGTTTGCATTAGGCACCCCTCTTCGTCATGTGAACTTGTAAATGTAGCCCGAGGCAATACAACGACAGGTTTCTTTTAAGAACCTAAAAAAAAAAAAAAAAGTTTAATTTTAAATGCCAAGTCCTGAATGGAGTTGGACTACCCATTGTTTTTATAGGCAGCAGCAGATGGCAAATGCCATTTTGTGTTTTGGACGATCTGTCTAAATTTGCCTGCTCTTTCTGCTTATCACAGAGCAAACTATTCTTCGCTTTCAATGACAAAAAAAAAAAAAGGTTGGCTCAAACCGCCATAGCCTGGAAAAGATTGTTTTCCGAGGAGGGTTTTTTAAGACTAAAGTTTGTAATGATTACTGTATCGCTTTTTTTTTTTTTATTAGCATAAGCATGGTTTAAAATAAAATTAATATAAAATAAGACCTTAGATTAAAGATGATTGATTTACTAAAGGGAAATAGACTGTGCACTTTGCAAGTGCAGCTGCACTCATTTTCCTTTGTAAATGTAACTTAGTAAAGCTTCACTTTGTAAAAAATACCCAATCAGGTACAAGGAAAATAAAAAAAAAAAAAAGGCATTTTTGCTTGTACATGATTGGATGATGGAAATAAGCAGAGCTTTAGCTTTGCAAAGTGCACAGTCTATGCGCTGCTAAATGCATTAACAGGTGTTTACTTAATAATGATAATAATAATAATAAAATAATAATAATAAATAGTAAAAACTGGAAATAAACAGGCATTAAAATCAGGCCATTAGTCTTTTTTTATAAGCCAAGAAACAGGAAGAAGGGATAATTGCAGAGGCTCCAGTTGCCCTCATATTACACTGGGAAGGGATCTGCACTACAAAACAATCAAAGTGATACTAAATACACACAGTTTAATTTGCATTATTCCTTTTTTTTCTGTATATAGGTGATGGCACGGTAATTATTTTAATAAAAAAATATTTACGTACCTTTTACCTAACCGATATACAGCTGTCACATGACCCAGATCTTTCCCAGCCTGTCTGCAGGGAAACATAAGCAGGAGGAGCTTCTAGTCCTCTGCTGCTGGTCACATGTTTAAAATATAAAAAAAACAGCCTTTGAAATACAAAGTAAAAATAAATAATTACTATAAAAAAAAATGTCAAATTAAATTGTCATACAAATATACATTTGTAATCAAATCGTTATTATTCTTTTAACAACAACATGGTGTGGGTGGATTTCTGTCAGTCACAGGCTGTGTCACACCCTTCCAGCCTGTGTCTTAGAATAACAGGGAGAAGAAGCCTCCATCAATTAAGCTGTAATATCCCACCCCACTGTGTTTAGCTGGTTAGTGGTCAAGGAGGAGGAGGGAGGGAAGTGGGCTGTCATTTACCACTGTGTAAACACCCACATGTGTGGCTCCATAGTCACATGGGCTGCTCAGATGTGATAGGGAGGAAATGCTCAACATAGAAACTCACTGAAAACGGAGCATGTGCAAAGTTGCCAACACTGCTCTGCAAAATCCCCAACTGCACTGGGAACATGTTCAAAAGGGAGAGACAGAGAACACCGGGATCAACCAGGATTTTTTCAGAATGCAGAAACGAATCTCATACTGACTGAGTGAGTATGAACAGCATGTAATACACCATTTACTGATAGTTTTTTTTATGATGTGAGTTTAGTGACACTTTAATTAAACATGGAGCATAAAAAACATGAAGGGTATGAAACATGGAGGTACTATACCATTTGTGAGTAGGAATGAGTTACCTTTGCACAGTTCAGTCTGTAGCAAAGATTTGGCTGAAATCTGCTAAACCCAAACAGTACCGAAACACATTACAGTCTGTGGAAGTTGAATCTTGTAATTTTTTTCCTGCCCTTTCTCACTGCCAATTTGCTTGATTTGTTAAAAAGGATCAGTAATTGGGCACTGCCACGGGGACATGCACCAATGCAAAAAAAGTTTTAACAAGATCCCGCCCCCCATGTAAATGGGTATCGGGTACGTCACCCGGTTACGTCACCCGGAGGCACTGCCCCCTTCCGATGTCCCATTGGCAGTGACACTGGGTGATGTTACCGGGTGGCCCCGCCCCTTGCCTATTTAAGAGCTATCAAAGCGAAGAGAGAGCAGTTGGCGGGAGGCCTCCCAGGAGGCGGAAACCTTTTCAATTTTTTTCTGTTTTTTCGGTCCGGCAGACATTGTGATTAACAGTGGATTTACATTGAGGGACACTTTTTAAATTTTTTTATCTTTTAATAAAGGACTTGTCAAAAACTGTTTCCTGTGGTTTTTACTTTTTGACACTTTTTTGGTGAATGGACACGTACCCTACACCCATTCACATGGGAGGGGGGTGAGATCTGGGGCCGCCTTGTTAAATGGGGCTTTCAGATTCCGATAAGCCCCCCACCGGCAGACCCCGACAACCACAGCCTGTGGTTGTTGGGAAGAGGCCCTTGACCCCATCAATATGGGGACAACGTGCTTTGGGGTGGGGGGGTGCAGAGCTAAATTACTTGCATATAAGCCTTAAAAATAGGTACTTTTGATTATTCCTGTTCGGCTCCCATAGACCTCAATGGAGTTCTCTGTTTGGTTTAGAAAATTTCTCCTGTTCAGGAGTTCTGCTGCGAACCGAGCAGGGGGCTGTTCAGCCCATCCCTGCTTTTGAGTATGGTACTCCAATTTTATGATTCAACCACTAAAGCCCTGTACACACGATTGGATTTTCCGATGGGAAATGTTGGATGTCAGGCTGTTGGCGGACAGTCCGACCGTGTGTATGCTCCATCGGACATTTGTTGTCGGACTTTCTTCAAATTTTCCGTCAACAAATGTGTGTTGTCGGATTTTCCGATCGTGTGTACACAAGTCCAAACAGTACAAACACGCATGCTCGGAAGCAGAAGCGGTCGGACTTGTAAACTAGTGTTCGCAATGGAGAATTAACATTAGTGACGTGGCAAATTATGAAATCTCCAAATGCAGCGCACAATTCTCTTCTTCTTTAATGGGATAATAATGAAGCTGCTTTGCTGGTGATACTGATGGAGTTATTCCAAACTAATTTTCAAAGGTTTTTTTTTCTAGTGATATCAAGAATAATATTATGTTTTTTGTTTTTTTTTTAATCTGTACAAGTTACCACAACACCATTATCCCGTAGTTTTTAAGATCAAAGATACAACTATGTTGGTGTCCCTTGTTAATTTTACATTGAATTTTTTAAAATATAACTGTCTACTCCCAAACTGTCATTTGAAGTAAAACACATAGCCAAGTATTATTCTACACAATTTTTTTTATTGTGCATTAAAAAAAATAAAAAAATAAAAATTAGACATGCTATCTGCCAATAGAACTTAACCAAAAAGTGCATTCTATGTATCCAACAAAAATCAAAAAAACAAAGAAATTGCGCTAGGTGCATAAAAATTGTGATGAAGTAAAAAAGGTCCTGCTGCTATGCACTATAACCCCGATATAAGGGTACAAAAAACTAGATATAATACAGAAAGTGCAGCGCTGGACATATGAAGTGAATGGTGAAATATTACTAAACCATATCATAAAAATTAATCAACAACAATGTATACAAATAGTGACCTATAAATATAGGTAGTGAATTACTTATGATCGTAAGCATATAAATATAGGTAGTGAATTACTTATGACCGTGAGCATATGGAACTACAGAAAAAAATTTCTGGAAATAAAACTTTTAAAAGTGCATAAAAGTCCAAAGCAATATTTTTCGTGCAATGTGAGTTTCAGGGGTGCATCTTCGATAATCGGTGTTGCCCACCACCGGATAGGTGAATGAATAAAAGGCTTACCAGAAAGCCTGTGACCGCCCTTATTCAGGGGGGTCAAAACAGGCTTAGCAGATATGGGGGGACCACCACACGGATACTCCGGTTGGCACCTGATGGATCAATGGGTCAAGATTCCTTGCCAGGTAATTCTCCAGCCGACAACCACTGTGGATGTTCTCCCGACTCCTGTCCTCTCATGGGGCAGACTTGAAGCTCCCACGGATTCAGTGCAGGAATGATGTAATATAAAGTTGCCAAAAAAGGGGATAAAGAAAAAATGCTCCGCTGGTGCAGATAACTTTGGGTTTCCTTTATTGGTCTTAAGCATTAAGAGCAAAAAAACGGAATAAAACAAACAAGATAAAAAAAACGACACTACCGCCGTTTGTTTAAAGATCGCGCATGCGCGGTGCGTGCAATGTTGTGACCCATGTGTCACAACATTGCACGCACCGCGCATGCGCGATCTTTAAACAAACGGCGGTAGTGTCGTTTTTTTTATCTTGTTTGTTTTATTCCTTTTTTTGCTCTTAATGCTTAAGACCAATAAAGGAAACCCAAAGTTATCTGCACCAGCGGAGCATTTTTTCTTTATCCCCTTTTTTGGCAACTTTATATTACATCATTCCTGCACTGAATCCGTGGGAGCTTCAAGTCTGCCCCATGAGAGGACAGGAGTCGGGAGAACATCCACAGTGGTTGTCGGCTGGAGAATTACTTGGCAAGGAATCTTGACCCATTGATCCATCAGGTGCCAACCGGAGTATCCGTGTGGTGGTCCCCCCATATCTGCTAAGCCTGTTTTGACCCCCCTGAATAAGGGCGGTCACAGGCTTTCTGGTAAGCCTTTTATTCATTCACCTATCCGGTGGTGGGCAACACCGATTATCGAAGATGCACCCCTGAAACTCACATTGCACGAAAAATATTGCTTTGGACTTTTATGCACTTTTAAAAGTTTTATTTCCAGAAATTTTTTTCTGTAATTCCATATGCTCACGGTCATAAGTAATTCACTACCTATATTTATATGCTTACGATCATAAGTAATTCACTACCTATATTTATAGGTCACTATTTGTATACATTGTTGTTGATTAATTTTTATTATATGGTTTAGTAATATTTCACCATTCACTTCATATGTCCAGCGCTGCACTTTCTGTATTCTATGTATCCAAAAATATAGAAAATATATCAAATTAAATCATTATTCATCCAAAAATGAATGTCAAAGCAATAACTCCAAGGCCAATAACAAATAACATGTTATCTCCTCCGATTCCGCAACATGGCTGGTTGACGAACGGCTGTTCAGAAACGAACTGAAAAGCACAAAATGAAAAGCACAAATCAACACTCACCAAACTTCTACTAACACGAAATTAGCAGAAGGAGCCCAAAGGGTGGCGCTAAGGAGCTGAAAAACAACATAGTACATCACTACGTTCGTAATTGTTGGCCAACGCCCCTGACTGTGTGTATGCAAGACAAGTTTGAGCCAACGCCCTTCGGTCAAAATTCCACCGTTTTGTTGGCGGAAAGTCCGATCGTGTGTACGAGGCTTTAGATTTACACTCAGACTGTTCAGCCAGCTAAGTGACCTGACTTTTCTCTACTGCAGCTATACAATGCAGCCTGGTCATCTCCCAAACCTCACCTTGCCATTGGACATTGAAGGAGCAGCAGAAGACTTATGATTTCACCCCTCTGTTCTTTCCTCTGACTTTCTGTCAGCTTATTCCTTTTCAGCACATGCTCACTGTAGTTCATCGGATTGATAATAGTGCTGCCCCTCCCTCTCTCAGTCTGAGCTCTGCTGTGTAAAGAATGAGAGCAGGATGACACAAAGTCAAATTCAGGTAATTATTCTTGATGAATTTAAAAACGCATTTAAATGAATACTTAATTGCATTAATTGGTGTTGTTTTATAGCTGCTTGTAGTTTAGGTTTAAGCACTATGTCATTCTTTAATCATTTTCATGATATTTACTTATGTACAAAAATGTGTTTTTCTGATATGCTGTTTCCATGAAAACAATTGTACTGTCTCTGGGTTACCAGTCTGGCTTGTATTGTCCATTATGGGCCATTTTATCAACATACCTTTATTCTACATTAATCTTTTTTTTTTTTCTAACCTTTCTCATTTCATTCCTGTGTTTTTTTTTTACAACACATATTCTGTAGTTTCTATTGTATTTTATTGTATTGTGATTTATTTTAATGTCTCTCTATGCTTTTAGATCTCATTATCTTTTGAAATAACCTCTTGGATGTTAGAACCCCAACACCTGCAGATCAGTCTATCGGAGATGTTTCCATACAGTATGACCTTCAACAGATTTGGCTATTTGTAGCTGATAAGCCTTTTCGGCAGAATAAATTGTAGAAAATTTAAAGTGGATCTAATGGCTTGATTTTAATGAACTACATTGATATGAGTACAATGTGTAAAAAATGTTTCTATAGAGACATTTGAGGCACTCTTACAGCTCTCCTTCCCTCCCGCAAGCAAAAGATGTGCGGTTCCTTTCGTTCCGAATTGAAATTCGGACTAATTTCTTGTTATTTGCAAATTTGGATGTATCCGAATCTCCAACTTACAATGGTAACAAATTTAAACGAACCTGAAATAACGAAACAAAATTTCGAACTAAATTTGAATTAAAATAGTTTTCGAATAAAATTTGAATAGTTTTCGAATTTGAATAGTTTCTGATTCGAATTTCCGAAGAAAATAAAATAGAATAGAAAATAAAGGAATACAATAGAAAATAATAGAATAGAATAGAAAATGAAAGAATAGAATATAATAGAGTAAAACAGAACGTAATACAAAATAAAAGAATAGAAAAAAATAAAATAATAAATAAAGGTATAGAATAGAAAATTAAAAGAATAGAATAGAAAAGAATAGAGTAACACAGACAAAAACAGAATAGATAATAAAAGAACAAAATAAAATAGAATACAAAATAAAGGACTAGAATAGAATTTAATAGAATAGAATATAGAATACAATAGAAAGAACATAACCATCTTCTGAAATTCGAATTTCAAATAGAATGAATTCAAATTTGAATAGAATAGAAAAGAATAGAATACAAAAAAGAATAGAATAGAATAAAATAGAAAGAATATAACATTCTTCCCAAATTCGAATTTGGAATAGAATAAATTAAAATTTGAATAGAATAGGGAATAATAGAATAGAAAATATAATAATAGAAAAGAACAGAATAAACAATAGAAAAGAATAGAATATAAAGAATATAACAATATAACTGTTTTCCGAAATTCTAATTTTGAATAGAATAAATTTGCACTAAAACAGAATAGAAAAAGAATAGAATAGAAAAGAAAAGAATAGAACAGAAAATAAAAGAATAGAATAGGATAGAAAAAACAATTGAATGCAATGGAAAGAATAAAACCAAAATTTGAATTTTGAACAGAACATATTTTTTTCGTTCTGCACATGTCTAGCTAGGAGGAGCTGAAGCACATTCCTATTGGAACATTGGTATACAAATGAAATAAATACAGGGTGTCAAATTTAATACTGTATGCCAACTCGCAACATTTATGCATGATCCTGATCAGTGGTGGCTGGTGCTCAAAATTTTTTTGGGGGGGGGCACAAACAAACTGAAAAATTCTGAAAAAAAAATCCCATCAATTGCAGCCTTATTGTACCATCAATTGCAGCCACTATGCCATCAAATACAGCCACTGTGCCTATCAATTGTCGCCACTGTACCATCAAACACAGCCACTGTGCCATTAAACGCAGCCACTGTGCCCATCAATTGTCGCCACTGTACCATCAAACACAGCCACTGTGCCATCAAACACAGCCACTGTGCCCATCAATTGCTGCCACTGTGCCCATCAAACACAGCCACTGTGCCATCAAATGCTGCCACTGTGCCCCATCAAAAACAGCTACTGTGCCCATCTTATGCAGCCACTGTTCAGCATCGAATGCAGCCACTGTGCCCATAATATGCAGCCACTGTGACATCATATGAAGCCACTGTGACATCATATGCAGCCACTGTGCCCATCAAATGCAGCCTCACTGTGCCCATCAAATGCAGCCCCTGTGCCCCATCAAATGCTCCCACTGTGCCCTATCAAATGCTCCCACTGTGCCCCATTAAACGCAGCCACTGTGCCATATCAAATGCTGCCAGTGTGCCCCCCGCCCGCCGTCTGTACTTACCCTGTCTCTGTGGCGCTGGGACACCTCCTCGATGGCTTCTCCCGTCCTCTCTTTCCGTTCTCTGCTATGACTGGACACCTGATAGGCATCCAATCACAGCGCCTGTTGTTTCAGCCAATTGGGTGACGGGTAACAGATCCGAGCATCTGATTGGTGAAGAGGCGGTTTAATGTTAGGAAAGCGAATATTTAACACAGCTGAGTGGCGCTAGCAGTTCACCTTTTTTGACGCCTATTAGAGCCTATGGCTCTAATCAGGTGCTTCAAAAACACCCCCCGCCGCTGTAATTCAGGTGCCCGAAAAGGAGCCAGGCGCCTGGATAGGGGGTAGCAGCGGCGGCCATAGATAGATTCATGCGATGCATGAATCTATCTATTGGTGATAGAGGGGGTGGCAGGAGAGAGGGGGTGTCGCCTGTGCGCCCTTATGGACGCACTGCCACTGGCCCTCTGATTCCTCTTGTACCAAATTGTAATGTAACTGTAATGTCTACCATCATTTTGTTAAGCACTGCGCAAACTGTTGGCGCTATATAAATTCTGTATAATATTAAAAAAAAAATAATAATCCCGAGTGTGGCTCGGGGTGAATTTTCATTACCAAAAAGCGGTAACCCCCGAGCCACACTTGGGATTGCATCGCAGGATCCTGGGAAAGTTACTTACCTTGTCCCCACGATCCTGCGATGTCTCCCTGCTGTCCTCCGCTCGATCTATCAATGTGCCGGGCTCTGTTCCCTGCGAGCGTTGCGACGCATGGGGACGGAGAACGGTGACAAATTCAAAAAGTGAAAAAAACACAACACATACAATACGCTGTAATCTTACAGATTACATCACTGTATGAAATCGTTTCACCTCCCTTTTGTCCCTAATGGTTTGTCCGATGCCCTGCATGTAGTTTTATATTATATATACTGTTCTTTCTGCCTGGAAACTGGAGAACGTCCATGGAAACCAAATAGCGTCCCTCTGCATCAAAAGTAGTTGTAGACCAGCTAGAAAACAGCGATAGTAAATTAGAATCACTTGCAGAATTGATCGATAGTGATTTGTGGGGAAATTCGTCATTGACTCGGTTAAATTAATGATAGGCAACTCCTATCCTCATATTAATTAGTGGTTCCAAATTAATAATAACTACTGCAGTAGGGAACAGACACAAAAGATACGCTCAGCATCTTTCCAAATAACTGTTCTGCTTTATTATGACGCAATTGAAGGTTTTTATGCACATGATTACGTAGGTATCACATTAATATTACAATTGTAGGTTTATCGTAACAAGGGGCGTTACATAGGCAGGCTTATTCTAATCAGGACTCGAAAGAATGTAAACATTTACTGAAAACATTATTAGTGCTGTTGCACAGTGAGGGCAGTGTGCAATACATACAAAATACAATTCAATTATATACAGAACTTACAAATCTCCATTACATCATCAAACACTGAAAGTAATGACAGCGACGATTCTGCGACTGAGAAAATTTCAGTGTTTTTGATTTGATTACATTATTGAATAAATATTATTATTAATATATTATTATTTGTTGTAATTATTTATAGTTATTTATTATATTATAATTTTTGATTTCGTGTTTCAGACTTTATCATACCCGGGATGTCTACTAGACTCTGGTTTGAACAGATTTAAGCCCTTCAGATCCGCGCTATAGCTGAAGGACGGCTACAGCGCGGACCTACTTTGCCGGGAGGCCGTCAATAGACGTCCTCCCCTTTGCACGCTCCCTGCGCGCCGTGATCATCGAGTCAATGGGACTCGGGTGATCACAGATCGGAGTAAGGGGTTGATCCCAGCCCCTTACCACGTGATCAGCTGTCTGCCAGTGACGTGATGTAAACAGAAGATCGGTAACAGCTTACAGCGTGAGAAAAATAAAGCCGATTACTGACATCTGTGCGAGGGACATTGGTCCCGAAGAGGAAGAGGCAAAGCCACCTTATCTGTGCCAACCAGTACCATCTGCCAGTGCCACCTGCCAGTGCCCACAGTGCCACAAATTAGTGCCCACCAGTGCATAACAGTGCCAACAATCAGTACCACCTATCAATGCCCACGAATGCCACCTATCAATGCCCACCAATGGTGCCAGACAGTGCCTCATCAGTGCTACCTAGCAGTGCTGCCTATCAGTGTCACCTACCAGTGCCGATCAATGCCCATCACTGCCACCCATCAGTGCCCATCACTGCCACCTATCAGTGCCCATCAGTGCCAGCTATCAGTGCTACCTATTAGTGCCCTTCGGTGCCACCTATCAATGCCCTTCAGTGCCACCTCTCAGTGCCCACCAATTCCACCTATCAGTGCCCACCAGTGCCACCTCATCAGTGCCCACCAGTGCCGCCTATTAATGCCCATCAGTGCCGCCTTATCAGTGCCTATCAATGCAGCCTATCAGTGCCCATCAGTGCAGCCTCATCAGCGTACATCAATAAAGGATAAAAATTACCTGTTTGCAAAATTTATTAACAAAATATAAAACAGTTTTGTATTTTTTTTTTTTTTAATTCAGTCTTTTTAATTTTTTTTAACAAAAAGTAAAAAAAACAGAGGTGATCAAATACCACCAAAAGAAAGCTCTATTTGTGGGGAAAAAAAAAATTAAAATGACTTTCTTGCTGGTATTTAATCACTGCTGGGTTTTTTTATTGTTTGCTAAAAAAACTAAAAAAGACCGAAAATTTAAAAAAAAAAAGTTCAAAAATTTGTTATAAAATTTTGGAAACAGGTAATTTTTCTCCTTCATTGATGTGCGCTGATGAGGCTGCACTCATGGGCACTGAAGAGGTGGCACTGATGGGCACTGATAGCCGGCTGGTGCTCAAACATTTTTTTGGGGGGGGGGCGCAACATTTTTTTGAAAAAAAATCATCAATTACAGCCACTGTGCCATCAAACACAGCCACTGTGCCCATCAAATGCTGCCACTGTGTCCAACAAACTCTGTCACTGTGCCATCAAACGCTGCCACTGTGCCCATAAAACGCTGCTACTGTGCGCATCAAATGCAGCCACTGTGCCATGAAACGCAGCCACTGTACCCATCAAACTCTGCCACTGTGCCCATCAAACGCTGCCAGTGTGCCCATCAAATGCTGCCAGTGTGCCCATCAAACGCTGCCAGTGTGCCCATTAAATGCTGCTAGTGTGCCCTTGAATGCCCACAGTGTGACCCCCGCCCGCTCGCCGTCTGCCCGGCACTTACCCTGTCTTGGTGGGGCAGAAGGTGACAGCTACGAGTGGGGACCTTCGTGCATGTCCTGCCATCCTCATCTCCCGTCCTCTCCTCCTGATAGGCATCCAATAGCGGCGCCTGTCGTTTCAGACAATCAGGTGACAGGTAACAGATCTGTGCACCTGATTGGCGGAGAGGCAGTTTAGTGTTAGGAAAGCAAATATTAATTCGCTTTTCTAACACAGCACAGCATGGCGTTCGCAGGTCACCTTTTTTTACGCCTATCAGAGCCTATGGCTCTAATCAGGTGCTTCAAATACACCCCCCACCGCTGTAATTCAGGCGCCCTGTGCCCAAAAAGGAGCCGGGTGACCTGAATAGAGGGTGGCAGCGGCGGCCATAGATAGATTCATGCAATGCATGAATCTATCTATTGGTGATAGAGGGGGTGGCAGGAGAGAGGGGGTGGCGCCCGTGCCCCCTTAATGCACGGGGAGCCACCACTGATGAAACCACTCCCATTAGATCCCCTTTCCCAGATTGACACAAAGAAACACTGGGATTTCTTCAGAATAACAAAAGGTAGGAGACTGCATCATAGTTTGTTATAATCCTTGTAATGTACATAGATCACCTGCGGGGGGGGGTTCTCAACAAAACTGGAGTTACACTTTAACAAAGTATCCAATGTCCAGATATAGCTGACAAGGGCTGCTGTAATCATACAATGAGCGTGTTTTGTGACGTCACATCAGCGGGAGCTCGGCTCCAAACTTCTTTGTTTTCAGCACACACCCACCATAAAACATGGCTATAATTAACTGTTTTTCATGCTGCTACCTGATTTCAGGACAGAAGAGTTATTCTTTTTTATCTTTTTTTTTTTGTAATAGAAGATAAAGAGTTTAGAAATGAGAAGCCTGATAAGAGCAACTGAATTTCCTGGATAGGGAAACATCCCTCATAATCCTCCAAACACAAGAGTTTTTAGAGTGAATGTATAGTCTAGTATAGTTTGTTTAAGTAAACATATTAATAGATCAATTTAACTAAATATTCTTATCATTATGTGCTTATGTTTTAGAACTCTTGTATTTGTATAGAATTTATGATCATCAATTTACATGGGGGCATTTATATATATATATATATATATATATATATAATTATATATATATATATATATATATATATATATATATATATATATATATATATAATATATCCTCCTTAAAAAACGCAAGTGCCATAATCCCTGGTTTTATATATTATTATAGTATCACTTTGTATAGTTAGTACCGGTGAGGGGTATAGATATGGCACACTGGATCATAGGTTGTCTTTAGTCCATTATAAAAGGACACGGTGTAAGTCATGAAGCTCAAAAAGCAGCTCAAAAGAGGACCTTGAAGAGGTCCAAATGTATAAACCACAAGGAGATTGCCACAAATTGTTGTAGAGTCTAGATATCTAAATTTTATTAGACCTTAGTTGAAATGACACAAAATGTTCCACTCAAAGAGTTGGATTCATTCCTAAATGCACAAAATATAACTGGACATTAACACCAGGGTGGACACGTGCAATTCGTTTCGGTTCGAATATAAATTTGGACAAATTTTGGGTTAATCTGAGATTTTGATGTATCCGAATCTCCGAAAGAAATAGTAACAAATTCCTTAACCACTTCCCGGCCTATAGCAGAATGACGGCCAGGCGGTGGTTCAGTTATCCTGACTGGGCGTCATATGATGCCTTGCAAGATAACAGCCGCCGCTCGCCCATGGGGGCACGCATCGCAGTGATCGGTGGTGCGGTGTGTCAGTCTGACACACCGCTACACCGATCTCGGTAAAGAGCCTCCGGCGGAGGCTCTTTACCACGTGATCAGCCATGTCCAATCACAGCTGATCATGATGTAAACAGGAAGAGCCGTTGATTGACTTTTCCCCACTCGTGTCTGACAGATGCGAGTAGAGGAGAGCTGATCAGCGGCTCTCCTGACAGGGGGAGTCTGTGCTGATTGTTTATCAGATGCCCACTTCAGACCACCAGGGACACCACCAGGACCATCAGGGAGGCACATAACATGTGGATGGCCAGGTACATCCCCCATGGCCATCCACATGTGCCAACATATACCCAATCAATGCCAATCAGTGCCCACAAATGGGCACTGAATGGCAGCATTATGGAAACAAACAAATTCAGTGATGCCCAGCAATGCCACCCATCAGTGTCATCAGTGCCACCTATCAGTGCCCATCCGTGCCCATCACTGCCCACCTATCAGTGCCCATCTATGCCACCTATCAGTGCCACCTATATGTACCCATCAGTGTCACCCATAAGTACCCATCAGTGCTGCCTACGAGTGCCCATCAGTGCCACGAATGAGGGCCCATCAGTGCCAAGTATGAGTGCCCATCAGTGCCGCATACCAGTGCCACCTATCAGTGCCCATCAGTGCCACCTATCAGTGCCCATCAGTGCCGCCTATCAGTGCCCATCATCAGTGCCCATCAGTGCCACCTCATCAGTGCCCGTCAGTGCAGCCAGCCATATCAGTGCCCATCACTGAAGAAGAAAACGTACTTATTTAAAAAAAAAAATTAACAGAAACAAAGAAAAACTTTTTTTTTTTAAATTGGTCTTTTTTTATTTGTTGCGCAAAAAATAAAAATCGCAGAGGTGATCAAAAACCACCAAAAGAAAGCTCTATTTGTGGGAACAAAATGATAAAAAATGTGTTTAGGTACAGTGGAGCATGACCGCGCAATTGTCATTCAAATTGTGACAGCGCTGAAAGGTGAAAATTGGCTTGGGCAGGAAGGTGTAGAAGTGCCTGGTATTGAAGTGGTTAAATCGCATTTTGTTTATTAGTTTTCTAACGAAATTCCAAATTTTTGGAAAAATTTAAATTTGGATTGGTCGAACAATGTTTAACCGATTTGAATTCTGTGTGAATTCGCTCGTTCGTCCACCCCCCCCCCCCCCCTTTCCTGGCCTGCTGGGCTCAATGCTCGGATAAGGGTTTGGTATGGAATTTGGGGGGACCCCACACTGTTTTTTTCCTAAATTTTCGATAACCGACATTCTTTGGTTTACATTTTAGCTCTCAGCAGGGAAGCCCGCTGACAGCTGATGAGTCGTCGGTTGTTAAGGACGCGGCAGCCGCCTTCCCTGCCTGCTCCTTAAAGAGATGTTCCAGCCTGGAGAAAAAAATTTAAAGACTGCAGCTACAAACACTGTAGCTGCTGACTTTTAATATGTCCAGGGAGCCCGAGATGTTGGCATCCCAGTCGATCTTCAGATTGGCTCCCAGGTGCTGCCGCCGCCATTCCTGATAAGGGAAACCTTTTGGCTTCACATCTGGTCCCCCAGTGTGTATGCACGAAGCGCGCTGCACTTTCTAACTGGCCTGGCGGCTGGGGAAGGAGGAGGGGGGCTGAATTTTCTTGAGTGACCATGCCACGGCGCTGTCTACCGGAAGTGGAAAAGGGTACCTGTCAAAAGTAGGTACCCCCCCCGAATGGTGCCAAATGTGGCTCCAGAGGGGGGGAAGAAGCAGATAAGCAGAGGTTCCACTTTTGGGTGGAAATCCGCTTTAACAACCAGCCATTCTTCACTCAGAATTCGAATCGGTCGAAAAATCAATCCAAAATCGAATTGTTTCAAAAATGTGCAATTCATTAGAAAATTCATAAATTTAATGAAATTTAACAAAACAAAACTAAACGAATTCTAAAAGGAATCGAAATTAGTAACATAACAAATCTATCCCAAACAAAGCAAAATAAATGTTTCCGTCTACAACAGAAGTAGTTGATCAAGGCAGTATCCGATTGCCTCCTGGAAGATCAAGAAGAAATATTTTTTTTTCCTGTCGTATTGAAAGTTTTTTTGCTATCCTCTGGATCAGCTGTGGGCATAGGACTGTGAATGTAGCACTCTGATGTTTAGGCAGGGTTGCTAGTAAATTTACCTGCCAGGTATAGTTGCCTTGGCCAATTGGTAGGAGATCAATTGATTCCACCCTAATTCTGGAATTGCTGCACTTCTCTCTTCTGTCACTAGATGGCTGGGTATCTGATGACATTAGATAAGACAAGGGCTAGACATGTGCACTGACAAAAAAATGTGAATTTTTTTTTGTTTTTGTTTCATTCGTTTTTTTGCTTTTTTCGGAAATTCGTAAATTCAAGAATTCATAAATTCAAAAATTCGGAATTCGGAAATTCAGAAAAACGAAAATTCGGATTTTCAAATTTCCGAATTTTCAATTTTCGGATTTCTGAATTTTTGAATTTTAGAATTTCTGAATATCCAAATTTAGAATTTTTGGATTTCCACATTTAGAATTTTCGTATTTCCGAATTTTCGGATTTTTGAATTTCCGAATTTCAAATTTCCGAATTTCCAAATTTTGAATTTTTGGATTTCCAAATTTCCGAATTTCGAATTTTCGTATTTCTGAATTTCCGAATTTCGTATTTTCATATTTCTAAATTTTTGGATATCAGAATTTCCAAACTTTTGAATTTCAGAATTTCCGGATTTTGGGAAATTCAAAAATTCGAAAATCTGAAAAAATAGAAAGAAAATCAATAAAATTTGAATAATAACTAACTATTAAATTATAGGTATTGGAATTTCCTTTCAAATTTGTTTTGTAAATTCTAAATTTATGAAATTTCGAATATTCGAATTTCGAATTTCCGAAATTTTTCGAATTTCTGAATTTTTGTAAATTCCGAAATGTGAAAATTAGGAAATTCAAAATTCGTAATTTTGGAAATTCATAAATTTGAAATTTGAAATTTGTAAATTCATAATTTTGGAAATTCGAAAATGCAAAATTCGGAAATTAGAAAATTAGGAAATTTTAAAATTCCGAAATTCGAAATTCGAAATTCCGAAATTCTAATTTCGGAAATTCAGATATTTCGGAAATTCAGAAATTTCGGAAATTTGGAAATTTCGGAAATTGAAAAATTCAGAAATTCGGAAAAAACTAATTTGTAACTAAACGAATTGCACATGTCTAACAAGGGCATTGCAAGGACAGATTAGGAGTAGATGGAGTATCTCAGCCAATGGGCGAGAGAGCCTATTTATATAGGGGTTCTGTTCCACCTGGACAGCCGTCTGGGTGGACGTCTGTTGCATTGCCCCGGGCTGCTAGACCAGAGCGTGAGGCCTATCCCAGGGGATATCTGGCTGCTAGGCTGTCTGAGGGCCTATCCAGAAGCAGAACCTGTCGTGGTCGGAGGTAGAGGGAAAGCTGTCGCCACTAAGGGACAATCCACCTTGTTACCAGGGACCACCGTGAGTAGCTGAAGCAAGTACCAGAGCAGTATTCTCACCAACCGGGGACGGTGAAGAATTGGGAAACTTCAGCAGGTGTCAAGCCAGGGACCTAACCAGCGGAGGTGACGCTTGCAGAGCAGTCTTGTGTGCCAAGCCAGGGACTGAGCAGGCCAGCGGGGTGACGCTTGAGGAGTATCTGTGAGTGCCAAGCTAGGGACCCAGCTAGGGGTGACACTTGAGGAAGATACTCAGTGAGAAGATTGAAAGAGCTCAGGAGATCCAGTGGCAGTGAATCAGCGTGTCAAGGTCGAGTGAAGATCGAAAGAAGAGATTGTGGAGGATGTGAAAGAGTTCATTGCAACCTTTGTTAGAAACTGTTCAAGATTGTTGCCATAGAAGACTAAAGGGTGTCCTGGCCCTGACTCTCTCAACCCCAGTTCTGTTCAAAAATAAATCTCTTTTGCGTTCAAGAAGTGTCTGGCGCCCATGAATCTACCTTGCATTACACCCACCATGCCTTGTAACCCACTCTACATAGAAGGATATCAGCTGTCCCTAACTTGGAGGTTACCAATAGGCCTGGAGAGGCCCGGGACTTGGCTACATTTGACGCCCAACGTGGGATTTCAGATAACATCTATACTTCTCATAGACTGTGTTATCATGCATTATAACAAGGTGGGGAAGAACCAACAAGTCTCCTTGCTCATGCGAGAGTACCAGCCTGGTCTTTTGACACTTCCAGCGCTGTGAGGGTTAAAACAGATTCCATTACAGATTTGGCATCCTAAAGTTTCCAGAAAGTATCTGCACCAATCCGTTGGCAGAGGGAGGAGCCCCCGCTCTGCAGTGGAGGACTCATTGCTGTTTGTGTCGCAATCTTGGGTCCGCATGCTGAAACCTCGTGGCCTCAAAGGAAATATGGCGTATCTGGGAGCTCCTAGGTTTGAGGTCCCCCATCCTATATTGGCCGAATATGATCCATGGGAAATTGACAGTTTCTTTGCCTCCGGAGACACAATTACTGATACAGGTATGCGGAGGGTGCTGAGAGGGGAGATCGCATTGTATATCTTTTAAAGTTCTGCAGCCTTGGGGATTGTTTGCCAACAATGTTCTGGGTTCGCTGTATTCTTACACCCTTGGAGTCGATGCTGTCACTGTGGAGAACTACTACTGGTGTCTGCCGGACCGCCACTACCGTCGCAAGTGATGAGGGCGGATTGGGCCCATTGTTACACTACTGTGGAGGAACATACGTCTAGCACCACTGCTGCTGACTGTGGTAGGCCTATTCCTGCCTGGGCAGATTCTTCTTCATCGGAACACATTCCATCTGGTGATTCTACAGAGACTGCAGTGCAGTTCCCACTGCCACCATTCACTCTGAGCTGCCTATAGCAGCTGCTAGTCTGGAGCAAGTGGTACCAGCACTCTGTCTTCCACCTAAGGAAATTCAAGTGCATGTCTCAACTCTCAACCCGGGTATTGCCGGTACCGAGGATGGTAGTCCTCTAGTCCTCACTTGTGTGGCTCAATACATCCACTCATCTCGCACAAAGAAGAGTAGTCGATCTCGTGTTCACCCCCGGAAGTGCCCTAGGCTGGTACGCCAGGAGGGAGTAGGAAATGCGCGGGGTGAGTAAAATGACTGTCACATAAAATTGTTGGGGAGTATCGGATAACAGAATGTCCAAGATGTACTATCTATTCCCCCACATGCAGATGTGGTGTCTTGCTGGATGTCTTTCCCTGCGTGGCTGTCTACTTATAGAAGTCTCAGAGTCTGCTAATTAACATTGCAACTACTAAAGGGTGTCCTGACCCTAACCCTCTCACCCCCATTCTGTTCAAGAGAAAATAAATCTCTTTTGCATTCAAGAAGTGTCTGGCGCCCATGAATCTATCTTGCATTACACCCATCATGCCTCATTAACCCACTCTACATAGAAGGATGTCAGCTGTCCCTAACTCTGGAGGTCACCATTGGGCCTGGAGAGACCCGGGACTCGGCTACATGTATACAAATTCATGACATCAGAGGGGTGAAATTACAGAAGTTGAGATTGCCTGGAGGCGGGAATAAGTAGGAGCCTGCCGGGGGATTGCAGTATGGTGAAACATTCTGGACCACCGGATGGGATACGAAGCTGATCTTGTCTGGAGATTTGGAGGTGATTTCAGGTCCCCTGGAGATGGTGTATTAAGGATGGTGTATTAATCAGGTCCACTGCTGATGAGATTTTAACCTAAATGCCTATTTGACTTTTTTTATATAAAGTGTCCAAAGGTTCCCGTAACAGTCCTCTTAATCTGAGGTGACTGTGCACTTGGTTGTTGCAAGTTTTGGACCACACAAGATTTTTCTCATCACAGCAGTGGATTTGGATACATTTGGGATTGTCATTTATATATATATATTTTTTTTATTTTGACACAATGATTTACTTGTATGAATTTTTGGTTGTCACAAAAAGTCCATCAAGTCCAACCTATGTGTGTAATTTTATGTTAGTATTATATTGTATATCCCTGTATGTCGTGGTCGTTCAGGTGCTTATCTAATAGTTTTTTTAAACTATCAATACTCCCCGCTGAGACCACCATCTGTGGAAGGGAATTCCACATCCTTGCCGCTCTTACAGTAAAGAACCCTCTACGCAGTTTAAGGTTAAACCTCTTTTCTTCAAATTTTAATGAGTGGCCACGTGTCTTATTAAACTCCTTTCCGTGAAAAAGTTTTATCCCTATTGTGGGGTCACCAGTATGGTATTTGTAAATTAAAATCATATACTCTCTCAAGCGTCTCTTCTCCAGAGAGAATAAGTTCAGTGCTTGCAACCTTTCCTCATAACTAAGATCCTCCAGACCCTTTATTAGCTTTGTTGCCCTTCTTTGTAGTCGCTCCATTTCCAGTACATCCTTCCTGAGGACTGGTGCCCAGAACTGGATAGCATACTCCAGGTGCGGCTGGACCAGATTCTTGTAGAGTGGGAGAATTATCGTTTTATCCCTGGCGTTAATCCCCTTTTTAATGCATGCCAATATTCTGTTTGCTTTGTTAGCAGCAGCTTGGCATTGCAGTCCATTGCTGAGCCTATCATCTAGTAAGACCCCCAGGTGCTTTTCCATCCTAGATTCCCCCAGAGGTCCACCCCTTAGTGAGTAGATTGCATTCATATGTTTGCCACCCAAGTGCATTATTTTACATATTTCTACATTAAAGCTCATTTGCCATGTAGTTGCCCACCCCGTTAATTTGTTCAGATCTTCTTGCAAGGTTTCCACATCCTGCGGAGAAGTTATTGCCCTGCTTAGCTTAGTATTGTCCGCAAATACAGAGATTGAACTGTTTACCCCATCCTCCAGGTCATTTATGAACAAATTAAACAGGATTGGTCCCAGCACAGAACCCTGGGGGGGCCCCACTTTCCACCCCTGACCATTCCGAGTATTCCCCATTTATCACCCCCCTCTGAACTCGCCCTTGTAGCCAGTTTTCGATCCATGTACTCACCCTATGGTCCATGCCAACGGACCTTACTTTGTACAGTAAATGTTTATGGGCAACTGTGCCAAATGCTTTTTCAAAATCCAGATACACCACGTCTACGGGCCTTCCTTTATCTAGATGGCAACTCACCTCCTCATAGACGGTTTATAGATTGGTTTGGTATGAATCCATGCTGATTACGGTTAATGATACCGGTTTCATTACTAAAATCTGTTTATATACTTAAAGAATTTCTTGGGATTTTTTTTGCTCTCCTCCACAATGTGTCTTTCGTGCTCTATCTTAGCCGCCCTAATTGCACTCTTACATATCTTGTTGCATTCTTTGTAAAGTCTGATGATGATTCCTCAGCCTTGTATTTTTTGAAGACCTTCTCCTTTACTTTTATATGCATTTTTACATTGGACTTAAGCCATCCAGAACTTTTGTTTGCTCTTTTAAATGTATTTCCCAATGGGATGCACTGGTTATGCCCTTATTTAATATGCTCTTAAAGCAAATCCATCTCTCCTCCATGTTCTTTGTTTCTAAGATGTTATCCCAATTTATATCTTCTAGCAAGGTTCATAGTTTAGGGAAGTTGGCTCTTTTGAAATTCAATGTCTTTGTGTTCCCCTTGTGTTTCCTAGTGTGATTTATACTGAAGCCAATTGACCTGTGATTGCTGTTTCCTAAATTGCCCCACATGTGATCGCTGTTTCCACGTCTGTGATCAGATCTGTATTGTTGGTAATCAGTAGATCCAGTAACGCCTTGTTTCTAGTTGGTGCGTTTACCATCTGACCCATTAAATTGTCCTGCAAGACATTTAGGAACTGGCGAGCCTTAGATGAATGCGTGGTTCCCTCCGCCCAGTCTATGTCTGGATAATTAAAATCCTCCATTATAATAACACTTCCCATCCTTGCTGCTAATCCAAATTGCGATAGGAGGTTTGTCTCCCCCTCCTCCCTCAGGTTAGGGGGCCTATAGCATACTCCCAGTATTATTTTACCCTTCATCCCTTTGGAGCTCTACCCATAAGGATTCCACCTCCTCCCTAGCTTCCTTATTGATGTCATCTCTCACATTGACTTGTACATTATTCTTGATATATAGGCATACCCCTACCCTTTTTTACCCTCTCTATCCCTGCGATAAAGGGAATACCCTTGAATGGTTGCCAGCCAATTATGAGAGCTACACAATTTGTCTAGTTGTTTCTTGCTAGCTTTTAGCATCGGATCTACCAGCACAATTTCTTTAGATCTTAGATTTTCTATTTGTTTTGTTTTTTCTTCTACTGGTTGAACTAGATAGACTTGTGTCTTTTTTTTTTTAAACCTGAAGTTGGCCATACATCTATTGAAATTCGGCCAGTTCAGCAGGAATCAGACAAATTTTGATCCATGTGTGACTACTGTGGTGGAACAGATCTGGATCAACTGATTGACTTCTGTTCAACCTCCCTGTCAAAATTTTTTCTCTCAATCAGCACCAACGCTGATTTTTGTATTCTGATGATGGGGGACTCTCCCTGATGTCAGAATAAAATGACAGGATTCCCTAATCTGCGTAGGATGTGTGCATGGGGGAATCTGGTCAGGTTTTTTTGTTCAATCTGCTTGTTGAACAAAAAAAAATGGACCAATGTATGACCAGTTTAAAAATGTAACAAGATGTTACAGAGATGTTTGTGGGTGAAGCCCCCTTCATCAGGGCTTTGATAACTATATAGGACTGGGTCGCAGGAGTCTTGGAAGAGGGCTCAGAAGCTTATTAGCCTTTTTGATAAAGAGGTGCTGCAGCGTTTAGCTTGTACCAGCAGACTTCTCAATCCCAGATAGCAAGGATAACTTGCCAAAATTTGTGGCAGTGTGGAATTGTAAATCTCGTTAACTTGCTACACATTTTTACTGGCACATTGTATACTTGAAGAGCACAAGTTCTAGTTGACACTTTTCCAATTTGTAGCAAATTTGTGTGGCAAGCCTCTAGCAAGAGCAAAGTTGCAGTGGTGAGGCCAATGCAAGAGCTCTGCAAATCACAGTGACCCCTGTGGTGGGATGACTATTGCACAACATAACTGAACCAGAACTTGCAGCGGACTTGCTGAATGTTTGCAAAGAATGTTAATCTGGAGTCATGCAATGCAGACTTGCGCAATTGTGCAACAAACTTGTGAAGCCTGGCAAGTCTAGCAATAGCTTAGCAAGTCATTTTCAACATTGCGACACAATTGCTTGCTATCTGGGACATCATTAGCTCACTATTAGGGATGAGCTTCGCATTTGAGTTGAACCCATGTTCGACTCGAACATCGGCTGTTCGATCGTTCGCCGAATTGCGAACGTTTTGGGCCGTTCGCGCCAAATTCGTGTGGCGCACCACGCCCCATAATTCACTGCGGCATCGCAGTGCATTGCTGGCTGATGATTGGCCAAGCATGCACTATGACCCGCATGCTTGGCCAATCACAGCGCCGTCAGTAGAGAGAGCTGTAATTGGCCAAAGCCAGGGTGACTTTGGCCAATTATGGCTCACGGGGTTTAGAACACGCCCCACACTATATAAGGCCGCCTGCGCGGCGGCCCTGTGTAGTGTGTTCCAGCGTGCTTAGATAGACAGAGAGACAGTGTCATTTCATTTGAGTTAGCTAGATTAGGCAGGACAGTCAGTGAGTTAGCTGCACTTACAGTGTATTGTGTATATATATGCATCCCAGGTGTTGTATATATATATATATATATATATATATATATATATATATATATATATATATATATACACTGTATTCAGTTTAGCTAGATCGGTTCCTGTTATCTTCCTACTGACAGGCAGGCTTGTCTTGTTACAGTATTTACAGCTACCTGAAGAAAATTGCTGGTGTTCTTTTGATCCTATTAGTACCACAGTCAGGCAGCTAGACTATTTACAGTTAGTGTAGTGCGTCCTCCTCACAGTGTTCAGTTAAAGCTACAAGTTAGTTTAGTGTGACCTCTGCACAGTGTTTAGCTAAAGCTACAAGTTAGGGTAGTGCGTCCTCCTCACAATGTTCAGCTAAAGCTACAAGTTGGTGTAGTGCGTCCTCCTCACAGTGTTCAGCTAAAACTACAAGTTAGTGTAGTGCAACCTCTGCACAGTGTTCAGCTAAAGCTAGAAGTTAGTGTAGTGCGTCCTCCTCACAGTGTTCAGCTAAAACTACAAGTTAGTGTAGTGCGTCCTCCTCACAGTGTTCAGCTAAAACTACAAGTTAGTGTAGTGCGTCCTCCTTACAGTGTTCAGCTAAAGCTACAAGTTAGTTTAGTGTGACCTCTGCACAGTGTTCAGCTAAAGCTACAAGTTAGGGTAGTGCGTCCTCCTCACAGTGTTCAGCTAAAGCTACAAGTTAGTTTAGTGTGACCTCTGCACAGTGTTCAGCTAAAGCTACAAGTTAGTGTAGTGCGTCCTCCTCACAGTGTTCAGCTAAAACTACAAGTTAGTGTAGTGCGACCTCTGCACAGTGTTCAGCTAAAGCTACAAGTTAGTGTAGTGCGTCCTCCTCACAGTGTTCAGCTAAAACTACAAGTTAGTTTAGTGTGACCTCTGCACAGTGTTCAGCTAAAGCTACAAGTTAGGGTAGTGCATCCTCCTCACAGTGTTCAGCTAAAGCTATAAGTTAGTTTAGTGTGACCTCTGCACAGTGTTCAGCTAAAGCTACAAGTTAGGGTAGTGCGTCCTATTCACAGTGTTCAGCTAAAGCTACAAGTTAGTTTAGTGTGACCTCTGCACAGTGTTCAGCTAAAGCTATAAGTTAGGGTAGTGCGTCCTCCTCACAGTGTTCAGCTAAAGCTACAAGTTGGTGTAGTGCGTCCTCCTCACAGTGTTCAGCTAAAACTACAAGTTAGTGTAGTGAGACCTCTGCACAGTGTTCAGCTAAAGCTACAAGTTAGTGTAGTGCTTCATCCTCACAGTGTTCAGCTAAAACTACAAGTTAGTGTAGTGCGACCTCTGCACAGTGTTCAGCTAAAGCTACAAGTTAGTGTAGTGCGTCCTCTGAACAGTGTTCAGCTAAAACTACAAGTTAGTTTAGTGTGACCTCTGCACAGTGTTCAGCTAAAGCTATAAGTTAGGGTAGTGCGTCCTCCTCACAGTGTTCAGCTAAAGCTACAAGTTAGTTTAGTGTGACCTCTGCACAGTGTTCAGCTAAAGCTACAAGTTAGTGTAGTGCGTCCTCCTCACAGTGTTCAGCTAAAACTACAAGTTAGTGTAGTGCGACCTCTGCACAGTGTTCAGCTAAAGCTACAAGTTAGTGTAGTGCGTCCTCCTCACAGTGTTCAGCTAAAACTACAAGTTAGTGTAGTGCGTCCTCCTCACAGTGTTCAGCTAAAGCTACAAGTTGGTTTAGTGTGACCTCTGCACAGTGTTCAGCTAAAGCTACAAGTTAGGGTAGTGCGTCCTCCTCACAGTGTTCAGCTAAAGCTATAAGTTAGTTTAGTGTGACCTCTGCACAGTGTTCAGCTAAAGCTACAAGTTAGGGTAGTGCGTCCTCCTCACAGTATTCAGCTAAAGCTACAAGTTGGTGTAGTGTGTCCTCCTCACAGTGTTCAGCTAAAACTACAAGTTAGTGTAGTGCGTCCTCCTTACAGTGTTCAGCTAAAGCTACAAGTTAGTTTAGTGTGACCTCTGCACAGTGTTCAGCTAAAGCTACAAGTTAGGGTAGTGCGTCCTCCTCACAGTGTTCAGCTAAAGCTACAAGTTAGTTTAGTGTGACCTCTGCACAGTGTTCAGCTAAAGCTACAAGTTAGTGTAGTGCGTCCTCCTCACAGTGTTCAGCTAAAACTACAAGTTAGTGTAGTGCGACCTCTGCACAGTGTTCAGCTAAAGCTACAAGTTAGTGTAGTGCGTCCTCCTCACAATGTTCAGCTAAAACTACAAGTTAGTTTAGTGTGACCTCTGCACAGTGTTCAGCTAAAGCTACAAGTTAGGGTAGTGCATCCTCCTCACAGTGTTCAGCTAAAGCTATAAGTTAGTTTAGTGTGACCTCTGCACAGTGTTCAGCTAAAGCTACAAGTTAGGGTAGTGCGTCCTATTCACAGTGTTCAGCTAAAGCTACAAGTTAGTTTAGTGTGACCTCTGCACAGTGTTCAGCTAAAGCTATAAGTTAGGGTAGTGCGTCCTCCTCACAGTGTTCAGCTAAAGCTACAAGTTGGTGTAGTGCGTCCTCCTCACAGTGTTCAGCTAAAACTACAAGTTAGTGTAGTGAGACCTTTGCACAGTGTTCAGCTAAAGCTACAAGTTAGTGTAGTGCGTCATCCTCACAGTGTTCAGCTAAAACTACAAGTTAGTGTAGTGCGACCTCTGCACAGTGTTCAGCTAAAGCTACAAGTTAGTGTAGTGCGTCCTCTGAACAGTGTTCAGCTAAAACTACAAGTTAGTTTAGTGTGACCTCTGCACAGTGTTCAGCTAAAGCTATAAGTTAGGGTAGTGCGTCCTCCTCACAGTGTTCAGCTAAAGCTACAAGTTAGGGTAGTGCGTCCTATTCACAGTGTTCAGCTAAAGCTACAAGTTAGTTTAGTGTGACCTCTGCACAGTGTTCAGCTAAAGCTATAAGTTAGGGTAGTGCGTCCTCCTCACAGTGTTCAGCTAAAGCTACAAGTTGGTGTAGTGCGTCCTCCTCACAGTGTTCAGCTAAAACTACAAGTTAGTGTAGTGAGACCTCTGCACAGTGTTCAGCTAAAGCTACAAGTTAGTGTAGTGCGTCATCCTCACAGTGTTCAGCTAAAACTACAAGTTAGTGTAGTGCGACCTCTGCACAGTGTTCAGCTAAAGCTACAAGTTAGTGTAGTGCGTCCTCTGAACAGTGTTCAGCTAAAACTACAAGTTAGTTTAGTGTGACCTCTGCACAGTGTTCAGCTAAAGCTATAAGTTAGGGTAGTGCGTCCTCCTCACAGTGTTCAGCTAAAGCTACAAGTTAGTTTAGTGTGACCTCTGCACAGTGTTCAGCTAAAGCTACAAGTTAGTGTAGTGCGTCCTCCTCACAGTGTTCAGCTAAAACTACAAGTTAGTGTAGTGCGACCTCTGCACAGTGTTCAGCTAAAGCTACAAGTTAGTGTAGTGCGTCCTCCTCACAGTGTTCAGCTAAAACTACAAGTTAGTGTAGTGCGTCCTCCTCACAGTGTTCAGCTAAAGCTACAAGTTAGTTTAGTGTGACCTCTGCACAGTGTTCAGCTAAAGCTACAAGTTAGGGTAGTGCGTCCTCCTCACAGTGTTCAGCTAAAGCTATAAGTTAGTTTAGTGTGACCTCTGCACAGTGTTCAGCTAAAGCTACAAGTTAGGGTAGTGCGTCCTCCTCACAGTATTCAGCTAAAGCTACAAGTTGGTGTAGTGTGTCCTCCTCACAGTGTTCAGCTAAAACTACAAGTTAGTGTAGTGCGTCCTCCTTACAGTGTTCAGCTAAAGCTACAAGTTAGTTTAGTGTGACCTCTGCACAGTGTTCAGCTAAAGCTACAAGTTAGGGTAGTGCGTCCTCCTCACAGTGTTCAGCTAAAGCTACAAGTTAGTTTAGTGTGACCTCTGCACAGTGTTCAGCTAAAGCTACAAGTTAGTGTAGTGCGTCCTCCTCACAGTGTTCAGCTAAAACTACAAGTTAGTGTAGTGCGACCTCTGCACAGTGTTCAGCTAAAGCTACAAGTTAGTGTAGTGCGTCCTCCTCACAATGTTCAGCTAAAACTACAAGTTAGTTTAGTGTGACCTCTGCACAGTGTTCAGCTAAAGCTACAAGTTAGGGTAGTGCATCCTCCTCACAGTGTTCAGCTAAAGCTATAAGTTAGTTTAGTGTGACCTCTGCACAGTGTTCAGCTAAAGCTACAAGTTAGGGTAGTGCGTCCTATTCACAGTGTTCAGCTAAAGCTACAAGTTAGTTTAGTGTGACCTCTGCACAGTGTTCAGCTAAAGCTATAAGTTAGGGTAGTGCGTCCTCCTCACAGTGTTCAGCTAAAGCTACAAGTTGGTGTAGTGCGTCCTCCTCACAGTGTTCAGCTAAAACTACAAGTTAGTGTAGTGAGACCTCTGCACAGTGTTCAGCTAAAGCTACAAGTTAGTGTAGTGCGTCATCCTCACAGTGTTCAGCTAAAACTACAAGTTAGTGTAGTGCGACCTCTGCACAGTGTTCAGCTAAAGCTACAAGTTAGTGTAGTGCGTCCTCTGAACAGTGTTCAGCTAAAACTACAAGTTAGTTTAGTGTGACCTCTGCACAGTGTTCAGCTAAAGCTATAAGTTAGGGTAGTGCGTCCTCCTCACAGTGTTCAGCTAAAGCTACAAGTTAGTTTAGTGTGACCTCTGCACAGTGTTCAGCTAAAGCTACAAGTTAGTGTAGTGCGTCCTCCTCACAGTGTTCAGCTAAAACTACAAGTTAGTGTAGTGCGACCTCTGCACAGTGTTCAGCTAAAGCTACAAGTTAGTGTAGTGCGTCCTCCTCACAGTGTTCAGCTAAAACTACAAGTTAGTGTAGTGCGTCCTCCTCACAGTGTTCAGCTAAAGCTACAAGTTAGTTTAGTGTGACCTCTGCACAGTGTTCAGCTAAAGCTACAAGTTAGGGTAGTGCGTCCTCCTCACAGTGTTCAGCTAAAGCTATAAGTTAGTTTAGTGTGACCTCTGCACAGTGTTCAGCTAAAGCTACAAGTTAGGGTAGTGCGTCCTCCTCACAGTATTCAGCTAAAGCTACAAGTTGGTGTAGTGTGTCCTCCTCACAGTGTTCAGCTAAAACTACAAGTTAGTGTAGTGAGACCTCTGCACAGTGTTCAGCTAAAGCTACAAGTTGGTGTAGTGTGTCCTCCTCACAGTGTTCAGCTAAAACTACAAGTTAGTGTAGTGAGACCTCTGCACAGTGTTCAGCTAAAGCTACAAGTTAGTGTAGTGCGTCATCCTCACAGTGTTCAGCTAAAACTACAAGTTAGTGTAGTGCGACCTCTGCACAGTGTTCAGCTAAAGCTACAAGTTAGTGTAGTGCGTCCTCTGAACAGTGTTCAGCTAAAACTACAAGTTAGTGTAGTGCGACCTCTGCACAGTGTTCAGCTAAAGCTACAAGTTAGGGTAGTGCATCCTCCTCACAGTGTTCAGCTAAAGCTATAAGTTAGTTTAGTGTGACCTCTGCACAGTGTTCAGCTAAAGCTACAAGTTAGGGTAGTGCGTCCTATTCACAGTGTTCAGCTAAAGCTACAGGTTAGTTTAGTTTGACCTCTGCACAGTGTTCAGCTAAAGCTATAAGTTAGGGTAGTGCATCCTCCTCACAGTGTTCAGCTAAAGCTACAAGTTGGTGTAGTGCGTCCTCCTCACAGTGTTCAGCTAAAACTACAAGTTAGTGTAGTGAGACCTCTGCACAGTGTTCAGCTAAAGCTACAAGTTAGTGTAGTGCGTCATCCTCACAGTGTTCAACTAAAACTACAAGTTAGTGTAGTGCGACCTCTGCACAGTGTTCAGCTAAAGCTACAAGTTAGTGTAGTGCGTCCTCTGAACAGTGTTCAGCTAAAACTACAAGTTAGTTTAGTGTGACCTCTGCACAGTGTTCAGCTAAAGCTACAAGTTAGGGTAGTGCGTCCTCCTCACAGTGTTCAGCTAAAGCTACAAGTTAGTTTAGTGTGACCTCTGCACAATGTTCAGCTAAAGCTACAAGTTAGTGTAGTGCGTCCTCCTCACAGTGTTCAGCTAAAACTACAAGTTAGTGTAGTGCGACCTCTGCACAGTATTCAGCTAAAGCTACAAGTTAGTGTAGTGCGTCCTCCTCACAGTGTTCAGCTAAAACTACAAGTTAGTGTAGTGCGTCCTCCTCACAGTGTTCAGCTAAAGCTACAAGTTAGTTTAGTGTGACCTCTGCACAGTGTTCAGCTAAAGCTACAAGTTAGGGTAGTGTGTCCTCCTCACAGTGTTCAGCTAAAGCTATAAGTTAGTTTAGTGTGACCTCTGCACAGTGTTCAGCTAAAGCTATAAGTTAGGGTAGTGCGTCCTCCTCACAGTGTTCAGCTAAAGCTACAAGTTGGTGTAGTGTGTCCTCCTCACAGTGTTCAGCTAAAACTACAAGTTAGTGTAGTGAGACCTCTGCACAGTGTTCAGCTAAAGCTACAAGTTAGTGTAGTGCGTCATCCTCACAGTGTTCAGCTAAAACTTCAAATTAGTGTAGTGCGACCTCTGCACAGTGTTCAGCTAAAGCTACAAGTTAGTGTAGTGCGTCCTCTGAACAGTGTTCAGCTAAAACTACAAGTTAGTGTAGTGCGACCTCTGCACAGTGTTCAGCTAAAGCTACAAGTTAGTGTAGTGCGTCCTCCTCACAGTGTTCAGCTAAAGCTACAAGTTAGTGTAGTGGGTCCTCCTCACAGTGTTCAGCTAAAACTACAAGTTAGTGTAGTGCGAGCTCTGCACAGTGTTCACCTAAAGCTACCTGTCGAAGGTTGGTGGTGTTTTCCTGATCCTATCACTACCGCTGGCAGCTAAATAAGCTACAAGTTAGTTTTTTGCGAGCTCTGCACAGTGTTCACCTAAAGCTACCTGTAGAAGGTTGGTGGTGTTTTCCTGATCCTATCACTACCGCAGGCAGCTAAATAAGCTACAAGTTAGTTTTTTGCGAGCTCTGCACAGTGTTCAGCTAAAGATACCTGTAGAAGGTTCGTGGTGTTCTCATACTACAGGCAGGCAGTTGATTTTGACTGTAGGTGAACAAATATAAACCGCCCAAAAAATCTGTCCTACCACCACTGCGCTGTAAATGGAAAGAATAAAGGTAAAATGAAAGCTGCCACTTAAAATAGTAAATATATAAAAACTGAATCTCCCCCTAAGGTAGAGATGGAATAGTGGCACTGGCCCTAATACTTGTGGGATAAACACTAGTGACGTTATAGTGCTAAGATTATACTCTAAGCAATACTAAAAATACAGCAATAAGTGTAATGGATAACACCTCTACGTCCACATCTTAGTGTGAATTAACACATGCCATATAGTGACTCAATTAATGTATAAACCCTTATTGAGAGTAACACCAAAACCAAAAAAACTGAATAGACAGTGATGATGTCACATAACATAACTCAAAATACACGTGAAACATCAATATTGTTGACACCCGAATATAAATATGTGTACTGGTGTCAAACGCTCAGCACACAAGAAATCTCAAAGCATAAAATTATATAATAAAAAGAACTGAAGAAAAACTGAAAAAAGATAAAAAAACAGGGTATAGTGAATCAATATAAAATGTGCAAAAAATACAAAAAATACATGAGAAGTGAAAGTCCACATATGATGTGAAAAATGAGAAGCCAATTCCAAAAATAAAAGTGTCTCCACTCGACAGTGCTGCAAATCCAAGTGTCCACCACACCTCAGTGACGTGATTCCACTCCCTTGTGAATTTCAAACTCATCAGCTGTAAAGGCCTCCCACTCTCGTGTTTGGCCAAAATAAGCCTCAACCCACTCTTATAGGGGTTAAACAGCGACCACTGTTATCCACCGCTATATATTCCAGACTCTCTCCTTAGGATGATGTTTCACATAAAGAATGAGAAGAAATGCTCCAATAGTGTAGTACCATTTTAAAAGGATTTATTCAAAACCATAACAAACGCTAATACACTCACATGGTAAATAAAATCAATGGGCAGATCGATACATGGCAGCCAGATAACATCACAGCGAAACATGCAGCAGACAGTGATTCAACAGTACATGGCCACGGCGGACCCAGGGAGTATGAGCGCCGATAATAGAAGGGAGAGTGAAGGAGGAAGGAAAGACGGGCACGGAGCGAGGGTTCCAGCAATCATCGCCAGCGTCTCTTTTACATGGTGCAGGAATACCTAGGGGCTAGATCTGACTTGGACACCTTTCCCACCGAAAATCCTCTGGGTTACTGGGACTTGAGGATGGATCCCTGGCCAGAGCTTGCACAGTATGCAATTGAGCTACTGGCCTGTCCTGCATTCAGCGTTCTTTCGGAACGCACATTCAGTGCTGCTGGAGGCTTTGTAACTGATCACAGGGTGCGTCTGTCCACTGACTCGGTCGATCGACTGACCTTCATAAAAATGAATCAGTCTTGGATCACCACCAGCTACCAATCACCTGATGCTGATGTAACCGAATAATTTTTTTTGAAATCTCAGATCCCTTCAAAGACTGCCTATGCTGATGCTGAGTGACTATCCTGAGTAATTATCCTCTTCCTCCTCAATCATCACGCTGATAGCTTGTAAGAACATTTTTGGTTCTGGGCGCCGACACCAGTGCCTAAGGCCCAATTTTTCAGCCCCTGTTTAACAGGGGCATATAATTACAATTTTTGATGCAATACTTTGCAGCAGGGCTTGTTCCTGCTTTCCAACTAGAGTATCTGTGAGGGGTTGCAGTGTTGTGGCACCAGCACCAGTGCCTAAGGCACAATTTTTCAGCCCCTGTTCAACAGGGGCATGTAATTACAATTCTTGATCTAATATTTCACAGCAGGGCCCGTTTCTGCGCCCACCAAGAGCGAGTGAGGACTTACAGTGTTGTGGCACCAGCACCAGCACCACCACCAAAGGCCCAATTTTTCTGCCCCTGTTGGGCATGTAATTACAATTCTTGATCTAATATTTCACAGCAGGGCCCTGTGAGGGCTTACAGTGTTGTGGCCACAACAACACCTAAGGCCCAAATTTCTGCTGAGTATATAGGGCAGGCCCCTATTTTCAAACATCCAACTTACAAACGACTCCTACTTGCAAACAGAAGGAGACAACAGGAAGTGAGATGAAATCTACCCCTAGGAAGGGAAATTTTCTCCTGTAAGAGTTAATATGGGAAAAACATTTCTCCTTTCCACTGATGCTTTATCACCAATCCTTGTTTCACAAAAAAACCCAAATTTTCAAAAAATATTTGTCATTGGGACAAAAAGTGAGGTGAAATCTTCTGAAGAGGAGCACAGGCAGCAAAACAAATGTCACAGGGGTGATAACCCTTCCCTATGTTTTCCAAAAAGCTTAAAATAGATTTTTTGGCTGGAGCTAAACACGTTAAAAATGTACCAGTTCAAAATTACAAACAGATTCTACTTAACAACAAACCTACAGTCCCTATCTTGTTTGCACCGCCTGTATACTGCTGTTTAGAGTACAGAGCCTGTATACTGCTGTTTCTTTTTTTAATTTGGGTGCGGGGTTCCCCTTAATATCCATACAAGACCCAAAGGGCCTGGTAATGGACTGGGGAGTACCCATGCCATTTGTCTCACTGATTTCCATCCATATTGCCAGGACCCGACATTACATTAAGGCCGCAAGCAGTTTTAAATGACTTTTTTCCTTTAAAAATGACATTTTGTGCAGGGACTGTTCTAAGCACGGGAAACACGCGCCACTTTACAGGCATACTATAGACACCCCCCAGGTACGATATTTAAAGGAATATTTCACTTTTTTTTTTTTTTACTTTAAGCATCATTAAAATCACTGCTCCTGAAAAAACGTCCGTTTTTAAAAGGTATTTTTGCATTGATACATGTCCCCTGGGGCAGGACCCGGGTCCCCAAACCCTTTTTAGGACAATACCATGCAAATTAGTCTTTAAAATGAGAACTTTTGATTTCGAACATTCGAGTCCCATAGACGTCAATGGGGTCCTAACGTTCGTGCGAATTTTCGGTCCGTTCACAGGTTCTGGTGCGAACCGAACCGGGGGGTGTTCGGCTCATCCCTACTCACTATACTGAAGTGTTGCATGACGACCTTATACATGTACAAGTGTGACCATTGTATGACTTGATTTTCTTACTTGATTTCCAAGAGCATAGAAAAATCACAGTGGTGTTATCTGCCCCATAATGAAGCCACTTATTGTATGACTCAGCCCGAAAAAATTTAGTCAAAAACTGCCCCGTGTATGGTAGGACAGTTTATGGTTTCGGTCCACTTCTCTGGAAACCAGTGCATCTTTTAGAACATATTTATCACTTATCTATGTGTTTAATCTTTGTTGAAGTTCCAGAATAACCTGATAAATTGGACAGCCCTTCCATTTTTTTCCTCTGACTACTGGGAAGAATGAATCTTGGCAAATCCCATGTCTGAGAAATAACAAATGAATTCTAACAATTTACCGTCTCCGAAGGCTTGAATAATTCCCTAAATAAACATGATAGCGGTCACAAGTCCTCCTCTGATGTGAGATACTCTACACTTAACTGATAAAATTATATTCAAGCTATTGGCTGGCTCCACGTTTTCATGGGGTTTCTGAGGCTTTTCAACAAGAACTGAGCTTGACCTTAACTCCTGGACACATAAAAAGATGACTTGTTTGTTTACTGCTGTGACTCAAGACTGGGTCGATTGAGAAATTCCCATCCTGGAAGTCCATGTTGTTTCTGGCTAAGCTTGTGGAATGCCATTTGTGATTACAGCGTGAAATAACTGATCTCTTTTGAGACTGTGTGACAGCATCTGATTCTGTGTCACACGGTCAAAGCTAACCTTGAGTTTTCTTGCTGCTTAATCAGAAGTAATGTTTACTGACAAATCTTAAGCAAATGATTCTTTCTTTGACAGGTTCAAATGCCATGGCCTGTCTTCACAGGGTCTATGCACGCATACTTTTTCCATTGGTGGACTGACCTACTCTAGTCTAAAGTAAGGTGGGGGGAATTGCTGCTCTTTAGATAAGACCCAGAATATAAAGCATGCCTATTCAAGTAACATGTAAGGCTGGCTAGGCACGCTGGGATACATAGTGTCTTAACAGTCTCCAAGCTACAGGTTGCATATAGATTAAATATCACAAATGGAACAGCTCATTTCCCCTAAACACAGTTAAGCATGATCATGTAGATATTCTAGTGCAAAAACTGATCCACAGTACTCGCTAGCACACACTAATTTTTAAAACTTTAATCAAGGTGTATCTCTAGCCAAAACATTTTTTCGGTTTTGGCTAGAGAAAGGAAGAGTTGGAATTACTGTCAGGTTTTTATTGCTGCCTGAACCCCAACTAGAACGATTCTCTTCTTGACCTGGTGACCATTGTCTTTGAGACAGAAAATGATGGGGGAAATTTTTTACGGTTGACACTGGAATGGGTGGTGAGGGGAACTTTTTTAATAGGGACATCTATACCCATAACAACTGTCAAAGAGGGGTTACATGTCTCTTTAGAGAGATTTTCTTTCATCTAGCACAAGACATGAAGGGAAATCTCAGTGGGACACAGGTAGTAAAAGATAATCTAACAGAGGTTTTAGCCCTTTGCTTCTCTATCCAAAATTTTTAAAAATGTATCCAGGTGATTGGCCAGAGACAGAGAGTGACGTAGGACATTTTGCTGCAGTGCTTTCTGCGATCCCACTGGAATTCAGGCTAAATGGGTTAACAGTCTCTTGCCTCTGCTTACAAGTGGAAGCTGACATGCAGAAGAAGCTAAGGATACTTGAAGGTTGGCAGCATTGAAGTATGGAAGATGTAGGTTGGGAAAGAAATTCTGCTATGCCAGTTAATGAACTATTGGACTACAGTTTTCAAGGAGGGACTGTTGTGAGGAGGAGAAAGATCTTTATTGTCCTGGGATGAGGACCAAGTGACTTCCTATTGCTGCGAGGGGATCGAAGTGTGGATATCATTATTCCAAAGTGCACACCAAACTGATACAAACCGGAGCACTGTTATCATGTGTGCTGAAGACTGGAGTCACTCCAGGCAGATGCGGAAGTGAGCTGACATCTGAACGGTGGATTGAAGCTGCTGTATTGCTGGGACTGGTGAGAGACTGAGTTTATAGGGACTGGCTGTCTGACTAGCAGCCTTATTAACTGCATGCAGATTTTATTGGGACTATACTTACGGGCACCACCATTAAGACTTAGCAGCAACATTGGCCGGCTGAAAAACTAGTGCTAAGGGTTACTCACTTAGATGGTTGCTTCACAAGAACTTTATCTAATGCCCATAGTAAAAGGTACCTCTTTAGGAAATCTTAAATGTCATCATAGCCATCCATATAGAGTACACTCTAGAGCAGTTATAGCCTACTAATTACAGAGCATGGCAGCGTTGATCACCATTGCTGTATGTCATTGCGTATTGCTTATTCTGTGGATTACCAGGTTTACTCTAATTTAGCCACATAGAACTCCATTCAATGCTGCTATAACCTAGGGATCATATTGTTTAGTGCCCAGTGATTGAAATGATTGTAAACCTTTAGTTTTTTTCTTATAACAAACATTTTATACTTACCTGCTCTATGCCTCAGCCCAAATCCTCCTATTCTCAGGTACCACGCTGATGCTTCTGGGTCCTCCCCCTTGCTGAGTGCAAATTATAGCAAGCCACTTGCTATGGGGGCACTTTGTATGGCCTTGCTGGACTTGCTTCCATGCTTTCTCCTCACTAGCTGTGATTGACAGCAGAGGGAGCCAATGGCTCTTGCTGCTGTCTCTGAGCCTATTTAGAGGGAGAGAGCTAAGAGAGCCACTGCTCTCATGCACATAGCTGAATTGAGATCTTCCTCAGATATATAGAAGGAGGGGCTGAGGGGGGGGGGAGGGGTGAGGAACTGCATCCAGAAGTTTTTTTACCTTAAGGCAGAGAATGCATTAAAGTAAGAAACCTTCCGTTTTAAGTACCACTTTAACCTAATTCTTTACTTTCTCGTTTATGTACATACTACCATTTACTTCAACCCATAAAAATATAATGTGTTTCTTTACCATCAACCATTTTGTTTGCTTTTGGATACTGATCTATAGTTGTGTGCAGAATATTTATATTTGTGCTTCCAATATTCTCGCAGTATCCATTTGCTTAACCTGGTGTGTCAGAGGGGCCGAGGTTGTTCGAGGTAAAAGAATAGGAAACCCAATCTACCAAGCAGCTCTTGCGTGAGCTGTGTGAGTAGAGCTCTCTCAACTGTTTTTTCTTGATAAAAGTTGAGATTCACTCAAGTATCTGTAGGTATGGGCAAATCTTTTCTCAGATGCTGGGAAATATGCATAATTTGCCTATTCTTGCTAAAATTACAAGGGGCACATGCTACATGTCAAGGTCTTGGAACTCTTACAGGTAGCCAGGAGGCAGTAAAAGTAGGTGATGACTGCCCACCAGTGTTAATTTCATTGACATAAACATTTTCATCATAATGTTCGTCAGCAGCATGTTTGCAGTGATGAAACCTAAATGAAAATTACCCCACGCTTTCGTCAATTGACGAAAACTATGACAAACATCAATTCCCATTTTCGTCACCAGAATGAAAATGCGAGGAAGGAACATTTACCCATGTGAACTTCTGGTTTCCTCTGAGGCCTGCCAGTAAAGCCTGTGAGTGTTTCAACTCCCAGCAAGCAAGGTAGTGACCATAGCGTGCTTAGTGGTGTGGCGTGCTTAGCACTGTGCAGCATTAGCCTCCCTAGACCACTGTCCAGAGCACTATGCATTATAGGCCTCCTCAGACCACCATCCAGAGCACTGTGCAGCATTACAAGTCTTCTCAGACCACCATCTAGCGCAGTATGCAGCATTACAGGCCTCCACAGACCACCATCCAGAGCACTGTGCAATGCATTGCAGACCTCCTCAGACCACCATCTATCACACTGTGTGTATTACAGGCCTCCTCAGACCACCATCCAGAGCACTGCGCAATGCATTGCAGGCCTCCTCAGACCACCATCTATCACACTGTGTGTATTACAGGCCTCCTCAGACCACCATCCAGAGCACAGTGCAGTGCATTGCAGGCTTCCTCAGACCACCATCCAGAGTGTCTGTGTAGTTTTTTCAAACCATAATAACATAAATAATAACATGATATTAGATTTTTTTTATCTCCAGGACTATATAATGAGTTTGGAAATTCTAGAGAAATTATTAAATAATGCATTACAATTTAACTAAAATCATTTGATTTTAGTGGACTGAAATGTAGAATATTAGTCAATCAATAAAGAAACATAGGTAACAAAAACAAAAAATAGATTTTTCCATTAGCATACACTGAGATTTCCTGGCCATTTAGTTTCAGACAGGTCATGCAAAGGGCTGTGCAGGTCATAATAATTAGAAGGGATCATGTAACCTTCCTAGCCCAGTTGGTCAACATTTTGTCTTTTTATACGCTGAAAATTATTATTGGAAATGGTTTACATAAACAACTTATGTAGTACTAAGCACTCAAAAAATGCTTCCTAAACAAAAAGCAATTGTCATTTTGCTCTGAATAATTGTATCTTCTTGAGGATGACACATATTGTACTAATGAAAAATGCAACATTTCCATCACTGAATTTTTTTGCCTCTATACGCTTGTGTGTCCCAAGGTTACGAGCTGAAAGTGTTCAAAGCACCAACAATATTTAGTTGTCATAGATATTTAAAAGAGATTCGCACAAAAACCTTTTATCCTGAATAGACATTGTCCTTTTTTCCAAAAAAGTTCACTATATGTCAAAATGTTTGTGGACACCTAACCACAACACTTACATGAGTTTGTTTAACATCCCTATCCAAAATCATGGGCATTGATATGGAGTTGGTTCCCCATTTGCACTGTTCTAAGTGGGCTTTCTACAAGATTTTGTGAGTCTGTGAGAATTTGTGCATTTGTGAGGTTAGTTATAGGTTTGGGAGAGAAGATCTGGATTACAATTGGTATTCCAATTCATCCTCATTGTATTCAGTAGGGCTGAGGATAAGGTTTTTCGCAGACTCATGAAGCCATGTCTTTATGAAGCTGATTTTATGCACTGGGGCCCAGTCAATCTAGAACAGAAAGGGGCTTTCCCCAGACTTTTTCTAAAATGCCTTTGTATACTGTAGCAGAGGGGTGCTCACCCTTTTGAAGCGTGAGGCCTCATTCACACCTGAGCATTTTGTAGCTTGAAGCCTCAAGCTACAAAAGCTTGAGGGGAAAAAATCCATTATTCTCTATGGAGATGGTTCACATCTCCACTCCAAGTTGCCTGAAGCTCAAACACATTCTGGACCCTTTTTTGTTGCTCGAATCGGGCATATTTGGGAGTTTTTGAAGCGTTTGTATCCCCATAGAAATGAATGAAAACATTCCATTCGAGCGTCTTAACGCAACATTGTGCTTCTTTGAGCGTTTCTACGCATGTTTTGATGCTTTTATCTGCTCAAGTGAAATAGATTTCCATAAAGGAAATTACATAAAAATACACAGGAAATGCACAGATCTCCATTTTTGGTTAGCAGACATGGAGGCAAGCAATATGGATGAGGAAGTGATGGATGAGACAGTATCTGTTTTAGATCCGGAGAGCTTTATCCGAATGGTAAAGCAGCACACCTGCCTCTATGATTCCAGAGATCCATGCTACAAGTTTTGAGCGAGCAAGAGGAGGGCATGGAACCAGATTGCCACCCAAGTGTTCACAAACTGGGCAGACTTACATGCCCATATGAAAGATGATAAAGGTAAGATAAACCCCAGCAAACTGAACTAACCACCAAACCGACCATAGGGAGATAATAGGATGATTGTTATTTAGTACATTATCTAAACATAAATAACAGATTATTAGCACAAAAAAGTACAAGCTTATGCTCATATTCCTATGCATTGCTTACATGATCATACATATAAGAAAACAGACAATAGATGTGCAATTGCAGTTTACTATGGCCACATACAGTATGTGTACACACAAATTGCATGTGTGTGGCCATGATGAACTGGAATGGCACATCTATTGCTTCCTTGTCCGTAAGTATATAAGTATAAGCACCTAAGCAATGCATAGGAGTATGAGTATAAACTTGTATTGTTTACCGATGCTAGGAATCTGTTATTTTTGAACACAGTAATTTGCTCCGAAAAACAGGTGAATTTATGCTCATTTTCCAAGGCATTGCTCATGTGCTCATTATGGTGCCCCCTAAAGCAAGCTGCTGGCTGTGGGGGCACTCCATAGGAGGGAAGAGCCATAAGCACAGAAGAGGGACCCAAGAAGAGGAGGATATGGGCTGCTCTGTGCAAAAGCAACTGCACAGAGGAGGTAAGTATAAAATGTTTGTTATTTTAAAAAATACCTTACAATCACTTTATTAATGCTGCCAGCTACTCCGGCACATGTGCCACTTCTTGCCCTCACACTCTCTGTCTCCACGGCGTGTTGAGCAGAAGATGCTTGATACCGCTGCAGCTTCCAGCAGGAGGGATAACATGGGGACACACAAGTAGAAAGGTGTCAGCATGTCACAATTACATGAGGGCACACTCTGACCCCTAGTGAATATTGTATCAATGCTGTACACAAAGATAAACATATATTTAAAAAAAACACGAGACTTCTTATCAATAAAGCATTTTTTTAAATTATTCAGTATAGATTAGTATATAGTTATATTAACAAACAGATAAAGGTAACTTTACTCTTTAATAAAGATTTCAAATTATTCAATTGCCTCAAGCTGCCATGGGACCTGTCCTGCTGGAGACATAAATTAGGATGCAAACTGATCCCTGACATGTGTACCTTGTCTGCTTCCACAAACTCCAGTCCAATGAGCTCTTTCCATGTTCTGAAGTAATGGGTCCTCAAACTCAAATCCATCCTGCTGCCTTACAAAGTTATGCAAGGCACATGCAGCTTTAACAGCACAGACTGCATTTTGCATGTTCAGGGCGATGGGAGTGTGCAGGACTCGCCATTTGTTTGCTAAAATGCCAAATGCACATTCGACTACTCAGCGTGCTCTTGTTAGCCAATAATTGAACACACTCTTCTGTACAGTTAGATTGTGCCCCGAATAAGGCCGTAGAAAATGCTCACTCAGAGCAAAGGCCTCATCCCCCACAAAAACACTGGGTAGGGTCATTTGTGCCGGGAGTGGGCTGTTTTCTGGAAGGTCCAGACTATTGGTACTTAGCATGTGTCCAAAAGAAGAATGCCCAGAAATACTGGAGTCAGCGCTGCTGCCATACGACCCAATATCTATATAACGGAAGTAATAATTATCATCAGCCACTGCCATTAAAACAAACGAAAAATATTTCTAATTGTTAAAATACTGGCTTCCGCTACCCATGGGCTTTATGATCCTAATATGTTTTCCATCAATCTCTCCAATGCAATTGGGGAAGTTGCAGCCTTGCCAGAAAACTTCAGAGATCTGTGACCATTCTTCTGTTGTAGGTTTTTTTAACACAATTTCCTTCAACACATCCCAAATAGCAGAGCAGGTGTCACGGACTATGTAACTTGCTGTAGATTTTCCTACCCGAAAGGCATAGTGTAGACTTGCTAATGATTGTCTGGTTGCTAGGTAACCACAAATAAATAAATAAATATATATATATATATATATATATATAAAGAAAAAGAAAAAATAAAACTGCGCTAAGAAAGTGAAAACAGTATACCATAAACCAATAATCGTGAGAGCAGCAATTCAAAATATATGACACATATACCAAATTACAAATAGAAAAAACAACTGAATCGCGCTACTAAATGTCAAAAAAAAAAAAAAAAATATATATATATATATATATATATATATATATATATATATATATATATATATATATATATATACAGTGATAGATCTTAATATATCCCACACTAAATAAACAAAATGAATAAACAAAATAGGTATGCCCTTATCAATATATATCTAAATGCTCGTCATTGATAAAACATTATGAGCACTTGTGATCAAAAAAATCTTTTCATATATGAAGAAGAAAAAAGTCTCTCATTGTGATATAAAATACATCAGGGGGGACCCAATCGGTGCAGTGGTGAATTTAGCAAACCCACTTTGTGTTACATGCTAAATTCATCACTGCACCGATCGGGTCCCCCTGATGTTCTGAGGCACAGCCGCAGCAGTCCAGCCTGGGAGTTATACAGCTGATATGCCCGTTATGATCCTCTGTAATGGGGGATCATTTACATCTGGTAAGAAGTAACCCCTTCTGTACTGGTGGTGGTTCACATCTTTTGCTGCATTAAAGTTGAAGATCTCCTTACGAGTGGACTTTTGGAGCTTGTGTTTTGCACAGGTGGATTAGTATTTTTTATCACAATGAGAGACTTTTTTCTTCTTCATATATTAAAAGATTTTTTTGATCACAAGTGCTCATAATGTTTTATCAATGACGAGCATTTAGATATATATTGATAAGGGCATACCTATTTTGTTTATTCATTTTGTTTATTTAGTGTGGGATATATTAAGATCTATCACTGTATATATATATATATTTTCTTTTTTTTGTCATTTAGTAGCGCGATTCAGTTGTTTTTTATATATATATATATATATATATATATATATATATATATATATATATTTAACAGGTAAACTTTTGAAAGGCAAGTAGAAGAGTATACAGGACACCTACACTCAACATCTACGACTGCTAAGAAAATTTAGGAGTGGAGTTGCTGTGTGTGCTCTGGAGATTATGTGCCTGCCAAAGAATTGGAGTTTCTTCGGCCATTTCTGGCTTTGGAGCGGTAAGCTATCATCTGTATGTATGTCATTAAACAAAATGTAAAGAGAAAGTTATAATAATTATCTTCCATTTTCAGTACGGAATGCTGCTGGGAGGATAGTACTCAAAATAACGTTTTGGACAACGATGCAAGCAGTCAGCAAGCAGGCCAAGCATCAGTCAGTCAGCAAGCAGGCCAAGCGTCAGTCAGTCAGCAAGCAGACCAAGCGTCAGTCAGTGAGCAAGCAGGCCAAGAGCTTACGGAGAGAGCCAAATGTCGTCTCCAGCACGTTCTACCTCTGCGACACCTGTGAGAGACAAGGAGTCCACACCACCCATTTGTCCTCGTGTACCTGCAAGAGCTAACATACATGCAACAAGTAGGAGGGCTACTTAACCGGATTTTAACCGGATTTTAACCGCATGTTGGACATTATGGCCAGTATGTCGGGAAGGATGAACAACAACAGGTCTCATGTGCAGGTTTCCGCAAGGTGTCTGAAGGTGGTGAAGGTACCATCAGAACTCCAAGCAGACATGTTGGCAGGTACCATCCTATACATAACCACATTTATTCCGCCAACCACCACATATAGGTCCTTAGAACCTCCACCACCTTATGGTCCCTTGGAAAGTCTCCCCCTGCCCCCTCTACATTCTTTACAACTTCCTCAGTTGCCATAACCACATTCTGCCACCCACCTTCCTCTGCCAACACCACCACCTTCTAATTGGCAGAATGTTAATCAGAATCCCTCTACCTCCACCTGGTCACATTATGGTCATGCCATGAATGTGGTGATGTCACCTAATGAGGCAGTCAACTCCTCCCAAACCTTACATCACCTCTAAAGTTTTGTTTTTTGTTTTAGGAGCTACGTTAGCTCTATTTCTTTTTTTATATTGTTAAGCTTGTTGGAGCTTGTTGTTTTGTCGAATTTGCTATCTATATGTTATCTTATCTAGATGTATATGTGAAGAAAAAAAGTTAGATTTCAAGAATATTTAATATTTGTGAAAAAGTAAGGTTTTGTATATCTTTAAAAAGTGTGTTTGGTGTTTATTTTATGCATATAAAAATATTTGAATATTGGGTTCTTCATGTATCAGTCTTCAAAATTGACAAAAAAGAACAAATTACCTCAGTGTGATGATTAGTCGTTCCACAGTGGGTATACTGTTATGGAAATATGTGATGCTGCAATGGTGGGCACAGGACACGCTGCAATGATGAGCACAGATAAGGCTACAATGGTGGGCACAGGTCACGCTGCAATGATGAGCACAGGTAAGGCTACAATGGCGGGCACAGGTCACGCTGCAATGATGAGCACAGGTCAGGCTGCAATGGTGGGCACAGGTCACGCTGCAATGATGAACACAGGTCAGGCTGCAATGGTGGGCACAGGTCACGCTGCAATGATGAACACAGGTCAGGCTGCAATGGTGGGCACAGGTCATGCTGCAATGATGAGCACAGGTGAGGCTACAATGGTGGGCACAGGTCATGCTGCAATGATGAGCACAGGTCAGGCTGCAATGGTGGGCACAGGTCACGCTGCAATGATGAGCACAGGTCAGGCTGCAATGGTGGGCACGGGTCACGCTGCAGTGATGAGCACAGGTCAGGCTGCAATGGTGGGCACAGGTCACACTGCAGTGATGAGCACAGGTCAGGCTGCAATGGTGGGCACAGATCACGCTGCAATGATGAGCACAGGTCAGGCTGCAATGGTGGGCACAGGTCATGCTGCAACGATGAGCACAGGTGGGGCTACAATGGTGGGCACAGGTCACGCTGCAATGATGAGCACAGGTGAGTCTGCAATGGTGGGCACAGGTCACGCTGCAATGATGAGCACAGGGGAGGCTGCAATGATGGGCACAGGTCACACAGCAATGATGTTTATTTTATGCATAAAAAAATATTAGAATATTGGGTTCTTCATGTATCAGTCTTCAAAAAATGGCAAAAATAAGAAAAAATTACCTCAGTGTGAAGATTAGTCGTTCCACAGGGGGTATACTGTTACGGAAATATGTGTCGATTCGTTGCAACCGACTACTGAGTAAACCTAGTAACTCATCAAAGCTGTGAGCAAAAATAACAAATGTGGGGTTTAGTGGACATGATAAGAAAGGAACAATGTCAAACATCATGAATCCAAAGAAGTTTGACTATCCTTTTTATGGACAACCTAGTGTAGTGCAAAAATGTTTCCTCATGATCACGTAAGTCACTGTACATGACCCAAATTTGGCCTCTCTCTTCTCGATCGGCAATTACCCAGTGGATCTAGTATCTGCATGCCCTCTTCTTCCTCCTTTCTCTTTCATGCAGAAAATATGACGTAACAGTGGCTGCTGCCACAAAACACGCCATCTCATTGTCACTCATCATTGTATAACAAGATACACCACACAACACAGCCAGGAAAAGGAAGAACAATAATAAACCAGAAGAAGAATATTCACCCAGGAAGCAGATGAAAAAAATCTAAAAACATAGCAATAAATGATGAAACAGATGATAATTTTTCCTATTGGCTAATAAAAAAAACGCCAAAGCTCAAAAACGCCGGAAAACGCTGCATGGAAACACGCAAGTACGCAAAATACGCGCGACAAAACGCCCGAAAAACGCATAAAATCGATACGCTCAGGTGTGAATGGGGCCTGAGAGCCACTTAAGTTATTCGGTAAACGGTCGCGGGCAACAGTTAACTACTGGGTTTTACAGCTCCCCAAAACGCAAATGTAGACAAGCCTTTACTGTCCTGAGCCCCCTATAAGGCTGCTTTCACACTGATTGGCTGTGGTTCACCAGTACTATGGGTGTAGTAAACTGCACCTGCAACTTTCTTGTGGGTTAGCTGCGCTTTGCCATACACTCTATTACATCTTTTGGGTACGGTGCACTTTCTGAAAGCAGGAGTTTTGGTGCACTTTCAGAAAGCGCACAAAACATACAAGATATAATAGAAGTATATGGCTCAGTGCAGTTGAGCTGCACCTGCGGATCAATATAAAAGCAGCCTAATATGCCCATTGCAAAAGTGCAGTATATGTGATGTTTAATACCTTTTGCTCTCCCAGCTTCTGCTGGCATCACTCGCCAGGCTTTTAGAAAGGTCCCAGGCAAAATACACTTGGTATCACTCTGCCTCAGGCAGGAGCACTTCAGAGGAAGCATCGGCTTATGCGGCTCCTGCTCCCTCCACGGACGTCTGCTTTCTCCTTTGCCGAGCCAGCTCATTGCACTCTGATGCTCTAGGATGGCGGGTTGGCAACCCGTTGATCACAATCTGGGCTTGCCCGCCCTGCCATCCTAGAGCATGGGCCTTCGCTTTCCTGGTTTGAGGTCGTGGACCACATTAGAGGACTCCGCCGGTCACATGGTTGAGCACCCCTGCTGTGGCATTTACAATACCCTTCACTGGAAACACCTAATCTCAGTACTTTGGAGTGCTGGCCATGTATTTTTGATCAAATATTATCAATGTGATAGTCAGGTGTCCACAAACTTTTATCCACAGAGTAAATCTTGTGTCCCAAATATGTCAGATAAAATGATGCCTTGCAGGAACACTTCCAGGATTTCACACAAAGGCTTCAAAACGTTCTCATACATCTTTATACAGATGCACACACCTTTATCATAGGCAGTCACCAATTGACATTTTGTTCTGAAAAACTGTTTTGCATATTTGAAAGAGAAATGTACAAATGAAGATCCCAACATCCCTGTCAATGAAAAGAATGGCTACTCTTTGTGGTACTCCTGTTTATTTCCCAGTTAGATGTTAATAGTTTAGCCAGAAAATTATCTTATCTTATGTTACAAAAGAGTTTCTTTTTGTCTCAGAGATAGAATACTTGGTTAAGGCTTTGAAATAAAAGAAAGTAATGGCCCATTGTTCATATTAAATTATAATAACAGTGTTTCTAATCACCGTGGAGGGCAAGAAAAGAAGAGTTTCTTGTGATATTTGGAGTAGGTTAATAATACCTTGTGCAGTGTCAGCCTCTTCTTCTTGTCTAACTAGAAAAGGCCTCCTACTGACTTTTAATGGATTACTGGAGTTAATTACATTAATTGCAATATAATTTAGTCCTAAGTACCACGCAAAACATATATAATTATAGAAAAGTAAAAAGTCGTATAGCCACACCGCAGATGAAATAGAGAATTGGAATCTCTTGGCGTTTAATTTCTGATAATTGTTGCTCTTATGTTTTCCCTATACTATTGCTTCAATTGTCTGTGACAAATGACCACACATATTTCATTGTTAATTTTACTTCATAGATAAGTGTATATAAAAAAGATTACTTGTGTATGAAGCCAAAGAAAATGTGAATTCAATGATTCGATGATGCTGGTGCTGTGCAAATAGCTCCACCCAAAGCTTCATTTGAGTTAAAGAATCAAGCCTTTTATGTAAAATGAATCAGACCCATTCAAACCTATCATCATTATTCTTCAACTGTTAAGTGGTCCAGAATACATACAGAAGCCTGTCACATGACCAGTATGGCGTTATATGGATTTGCATTGTGTAGGGCAGTGTGTTGTGTTGTTACAATGCATTGCAGTGCTTACTATTCTTTTTCTAACGAAATTTAAATAAATAAATAAAAAAAAAATTATATATATATATAATATTCACAAACCACAGAATGTTGCGACTGCTTTATTGCGTTGAAATGCAGTGATGTGCAGTGCAGGATTAAACACCGTAGAGTAGTTTGCACATCGGCTACTAGATAGAGATGACCATCACTACTGTACACAAACCATACATAGGTTGCACCATTCTTTTTTTTTAACCACTTGCTTACCGGGCACTTAAACCCCCCTCCTATCCAGACCAATTTTCAGCTTTGGGCGCTGACGCACTTTGAATGACAATTGCGCGGTCATACAACACTGTACCCAAATGAAATTTTTATCATTTTTTCACCACAAATAGAGCTTTCTTTTGGTGGTATTTGATCACCTCTGCGGTTTTTACTTTTTATTAAAAAAATGTAAAAAACTGAATTTTTTTTTAAAAAAAAGTTTATTTTTTTATATTTTGTTTTAAAAAATTTTAAACGGGTAATTTTTTTCCTTCATTGATGTACGCTGATGAGGCGGCAGTGATGGGCACTGATAGGCGGCAGTGATGGGCACTGATGGGTGGCAGTGATGGGCACTGATGGGTGGCAGTGATGGGCAGCACTGGCAGGTGGCACTGATTGGCACTACAGGTGGGCATTGATAGGTGGTACTTGTGGGCACTGATAGGTGGTACTTGTGGGCACTGTTAGGTGGCACTGTGGGCACTGTTAGGTGGCACTGTGGGCACTGTTAGGTGGCACTGTGGGCACTATTAGGTGGCACTGTGGGCACTATTAGGTGGCACTTTTATTGGGCACTGATGAGGCAGATGTGCCTCTTCCACTTGGGGACCGATGTCCCTCACATCCGATCCGGTGATCGGCTTTTTTTTCTACTCGCGCTGTCAGCGTGAGTAAAAAAAAAAACCGATTACCGATCTTTTGTTTACATCATGTGATCAGCTGTCATTGGCTGACAGCTGATCACATGGTAAGGGGCCGGGACCAGCCCCTTACATAGATCGGTGATCAGCCGAGTCTCAGTGACTCGGTGATCACAACGCGCCCGGCGCGCGCCCTGCAGGGCGCGCGCAGGGAGCGTGCACAGGGGAGGACGTCATATGACGTCCTCCCGGGAATGTAGGTCCGCGCTGTAGCCGTCATTCGGCTATAGCGCGGATGCCAAGCGGTTAAACTGACAGCTGAAAGAAGATGAGCTTTTAAGAGACAAACTATAATATGAATCTGATGTTTGTGGTTTATGTATTTTAATTTGTTATTGGATACATTACATGAATATAGTATTTTGAAGACATCTTGCAGTGGTTTGATCAGAAGTCCTTTGGGATTATAAAGAAGAGGTATGAGCTTGTGTCTTCTTAGGTCAAAGAATATTGATTTATTCTGCAATCTCCTTGGATCACAGAGAAGTGGTGTGATCTGAGGTCTGCCTCATTCAGTGCCTATAAAAAGTATTCATACACTTTGAAATTGTCCATATTTTGTTACAACCAAAAACATAAATATATTTTATTGGGATTTTATGTGATAGACCAACACAAAGTGGCACATAATTGTGAAGTGGAAGGAAAGTGATAAATGATTTTCTAATTTTTTTACAAATAAATATGTGAAAAGTGTGGCGTACATTTGTATTCAGCCCCCTTTACTCTGATACCTCTAACTAAAATGTAGTGGAACCAATTGCCTTCAGAAGTCACCTAATTAGTCAATAAATTCCAACTGTGTGTAATTTAATCCCAGTATAAATACAGCTGTTCTGTGAAGCCCTCAGAGGTTTGTTAGAGAACCTTAGTGAACAAACAGCATCATAAAGGCCAAGGAACACATCAGACAGGTCAGGGATAAAGTGGTGGAGAAGGTTAAAGCAGTGTTAGGTTATGAAAAAATATCCCAAGCTCTGAACATCACAGAGCACTGTTCAATCCATGATCCGAAAATGGAAAGAGTATAGCACAACTGCAAACCTACCAAGACATGACCGACCGACCCAACGAATGGTGTGGCTGGGGGGGGGGGGGGCGGTTGAGGGGTGATTTGTTTGCTCCCCCCCCCCCCCCCCCCCAAGAAATGGAGCACCAGCCACCAATGCTGGGCAGGATGACATATGGTTAATAATAAATATGGATAATGCAAAAGTTGACACAGAATTGCAAGTGCGTATGCATACCCAATATTTAAGTTGCAATTTTCAATTATAAAGTTCTGATTTTATCTCATATATTTATTTTGAAAGATGGATACGTTCTATAACCAGAGCGGATGACCAGGTGCAGGAATTCCTTCAGACTGACGATACTGAACCCACTATCGGCGAAATTCCTGTGACATGAATTAAAAGTGAACAGTGCTTACCAGAGGGGAAGCAATCCACACATTATTTTACTGAATAACTTTGACATGAAGAATTCTGAAGGACTGTCCTATATCGCGGATATAAATTAGGCACCATTTAAAAAGGTGCTGCAAGACAAATCCTTCTGGGCACAATGTAATAGAATGAAACATTGAGTCTACCAGTCAGACCAATGTGATCTTCCACTCTGTGCTGGCCGTCAGGCATCATAATACCCCATAGCGTCACTCTGGCCTGTTTGTGTTTAGACACTTGCCATTGCTTGTAACTTCCCTGAACAGAATAACAGAGTTCATTCCATGACCCTACTATTAGTGGCATCCATGCCAAAAAGTAGAATAACAATAAAGTGAAGGACAAGCATGAGAAAAGGCAAAATTCTACATTTCTGCAGAAACTGGTAAAATGATGTTAAAGTAGATCTATGCCCAATCACTAAAATCTCACAAAAGCTATTATGTTCATTTCTAATGGATCAAAAATGACATTATTGGTACAATATGTCAATAGCATTAACACAGAAGTCTTGGTTTCTGTCTGTAATAGGGTTATATTACCTGGTGATCTGGCCAGTAAGTCTATTATTTTTCAACTTCCTTTAACAGACCAAGCGATCCAGTAAAAATGGCAGTTAGAGCTCATTCACATGTGCAGCAGGGACTGACACTTCTCTGAAAAGTGATTTCCTGTTTTGGATCACTTTTCAGAGATTTTTTTCAGCTACAAAGTGGTCTAAGCATGAAGAAATGAGCAATATAATACGGAACAAGCCTGTGCTGCAAGCAAGGTATGCACCAGAAATGAGGCTTTCTTATGTTCTGTAAACATCCAGATTGTCCAGTCTGGTTCTGAAACCCTTAAAAACACTGGGCTCCATTCACAAAGCGGTATCTACCATTTTAACCACTTGCCACCGCAGTTGAACATGGCTCGGCTAAGCGAATCGCCGTCATGTTACGTTGGTAACATATTCGGCCACATACGCACCCCCTGCTTGCCCACGGAGCCGATGCGAGTGCCCGGCGGTGATCCCGCGATCGCTCGGGGCACACCGAGAACCGGGATCCGTGTGTGTAAACACACAGTTTCTGGTTCTCTGAGGGGAGAAGAGACAGATCGTCTATACATACAGAATATGAACAACGATCTGTCATCTCCCCTGCACAGTCCCCTCCCCCCTTCAGTTAGAACACAAACTAGAGAACACATTATCACCTTGATCACCCCCTAGTGGTTAACCCCTTCACTGCCAGTGACATTTTCACAGTGATCAATGCATTTTTATAGCATTGATTGCTGTATAAATGCCAATAGTCCCAAAAATGTGTCAAAATTGGCCAACGTGTCCACCATAATGTCGCAGTCCCGGTAAAAATCGCAGATTGCTGCTATTACTAGTAAAAAAAAATTAATAATAAAAATGTCATAAAACTATTCCCTATTTTGTAGATGCTATAACTTTTGCGCAAACCAATCAATATATGCTTATTGCGATTTTTTTTTTAGCAAAAATAAGTAGAAGAATACATATCAGCCTAAACTGAGGAAAAAATAATCTTTTTTATATATTTTTGGGGGGATATTTATTAAAGCAAACTGTAAAAAATATAGTTTTTTTTTAAATTGTCGCTCTTTTTTTGTTTATAGCACAAATATAAAAACTGCAGAGGCGATCAAATACCACCAAAAGAAAGCTCTATTTGTGGGAAAAAAAGGATGTCAATTTTGTTTGGGTACAGCATTGCATGACCGCGCAATTGTCAGTTAAAGAGACGCAGTGCCGAATCGCAAAAAGTGCTCTGGTCAGGAAGGGGGTAAAATCTTCTGGGGTTAAGAAATGTGGTAAAATACTGCTCAGCATTTTTCAAAAAATGTTTAAGCATTCACCAAAATATGCTCCTAATATACCACATGTGATATTTTGAGATATTTATCGCATGAAACAATGCAGTAATTTACCGCGGGTGTCATCATATCCAGAGGGCGGCGCTTCTTTTCCGGTGCACACTTCTCAGGGCCCTGGCAGAAGTGAGCGATGATGGAGGAGAGCTTAGCTAAGCCTTTCAACAGCCTCATTTGTCTTAGCAGTTAATGCACTTTCATGTTTGGCTTGTGGCATAAGTTTTTATCCATATTTTCTGCCTCATTTCTGGTGCATACCTTGCTTGCAGCACAGGCTTGTTCTGTATTATATTGCTCAATTCTTCATGCTTAGACCACTTTGTAGCTGTACATTTACATAGCTCCCAACTGTCCCTGATTTCGAGGGACTGTCCCTGATTTGGAACAATGTCCTTCTGTCCCTCATTCCTACTCATTTGTCCCTCATTTTGATCTGATCTATATAGCTGTATATAAAATGTACTTTTTATCTATCAAAAAGTGTTTCCCATTGCTAAACTGTTCATCTGATATCTAAATTGCTGCATTTGTAAATTCCAAAAGCCAATATAAAGGAATAGTAGTTGTAAAAAAAGCACTTGTGGGCTTAACCAATCTTGGTTTTTTGTACAATGCTTAAGGGGGTGTGGCAAGGGGTGTGTCCTATGCCTGCATACTTTTGCTGATAGGTGACCCTTATTCACATCTCAAAAAGTTGAAAGGTATGCATTTATGGTGTATCCCGCACTGCTTGCTGCACACATTTTTGGCTTGTTTGCTCAAAAATGCCAAGTGTGAATGTTCAACCTTTTTTCCACATTGGTTTGGACTTGTGAAGCATAGCCCAACGTGTTTGCTATGCATTTGTTTGATATGGTTTTGAATAGGAAATGGAGAGGACCACAAACTACATGTAAACTTACTAATAATTTTTCGTTTTTAGGCAGACTTTTCAACAGCAGAGGTACATATATATATATATTACAGTGAGGGGAAAGAATATTTGATCCCCTGCTGATTTTCTACGTTTGCCCACTGACAAAGAAATGATCAGTCTATAATTTTAATGATAGGTTTATTTTAACAGTGAGAGACAGAATAACAACACACATATCCATAAAAATGCATTTAAAAAAAGTTAGAAATTGATTTGCATTTTAATGAATGAAATAAGTATTTGATCCCCTATCAATCAGCAAGATTTCTAGCTTCCAGGTGTCGAGCTGAGTTTAGGAGCACTCTCTTAAAGGGAGTGTTCCTAATCTCAGCTTGTTAACTGTATAAAAGACACCTGTCCACAGAAGCAATCAGATTCCAATCTCTCCACCATGGCCAAGACCAAAGAGCTGTCCAAGGATGTCGGGGACAAGATTGTAGACCTACACAAGGCTGGAATGGGCTACAAGACCATCGCCAAGCAGCTTGGTGAGAGGGTGTTGGTGTGATTATTCGCAAATGGAAGAAAGACAAAATAACTGTCTATCTCCATTGGTCTGGAGCTCCATGCAAGATCTCACCTTGTGGAGCTTCATTGATCATGAGACCGGTGAGGAAGCAGCCCAGAACTATACGGGAGAATCTTGATCAATGATATCAAGGCAGCTGGAATCATAGTCACCAAGAAAACAATTGGTAACGCACTACGCTGTGAAGGACTGAAATCCTGCAGCGCCTGCAAGGTCCCCCTGCTCAAGAAAGCACATGTACAGACCCATCTGAAGTTTGCTAATGAACATCTGAATGATTCAGAGGAGAACTGGGTGAAAGTGTTGAGGTCAGATAAGACCAAAATCAAGCTCTTTGGCATCAACTCAACTCGGAGTTTGGAGGTGGAGGAATGCTGCCTATGACCCCAAGAACACCATCCCCACCGTTAAACATGGAGGTGGAAACAATATGCTTTGAGGGTGTTTTTCTGCTAAGGTAACAGGGCAACTTCCCTGCATCAAGGGGATGATGGACGGGGCCATATACCGTCAAATCTTGGGTGAGAACCTCCTTCCCTCAGCCAGGGCATTGCAAATGGGTCATGGATGGGTATTCCAATATGCCAATGACCCAAAACACGCGGCCAAGGCAACAAAGGAGTGGCTCAAGAAGAAGCACAATGAGGTCCTGGAGTGGCCTAGCCAGTCTCCAGACTTTAATCCTATTTATAGTCCCGACGTACGTGTTTTATGTCACCACGTTCAGAATGATCGGATTTTCCGACAACTTTGTGTGACTGTGTGTATGCAAGACAAGTTTGAGCCAACATCAGTCGGAAAAAATCCTAGGGTCTTCTTGTCGGAATGTCCGATCAATGTCCGACCGTGTGTACGGGGCATTAGTCCGTAGGGTTCAATATTTATTTATTTATTCTATTTATTTCAGGTACTTATATAGCATTGTCAATTTATGCAGCACTTTTACATATACATTGTACATTCACATCAGTCCCTACACTCAAGGAGATAACAACCTAAGGTCCCTAACCCACATTCATACATATACTAGGATTGGTGGTGCGCTCTGTCACTGGGAACATGGCGCATCACCAATCTCGGTAAAGAGCCGATGACGAGGCTCTTTACCCATGTGATCAGCTGTGTCCAATTACAGCTGATCACATGTAAACAAGGAAATGACGGTTATCGGCATTCCCCTCCTCAAACTGACAGAGTATGAGGTGAGGAGAGCCAATCAGTGGCATTTCCTCACAGGGGAGACCTGCACAGATAATCAGTGCCTTGATTATCAAATGCAGTCCCAACAGTGCCCAGCAGTGATGCCAATCAGTGCCCAGCAGTGATGCCAGTTGGTGCTGCCTTTCAGTGCTGCCCATAAGTGCCGCTTACCTGTGCCACCTATCCATGCCACCTTTTAGTGCCCATCAGTGCAGCCTATCAATGCCCATTAGTGCACCCTCATCAGCGCACATCAGTGAAAGAGAAAACTTACTTATTTACACAATTTTATCACAGAAAATAATAAAAACATTTAAAAAAAAAAATCTGTCTTTTGTCCTTTTTTAAGAAAACAATAAAAAAAACCCAGCGGTGATTAAATACCACCAAAAGAAAGCTCTGTCTCAAAAAAAAGAAAAATGATAAAAATATTGTTTGGGTACAGAGTTGCATGACCGCACAACTCTCATTCAAAGTGTGACAGAGCTAAAAGCTGAAAATTGTCCTGGGCAGGAAGGGGGTGAAAGTGCCCGGTAGGCAAGTAGCTAAGTCACATACAATAGAGACTGGTCAATGAGGGGTTAAAGTGACTGTCACCAAACTAAAGTTGCTGGGTGGCGCTTCTCTGGTCATTGTCAACCACTGATGAAGCATACATCTTGCACCATGCAGTGTACATAAAAGAAAAAAAAAATGGAAAAATTGAGGGGGTAGTTTTGTGGCAGAAGTGTCCTTGCCAATGGTGGCCTGTGCATTAAGGGTACATGGGCTTTGCCCCCTCTTTCTCCTGCCACCCCCTCTATCACCATTAGATAGATTCTTGCATTGTATAAATCTATCTATGGCTGCCGCTGCCACCCCCTATTCAGGCGCCCGACCCCTTTTTGGCACAGGGCGCCTGAATTACAGTGCTGGGGGGTAGTTTTGAAGCACCCGATTAGAGCCATAGGCTCTAACAGGCTTCAAAAAAAGAGACCTGCGAGCTCCATGCTGGGCATTCGCAGGTCACTCAGCTGTGTTAGAAAAGCGAATGACTATTTGCTTTCCTAACACTAAATTGCCTCTCCGACAATCAGGTGCTCGAGTCTGTTACCTGTCACCTGATTGGCTGAAACGACAGGAACCACTATTGGACTCCTATCAGGAGAGGACTGGAGATGAGGATGGTAGCAGATGCATGGAGGGCCCCGCTCGTCGCTGTTACCCGCTGCCCTACCAAGACAGGGTAAGTGCCGGGCAGGCGGCGAGCGGGGGTCACACTGGGGGCCTTCAAGGGCACACTGGCAGCATTTAGTGGGCACAGTGGCAGCATATGATGGGAACACTGGCAGCATTTGATGGGCACATTGACAGTGTTTGATGGCACAGTGGCAGCGTTTGATGGGCACAGTGGCAGCATTTGGCACAGTGGGTGCGTTTGATGGGCACAGTGGCAGCATTTAATGGGCACAGTGGCAGTGTGTGATGGGCACAGAGGCAGCGTTTGATAGGCACAGTGGCAGTATTTGGCACAGTGGCAGCATTTGATGGGCACAGTAGCAGCGTTTGATGGCACAATGGCAGCATTTAATGGGCACAGTGGCAACGTTTGGCACAGTGGCAGCATTTGATGGCACAGTGGCTGCGTTTGATGGGCACAGTGGCAGCGTTTAATGGCATAGTGGCAGCGTTTAATGGGCACAGTGGTAGTATTTGGCACAGTGGCTGCAATTGATGGCACAGCGGCAGCATTTGATGGCACAGTGGCAGTGTTTGATGGCCACAGTGGCAGCGTTTGGCACAGTGGCAGTGTTTGTTGGGCACAGTGGCAGCATTTGATGGCACAGTGGCAGCGTTTAATGGGCACAGTGGCAGCGTGAAATGGGCACAGTGGCTGCAATTGATGATTTTTTTTTCAATCTTTTTTGCGCCCCCCCCCCCCCCCAAAAAAAAATTTTGATCACCAGCCGCCACTGGTCCTTGCATGCCTTTTCTACCAAAAATATTGTTCTTTAATTACAAAAACAAAAGAAAACAGAAGGCGCACACACCTAGTGCATTACCAAAAAAACATTTATTCAATAATAGGAATCAATAAAAAATGGATATTCACAAGGTAGCAAATGAATATACGCCATAAAAACAAACAATGCTGGACAGTGTGGACAATATTGTGCCATAATCACATCTCGGGGTAACAGCTAACGTGTTTCGGGGGCGCACCCCCTTCTTCAGAGCTAAGCTTCTTTAATTAGTTTAATTGAGCTTCCATATGAGAAGAAACCATTTGATATTACGGCCTTCTAACCAAGAGACGTCTGCTCTGTTACTTGATCTACTGAGAGCCTTGTGACTCCTCTTCTCAGGAAGCCTCCCCTGCTATCAGTAGATTGAGTAATAAGTGTCCAGAAAAAAAAAATAGAAAAAGGGAACACAATTTATTAATGCTGATCCCTTCTTTTTCTGCTTTCCTAGTCATAGTGTCTTATGGTAAATCCATCCCTGTCCTAGTAGTTGGAACAATAAAAAACATGTCTATATGGTATATCAAAATCTATTCACCTTATAATATAAATAGCTGATGCCATATGACTGGTTGATGAGATTTCTAGGGATTTGCTGTTAAGTATTTCCCTGAGGAAAAATTGAGTACTTAGAATAATGAATTATTGAGCATATCATCACATCATAATTACACCCTGCTCTTTGTACTTCAGTCCATGTATGTGTTAAATAAATCATAACATCCTGCCCCGCAGGCTCTCTCATGGCCGAAGGAAGCCGCAGGATGTATCACAAAACTGTTCCCACTCCGGCTACTTGTGGATGTGGAAACATTAGGAAATGGCTTAGGAAGCCGATGCCAGGCACCGGGGTTAATGGAGCAGGTGAGACTCTCTGGGCTTGTTTTGGCCGCCGATTCATAGTTATTGGAGAATTATCAAAGTGTGTGTCACTCATTCTCAAGACTTCAAAGAATGGGACTCATGGCGGTGCACAATAATATCTCCTGGAATTACCCACTGCATGTGGTCCCTGCTGACATCTGTTAGCAACGTAATGTTATTAAGTATTAAACATAAACGTTGCATAACTTATAGCAGAACTCCAGACAAAAATGAAAGCAGCAAAAATGAAAGATAAAATTAAAAAGATGCTTATGCTGCAGTACTCACCTTCAATCTACAAATCTTTCAAGTTGAATGACAGTCAGCATCATTCAACCTATTTCCTCTTAGCCCAGGCCATCATGGATCCACCCTGAACACTGAAAGAAGAAGGAGGATGGTGCTAAGCTCAACTTTCTTGTCCTACTGCTCCTTCTTAAAGTGGGAGTATATCCCCTTGGTTGATTTTTTTTAATTCCAAACAAGATTTATTGAGAATAGAATTTTCGAAAATACAGTACAAAAAATATGTCGAGCATATTACTATACAATCAAGGTGCTGCAACAAACAGTTGGATAAATTTAACAGGTACAACAGTTAGCCAGCCTAGGGGCTATCAGTGTCCAAAATCAAGGAAAGCTGCAAGTATTAAGCAAATGATAATGAACTTCAATTAACTGGCTTAAACCCAAACCAGTAAAAAATGAAGAGTGTGTTTGAAGGACAGAAGAAAAAGAAAAAAAAGGGGGGTGGAGGAAAGTGCATTCTGGAATAAGCACACAATTTATTTGGTTGGGTTAGGAGGGTTGGTTGAGGGAAAGAAAATGCAAAATGCAAATAGGAGAGCCTGTGGGGCAGCCTGTGGGGCAGGATGTTATGATTTATTTAACACATACATGGCCAATGAAACCCTCCGAACTAGGGTTAAATCTGTAAAGGATGAAGGGGGTGGTGACGCTTTAGGTTTATAGATATCAATGTAAGAGGAGGGAGAAGATGAGGGGTGGAGGACATGTTGAAGGTAAAGAGGGAAGATGCACTTCAAACAGTAGCGCTGTGCTTAAATATTAATTAACCTACAAATATAAGCATATATTGTTCAAAACAAGACCATACCAAAAAAAATATAACAAAATATTCCTCATATAAAAGTGAGGGTAAATGGAAAGGAAAAAAGTGTGTACCAATATAACAATAGTCCACCAAGAAGTGAACAAATCTTCAATTATGTAGTTGGGCGTCACACACCTCCATGTCTCGACACGTTTCGTCCCTTCTGACTTCATCATAGGGGGCCTGTGTCGGAAGGGACAAAACGCGTCAGTCCATGGTGACACGGCAACAGCTGAAGGCATCAGGAAGTAAGGAAGGAGGACGGATGTGAACACAGAGACTTGTATCATTACCCTGAACTCCTGGAGAGGGTGAAACAATCAAGCCTATTACGAGATACATCTGATGCCACAGTGTAATGTTACATTTTTTGTAAGTTTTTATCTTGTACCATGTGAGTAGTTTTGCATCATGTTTTTAATAAATTGCAGATTGTTTTGGTTACTGTACCATTGGAGGCTATTTCTCTTTCCTTTCATACAGCAATGACTGGTATTCATTGTTAGTGAGATACATAGGAGCATCCTCTGATCCTGATAATAGGACATCTGTCTCTGCTATTTTTTTCAACCACGAGAGTGGAAGACCATTGATTCTGGTGAGTGTGCGATCTGTGTTTGATCAGATGCTTTGAAGGGCAGGGGAGATATCAGGGATCTAATAAACCCCTGATTTGTCACATACCTGGTCTGAGGCCAATTTGACAAGTAGGCTTCCCTTGCAGCTAAGTGTCAAGCACCCCTGAAGGTGAGAACAAGGACTACTAGGCTCAAAAAAGCATGGGTGCCATTAAGGTAGATCTGCTGGAAGATGCTTGCAGCACAGCGGAACTGGATAGCTGTCAGCTGGTCTGTCAGGACAGTTGGCAGGACCTCCATAGCACCAGGTGTGTATGAAACCAGGCAGCGACCACAGGCAAGGTGGCACCCAAGGAAGAAGCAGGAACAGGTTGGCAGGACCGGGCTGAAGAGGCGTATTTAGGATGGGAGCCAAAGTCATACACAGGAAGGCAAGCCAGGGAGTAGTCAGAAGGGTAGTCAAGAGCAAGCCAGGGTCATACACGGTAGAGCAAGAGAAAAGTTTAAGGCAGGTGTGAAAAAATACTGTAAATAAAGAATGCTTGCAGAAATAGAAGTGTTAATTGTTTATTTTCTCAATGAACAAAATGGAAAGTTAATAAACAGAAGAGAAATCCAAATCTGATCAATATTTGGTGTGACCCCCCTTTGCCTTCAAAACATCATCAAATCTTCTAGGTACACTTGAACACAGTTTTTGAAGGAACTCAGCAGGTAGATTGTTCCAAACATCTTGGAGAACTAACCACAGATGTTCTGTGGATGCAGGCTGCCTCAAATTCTTCTGTCTATTCATGTAATCCCAGCAGACTAAGATCAGAGCTTTGTTGGGACCAAACCATCATTTCTAGGACTCCTTTTTCTTCTTTACGCTGAAGATAGTTATTAATGACATTAGCTGTATGGAGAGGTACTAAAATAGTAACCAAAATCGGACTTTTTTAGGCATGGAAACAATGGAGAAGTAACAAAAATGATATTCAAATATTTATTGAAAAAAGTTCATTGTATAATAGACAGTGTTTAAAGAGGAGAAGATCATAAACAAATGATACATTTTGTACACTAAGCCCTTGTGCGTCTACGCGTTTCAACGCAAGGCTTCTTCAGGACAGGATCAAGCTTCAAAAATGTAACAAAAGAGAGACAAGAGCGAATCTCACTATCTGAAATGAGATATATTCCAATTAAAATCAAAATAGGATAGAGTATTACATATACATATTATATCATTAAAAACATATGCTGGACTAGCCATGAGAGACCACAAGAGACAGAAAGACACCATCAAAACAAGATACCTTCAAAAGAGTAAGCCTCATGTACAAATTTGTGGCAGCCGGAAGGTTTCCAAGGGTATGGAATACTTATAGCAAACTGTGAAAGGTAAACAACGTGCCATTGGTTTCAATGAGCATTATATCCAGCAGTGGATAGCATATATAGCATGGGGAATAAAAAATACCTACTATTGTATGAATTTTTTATACATTTTTGTATACATTTTTAAGTATTACTATGGCAGGGGCAAGTGTACATCATATATCAGCTGACACTCAGTAGTCAAGAAGCAGTCCTTGTATTTTGTTTTTATGCTTTATTGAGGGAATTGTAAATTGCATGTGGATAGGGTAGATATGGGATGCCCAGTTGATTGTAAAAGTAATATCAATTGCTTGACATAAGTAGCATGTAGTAGCTATCAAGCTCACATGATCGCACAATGCTCCAATCATGTGTCATTGATGCAAGATGCTACTTGTGTAGCTTACTCCATAAAGAATTTTCTGTTTAATTACTACTCCTAGCAATTAATTGTGGTGATGTTAGCAACACAAGTGAGCTCCTAAAAAAATCCTGTGTAGCTCTAGCCTAATAGGTTGACTAGTGTAAGTAGTTAAATCTTAGTAGCCCTTTAGTTTAACCAATATTTGGATAGTCCATAAGATCCAGTAACCTCAAATTAGGTGGTGGCCACTCAAAGGAAAGTAATAGGAAAATGGACTTCCTGTTTAGGGAGGGTGGCTGGAACTCTGCAAGCCCAGATTGAAACGGTACATGGGTGTTAGGACCATTTTGCAAGGTCACTTTTGAGCCAATCACTGCTTCTTGGGAAACCAAGCCTAAACCAAAAGCAAACTGGATACCTCACTATCTTCTCAATTTAATAGACCTCAACTCACAATTTCCATGGTAGAACCCAATTGCTTTGTGAAACCTTAGCCCACATGGAATGGCTGTTTGGATGCCAAGGCGGCAATTTTTGCACATTTTAAAGATTCCGATGTAAGTGTAATGATTTAAACCTTTTAAGTACATTCCCCTCATGGTTTCAGCGAGAGATCGCTACATTCAGCTCAAATTCCTCCATAGAGCGTATTATACGCCACAGAGATTATCTAAAATATATCCGACACTATCAGATAGATGCCCGAAATGTAATGGGGAACTGGGTACCTTTATACATGTTGTCTGGTTGTGCCCTATTATACAACAGGTCAAGGGTGGTAGATGTTATTAATACGGTGGGTAACCTGCATATACAAGTGAACCCGATTGTTTTACTTTTGGGAGTATGTGATAACCTCATAACTAATACCCATAAAAGACTGTTTGTATTTTATACCTCGTTTTATGCTAGGAAAGCTATCCTGATTAAATGGAAACAACCTGACCCTCCCACGATCCCCCAATGGAAAGCCTTAGTGAACTCTACACTGCCACTCTATAAACTCACCTATATTAACCCCAAGTGCCCTAAGAAGTTCTCAAAGGTTTGGGGAGCTTGGCCTCAGCAGTAAGATCTACATAATTTATGAGATACGTGGTAAACCCCCCCTCCGGTCTGCCCTCTCCCCCCCTCCCGCTTTCCTCGGTTTCCGTCCTGCCTCCCCCCCCCTCCCTTTCCTTTCCCTCCCCCCTTCCCCGCTTACAATTCTTGACTCTTCATAATCCATTTGCGGGTACCTTAGAACAGGAAAAATAGTTAGCATTACCACCTGATTTCTCAGCTGAAGCTACTGTCACTTTACAATGGATACCGGAGTTACTAGATTTTGTATTAGTGGATGTACTATTATATGTATATAATGAATCACACTCCACTCTGTATTATGATGACTAAAATACAATGACTTGAAATTATTCACTATGATTGTATATGCATATTGTGTAGCAGCACTTTGTTGTTTTTTATTATTCTTATGTTTGTATGTTTAAATATTCTCCTTCTGGAGACAAATAAAAACTTTTCTATTAAAAACCTTGCAGTATTACACTATATGCTCTCTTCTCTTCACTTGTCCAAACTTTACTACTCCGATCGTTTTGACTAAGTAAGTATGTAGGATCTACAATCAAGTGGTGAATGAGAGGAGATTCCATTCTGTGAGGCACAACCCACCTACATATCTGCTGGACAGGAGACACCATCTTGATATACACAGGCATATTTTTCATCTTTATCTGGTGAGTGGGGATCCAGGAGGGGAGCACAGGAAGTCACCAAGATTACATCAACGTGTCACCAGCCCCTCACACTTGATGAACTTTATTGTTTGCATCTTATTTTGTATATTTTTTTTGAATTTTTGAACTTTATTGTATGCCCTTTTTTTGTACTATATTGGCACTTTGTTACACATGTTGTCATATGACACATATTTGATGTGAGTGTATGCGCATTTATGATTGAGAGAGGCAACGCTGAGTATATATTTTTTCTGCTGTCATTTTTGGGGTATTCACCCCGCACTACAGCGGCAGCCCTATTACATATGTACATGTGGGTAAGTGTGTAAACGCACACGTATATGTACTTTCTGTATTTATTTTATAATTTATTTGCAATTTATTTACAATTTTTTTTTTTTTTTCTCCACGGCACGGGTCCATCCTTATCACATTGAATGTCAGCCATCACTGACATAAAGTATTTTCATTTAGGGACATTACTGCTATGGACACTTACATTAAATTACCAAATGTATTGCGGCGCCTGCCTTTACAGGCACATGAACTTTGATGACATTCCAGTCTTAGTCTGTAAGGTTCAATATTGAGTTGGCCCACCATTTGCAGCTATAACAGCTTCAACACTTCTGGGAAGGCTGTCCACAAGGTTTAGGAGTGTGTCTATGGAAATGTTTGACCATTCTTCCTGAAGTGCATTTGTGAGGTCAGGCTTTGATGTGGACGAGAAAGCCTGGCTCGCAGTCTCCGCTCAAATTCATCCCAAAGGTGTTTTGTCAGGTTGAGGTCAGGACTCTGTGCAGGCCAGTCAAGTTCCTCCACCCCAAACTGGCTCATCCATGTCTTTATGGACCTTTCTTTGTGCACTGGTCCAAATCATTCGGTCGAGGGGGGGTTATAGTGTGGGGTTGTTTTTCAGGGGTTGGGCTTGGCCCCATAGTTCCAGTGAAGGGAACTCTTAAGGAGTTAGCATACCAAGACATTTGGACAATTTCATGCTTCCAACTTTGTGGAAAAAGTTTGGCGATGACCCCTTCCTGTTCCAAAATGACTGAACACTAGTGCACAAAGGACATGGATGAGCGAGTTTGGGGTGGGGGAGTCCTGACCTCAACCCAATAGAACACCTTTGGGATGAATTAAAGCGGAGACTGCAAGCCAGGCCTTCTCGTCCACATCAGTGCCTGACCTCACAAATGTGCTTCTGGAAGAATGGTCAAACATTCCCATAGACACACTCCTAATCCTTGTGGACAGCCTTTCCAGAAGAGTTAAAGCTGTTATAGCTGCAAAGAGGGGGCCAACTCAATATTGAACCCTTCAGACTATGAGCATCTCTGGTAATACTTCCCTGGACAACCACCCAGTTTCATCAGACCTGATTTTAGGTAAGGGCTAAGACCTGACAAAGTTCTCTAATGATAGTCAATGAGTTGTAGGTTGTATATCACAAAACAGCCACATCTACTGCTTTTAGTAAATCTCTTTAAAAATAAAATGTTGTATACAATGCTTTTATCAGTAATTGTAAATGTTTAGTTCACAATATCCTTCTGCCATATTCGGGCATTCGAATGATGTATCTGGCTGAGCAATTGTTGGCATTAATAAGGAAGACAGAATATACCCACATGGAAGTCAGATAAGAAGAGAGATATGAGTATTTTTCTCAGTGATATTGTTGCCAATTTGTAACAGAATCTACATTGTATGACTGCTCTGCTAAATGCGGAAGACTCGTGTTTGTTCCACGGGCACAGACTTCAAGAGGTTGAATAAAATGTGTCATCTGTTACATAGCAATAGCAGCAGTTACTGTCAAAACTAAGAATAAAACAGTCACAGAAGAAAAAAAACATTGTCATTTGGTATAATTATACTTTAATCACCATTACAGCACAATCCAAATCTTTCTTTTTTTTTTTTTTTTTTTGTTATTTGGTGATTCAGATGTGATAATTTAGCTGAATTATATTCAGCAGTTACATTTTTCTCGGACCCTGAGCTTGGCAAAGTTGTTTAAAACAAGAGCAGACCTTGGACAGGACAGGCGTTGTGTGAGTTAATTGGTAGGTGGCCTTAAGTTTTGACTTTCTGAAAAAACTTTATATTGCCTATACATCTTTTGGATGAAGTTTAGAAATCTAATACACAGTTCTTATTCTTATGCCGCGTACACACGATCGGAATTTTGGTTGGAAAAAGGTATGAAGCTTTTCCGATGGGATTCCGCTCAAGCTTGTCTTGCATACACGGTCACACCAAATTCCGACCGTCAAGAACACGGTGATGTACAACACGTACGACGGGACTAGAAAAAGGAAGTTCAATCGCTAGTGCACCACCCTTTGGGCTATTTCTGCTAATCTTGTGTTAGTAGAAGTTTGGTGAGAGACGATTCATGCTTTTCAGCTTTTGTGCTTTTCAGTCCGTTACTGCTCTTCAGTTTGTGCTTGTGGGTTTGTATCTGGTTTTAAGTGCATGTAGTCAGTTCGTATCTGTTTTCCAGTGCGTTCTTGTCCGCTAGTTTCTGATTTTCAGCTCGCTCTTCACAGGCCTTGCTGTTCTTCAGTGCGTTCTGTTAGTTCGTTCTTACTAGCCAACCGTTTTGAAGCCATGTTGCAGGTACGTGCTCGTCGTAGAGTTCGTGCTATGCGGGGGCTTGGTGTTGGGGTTCTTGCTTTGACCCAAGCCCAGTCCATGTACAGGGTGGGGAGGAGTTCATGGACCAAGAATTGGTTACTCCAGCGTGACCAATTCTCTCATATGCCTTTGCTGCGGGAGATCTAGGAGAATAATCCTGATGATTTCAGGAACTTTCTCAGGATGACAGACTCCATTTTTCACCGTCTGTTGGATTTTCTGTCCCCTTATATTACGAAGCAGGACACCTGCATGCGGCAAGCCATAACTCTGAAGCAGAGGCTAGTTGCCACGTTGCGGTACTTGGCGACGGGGAGAAGTCTAAGGACCCCAAGTTCTACCCAGGCATCTCCCCCCAGGCTCTGGGGCTCATTATCCCAGAGACTTGTTCTGCCATCATTCAGGTCCTGCAGAAGGACTATATTAGGGTAAGTTTTCTCCTTTAACATCACATTCAATGTATGCTAATGTATTGTATTTATTTCATCATTCCCTAATTACCATGATTGTAATATGCTGTGAATGTCCTCTTTGTTCTCATGCACGCTGTAAGCTTTTAATGCTCCTTTTTTGTCCTTCATGCATATTTGCCTTCACTAACCTCCCCAGCATGCTATCCTGGGCCCATATACTAGCCTAGTCACTTAACAATGTATTTTGTCAGCTCCATTGTAGTGCTTTTCCCTAAACACCCCCTAAAATGTGTCCAAATGTTATTTGTGTCCTTAAATTCAGGCAAGAGGCTTTTTTTTGGCTCCCAAACTCATTTAGAACTCCCCCCTAAACTTTTTCCAATGGGCCATCAGTGGGGGTGTGGAATCTGATAAGTGGACCTTATCTTTTTGTCTTTAAATACTCCTTAAAATAAATGTTATACTGATGTTGGCCAATAATGTTTGTCTAATCTGCTTGCAATGTTATGTACAAAAGTACTAATTTGTTTTTTTCTGGTTTAACTCCACAGTTTCCTTCAATGCCACAGGAATGGCAGACTGTGGCCTCCCAGTTTGCCGAGCGTTGGGACTTTCCCAACTGTGGAGGGGCAATCGATGGGAAGCACGTCCACATCGTCCCACCACCCCACTCGGGGTCATACTATTTTAATTATAAAGGTTTCAATAGTATCGTGTTGATGGTGGCGGTGTCGGCCACATATGAGTTTTTATATGTGGACGTGGGGAAGAATGGCTAGATGTTGGATGGTGGAGTCTTTGCCCAGACTGAGTTCTACCGACATCTCCAGAATGGTGGCTTGGGATTGCCACCTGTGGAATAGAACGTCGAAGGACTCCCATTTGTTTGTATCATTGATGAAGCATTTGGTCTGGGTGATCACATGATAAGGCCATTCCCCCAGAGGACCCTCACCCCGGAGAAGAGGGTTTTTAATCTCCAAGTGGCCAGAGCCAGAAGAGTCATGGATAATACCTTTGGGATAATGGCCAGCTGGTTCTGCCTATTTCTAACGGCAATAAATATGGCGGAGTACAAACTTAACCACATTGTGTTATCATGCTGCATACTGCACAACTTTTTTAAGAGAAATGCTCCTAATTATGTAGCCTCAGTTGGGCCTGAGGCCAGACTTCATGAACCAACACTGACGGCCCTGGAAGCTGGTCGTCCTGGCTTGCCCCCCCAAAGCGCCCGTGAAGTGTGTCAAAAACATGTTGATTATTTTACGGGTAGGGGGGTCATTGCTATGCCAGCAAATTTTTAAATATTTTCAAAATAACAAAAAAAATTGATATGATAAAATCTTGAAATTGATTTACTGCTTGTGTTTCTTTTAGCTGTCTCCTAGGTTCGTCTAGTGCACTTGTAGTGCCAAGTGGTTTTTCCATTATTTAAATAGCACCCATTGTCACTGAAAACACCAACTTAATACAAAAAGTGGTATTGAGCATTGAAAGAAGAAGCCACACATTGTTAAGTATAAAACCTTTTACTCCATGCACATGTGTGTTGTAAAACCTTTTTTGGTATAAAAATAACATCTTGGTTTTATAAAGTTTTACCTTGAAAATGTTTTTTTTTTGGTCATAAACAGGCATGTTTCAAAACATAACATACACAACTCAGGAACTTACAAAGTTCAACATTGAAAAACTGAAGGCAATATCAGACATTATAGTGTTGAAAATGTGTTGATATTGCCTTCATCAGATGGGGGGATGTCACCCCTGTAAAAGCCAAATTTATAAGATGCACACAAATTGGGAGTCAAATTGGGGATTTCCCTCCTGATCACATGCCTACTGTCAACATGTGCTATCTCCCATCATGGGGGAATTAATGGATGTGTTTTGGAGGTGCAACGCCTTCCTCTCAACTACTAGAGTTGCGAAGAAGGGGTTGCACCCAGAAAACACATACATTGATATCCCCTGATGGCAGATAGCACATGTTGACAGACTGTGTGCATCTTCCAAATTTGGCTGTTAAACTGTACTAAAACTTAAAATTTTCGTAAAAAAATAAAAAAGGTGTAATTTTTTGGATTTAGATTCTTCCTAATACATCAATCATGTTCTTCATCCTTTGTTCAGTCTCCTTGGTTTTCTCCTTTCTGAAGTCTAAATCCTGAACACAAAACATGATGTCCTGGATTAGTCTTTGTGCACTGTCAGTGGTGAAATGAGTAGATTGTTCTTCCACAACATGCACATTACCTAAAAGAAAAATACACACCATGTATTATAAATATGCAGGCATACATCTATTACCTGAATCTGTGGTGTCAGACACTCACCTGTTGTGGTCACTATTTCAACCACCTCTCCTTCGTCCACATCCTCTGGTTGTGTGCTTCCCATTCTTTAGTATGTGGGGGGTCCCTGGTGTCCTCAGACGTCCCGAGTCTTTTCTCCCCTATGAGAATGAAACAAAAGGTATACTTAGCACACCGATATTTGTGGCCAGAAATATGAATGTGAAACATTGCTTCGAAGTGGGGTACAATTGTCTGTTTTGGCAGAGTTCCAAGCTGAAGACACGATTTATTCCCTTAACAAAGCTGGAATACTTACCTTTTTTGGACATGTTTCACACATGGAGACACCCCAAGTATCCACTGGAGTACCTGTGTGGGACATCCTAAAAAGTTTGTTCTTGTGTCCCACACTAGTGATCCTGAGTCCAGATGTGTAAACAGTTGCTGAGTGTCCTCTCCTTACATTACACTGAATCAAGTTTGCATTTCATTCTAGTTACAAACACATCTAGACTAGGGATGAGCCGAACACCCCCCGGTTCGGTTCGCACCAGAACCTGCGAACGGACCGAAAGTTCGCACGAACGTTAGAACCCCATTGACGTCTATGGGACTCGAACGTTCGAAATCAAAAGTGCTCATTTTAAAGGCTAATTTGCATGGTATTGTCCTAAAAAGGTTTTGGGGACCCGGGTCCTACCCCAGGGGACATGTATCAATGCAAAAAAAACTTTTAAAAACGGCCGTTTTTTCGGGAGCAGTGATTTTAATGATGCTTAAAGTAAAAAAAAAAAGTGAAATATTCCTTTAAATATCGTACCTGGGGTGTGTCTATAGTAGGCCTGTAAAGTGGCTCGTGTTTCCCATGTTTAGAACAGTCCCTGCACCAAATGTCATTTTTAAAGGAAAAAATCTCATTTAAAACTGCTTGCGGCCTTAATGTAATGTCGGGTCCTGGCAATATGGATGAAAATCAGTGAGACAAACGGCATGGGTACCCCCCAGTCCATTACCAGGCCCTTTGGGTCTTGTATGGATATTAAGGGGAACCCCGCACCCAAATTAAAATAAGGAAAGGCCCTATATACTCTGAACAGCAGTATACAGGCGGTGCAAACAAGACAGGGACTGTAGGTTTGTTGTTAAGTGGAATCTCTTTGTAATTTTGAACGGGTAAATTTTTAAAGCGTTTAGCTCCAGCCAAAAAATCTTTTTTAAGCTTTTTGGAAAACATAGGGAAGGGTTATCACCCCTGTGACATTTGTTTTGCTGTCTTTCCTCCTCTTCAGAAGATTTCACCTCACTTTTTGTCCCAATGAAAAATGTTTTTTGAAAATTTGGGTTTTTTGTGGAACAAGGATTGGAAAGCATCAGTGGAAAGGAGAAATTGTTTTCCCATATTAACTCTTACAGGAGAGAATTTCCCTTCCTAGGGGTAGATTTCATCTCACTTCCTGTTGTCTCCTTCCGTTTGCAAGTAGGAGTCGTTTGTAAGTTAGATGTTTGAAAGTAGGGTCCTGCCCTATATACTTAGCAGAAATTTGGGCCTTAGGTGTTGCTGTGGCCACAACACTGTAAGCCCTCACAGGGCCCTGCTGTGAAATATTAGATCAAGAATTGTAATTACATGCCCCTGTTGAACAGGAGCTGAAAAATTAGGCCTTAGGCACTGGTGCTGGTGCCACAACACTGCAACCCCTTACAGACACTCTAGTTGGAACGCAGGAACGAGCCCTGCTGCAAAGTATTGCATCAAAAATTGTAATTACACGCCCCTGTTAGACAGGGGCAGAAAAATTGGGCCTTAGGCACTGGTGCTGGTGCCACAACACTGCAACCCCTCACAGACACTCTAGTTGGAACGCAGGAACGAGCCCTGCTGCAAAGTATTGCATCAAAAATTGTAATTACACGCCCCTGTTAGACAGGGGCAGAAAAATTGGGCCTTAGGCACTGGTGCTGGTGCCACAACACTGCAACCCCTCACAGACACTCTAGTTGGAACGCAGGAACGAGCCCTGCTGCAAAGTATTGCATCAAAAATTGTAATTACACGCCCCTGTTAGACAGGGGCAGAAAAATTGGGCCTTAGGCACTGGTGCTGGTGCCACAACACTGCAACCCCTCACAGACACTCTAGTTGGAATGCAGGAACGAGCCCTGCTGCAAAGTATTACATCAAAAATTGTAATTAACACGCCCCTGTTAAACAGGGGCTGAAAAATTGTGCCTTAGGCACTGGTGGTGGCGCCCAGAACCAAAAATGTTCTTACAAGCTATCAGCGTGATGATTGAGGAGGAAGAGGATAATTACTCAGGGATAGTCACTCAGCATCAGCATAGGCAGTCTTTGAAGGGATCTGAGATTTCAAAAAAAATTATTCGGTTACATCAGCATCAGGTGCTTGGTAGCTGGTGGTGATCCAAGACTCATTCATTTTTATGAAGGTCAGCCGATCGACCGAGTCGGTGGACAGACGCACCCTGTGATCGGTTACCACGCCTCCAGCAGCACTGAATGTGCGTTCCGAAAGAACGCTGGATGCAGGACAGGCCAGTAGCTCAATTGCATACTGTGCAAGCTCTGGCCAGTGATCCATCCTCAAGACCCAGTAACCCAGAGGATTTTCGGTGGGAAAGGTGTCCAAGTCTGATCTTGCCCCTAGGTATTCCTGCACCATGTAAAACAGACGCTGGCGATGGTTGCTGGAACCGATCATACCTTGGGGCTGCGGACCAAAAAATTGTCTGAACGCATCGGTCAGACGGCCACCTTCTCCACCGCTCCTTCTTTGACTGACCGAAGCCTCAGCAACACGTTGTCCAGAAACAGGAGTTTGTAACCTCCCAGTCTCTGGGAACGCGTTGCACAGACCTTTCTGCAAGGCCTCCCGAAGATGTTTCATCCTCTGCTCCCTCTGCGATGGCAAGATAAGGTTCCTGCGTTCCAACTAGAGTGTCTGTGAGGGGTTGCAGTGTTGTGGCACCAGCACCAGTGCCTAAGGCCCAATTTTTCTGCCCCTGTCTAACAGGGGCGTGTAATTACAATTTTTGATGCAATACTTTGCAGCAGGGCTCGTTCCTGCGTTCCAACTAGAGTGTCTGTGAGGGGTTGCAGTGTTGTGGCACCAGCACCAGTGCCTAAGGCCCAATTTTTCTGCCCCTGTCTAACAGGGGCGTGTAATTACAATTTTTGATGCAATACTTTGCAGCAGGGCTCGTTCCTGCGTTCCAACTAGAGTGTCTGTGAGGGGTTGCAGTGTTGTGGCACCAGCACCAGTGCCTAAGGCCTAATTTTTCAGCTCCTGTTCAACAGGGGCATGTAATTACAATTTTTGATCTAATATTTCACAGCAGGGCCCTGTGAGGGCTTACAGTGTTGTGGCCACAGCAACACCTAAGGCCCAAATTTCTGCTGAGTATATAGGGCAGGACCCTACTTTCAAACATCTAACTTACAAACGACTCCTACTTGCAAACGGAAGGAGACAACAGGAAGTGAGATGAAATCTACCCCTAGGAAGGGAAATTCTCTCCTGTAAGAGTTAATATGGGAAAACAATTTCTCCTTTCCACTGATGCTTTCCAATCCTTGTTCCACAAAAAAACCCAAATTTTCAAAAAACATTTTTCATTGGGACAAAAAAGTGAGGTGAAATCTTCTGAAGAGGAGGAAAGACAGCAAAACAAATGTCACAGGGGTGATAACCCTTCCCTATGTTTTCCAAAAAGCTTAGAAAAGATTTTTTGGCTGGAGCTAAACACGTTAAAAATGTTCAAAATTACAAACAGATTCTACCATCCACATGCCCAGGGGTTGAATGCTAGCTTGGCAAAATTGCTAGCACTTCAACTGCTGCCTTTTCAGTTGGTAGACTCTGCCCCCTTCCGTGAGTTTGTGGAATGTGCGGTTCCTCAGTGGCAGGTACCCAAACGCCACTTTTTCTCACGGAAGGCGATTCCGGCTCTCTACCGGCATGTGGAAGGCAATGTCCATGCCTCGCTGGACAGGGCGGTCAGCGGTAAGGTGCATATTACCGCTGACTCATGGTCCAGCAGGCATGGCCAGGGACGTTACCTAAGTTTCACGGCGCATTGGGTGACTCTGCTGGCAGCTGGGAAGGATGCAGGACAAGGTGCAGTAGTGTTGGAGGTTGTTCCGCCACCACGCCTCCAAAATGCTGATTGTGACACACCTCTCTCCTCCACCCCCTCCTCTTCTTCTTCCTCCATGGCCTCTTCCTCGGAACCAGCGGTGCTCCGTAGGCGTTCAAGGGGCTACGCAAGTAGGGCTTCTTCTTCCTCGTGGCCTCCTCGAATGGTGACAGGACAGTGCATGCATCCCTGATCATGGCCCACTGGCGTGGGGAAAAAAAACCAAGCTCCCCTGACCCTGTCCTGGTGCCATAGTCGCACAGGTACTCATTGATGGCCCTCTGCTGCGTGTGCAGCCGCTGCAGCATGGCCAACGTTGAGTTCCACCTGGTGGGCATGTCACAGATTAGGCGGTTCTTGGGCAGGTTAAACTCCTTTTGGAGGTCCGTCAGCCGAGCACTGGCATTATATGACCGGCAGAAATGCACACAGACTTTCCTGGCCTGCCTCAGGACATCCTGTAAGCCCGGGTACCTGCCCAAGAACCGCTGCACCACCAAGTTAAGGACGTGAGCCAAACAGGGCACATGGGTCATTTGTCCCTGTCGGAGGGCAGAGAGGAGGTTGGTGCCATTGTCGCAAACCACTATTCCTGCCTTAAGTTGGCGTGGCGTCAACCACCTCTGAACCTGCCCCTGCAGAGCTGACAGAACCTCTGCCCCAGTGTGGCTCCTGTCCCCCAAGCACACCAGCTCAAGCACCGCATGGCATCTTTTGGCCTGCGTACTTGCGTAGCCCCTTGAACGACTACGGAGCACCGCTGGTTCCGAGGAAGAGGCCATGGAGGAAGAAGAAGAGGAGGGGGTGGAGGAGAGAGGTGTGTCACAATCAGCATTTTGGAGGCGTGGTGGCGGAACAACCTCCAACACTACTGCACCTTGTCCTGCATCCTTCCCAGCTGCCAGCAGAGTCACCCAATGTGCCGTGAAACTTAGGTAACGTCCCTGTCCACGCCTGCTGGACCATGAGTCAGCGGTAATATGCACCTTACCGCTGACCGCCCTGTCCAGCGAGGCATGGACATTGCCTTCCACATGCCGGTAGAGAGCCGGAATCGCCTTCCGTGAGAAAAAGTGGCGTTTGGGTACCTGCCACTGAGGAACCGCACATTCCACAAACTCACGGAAGGGGGCAGAGTCTACCAACTGAAAAGGCAGCAGTTGAAGTGCTAGCAATTTTGCCAAGCTAGCATTCAACCGCTGGGCATGTGGATGGCTGGGAGCAAACTTCTTTCGGCAGTGCAGCAGCTGGGGCAGGGAAATTTGCCTGGTACAATCTGACGTCGGTGTACCAAAAGCAGATTGCCCACAAGTACTTGGCTGTGACACACCTAATTCTACACCTTCATTCCTCTCACTGCAGGTCTCAGAGAGGACTGGAGGTCTAGTGGGGTTGGAAATCTCAGCTGATGAGGAGCAAGGAGAGATCCTCTTTGTTCTTTGGTGTGGGTCTTTTAGATACGCTTGCCAACGAACTGCATGGCAGGTCAACATATGTCTGGTCAAGCATGTGGTACCCAAGCGGGAGATGTTTTGGCCACGTGAGATACGCTTGAGACATATGTTGCAAATAGCAGCGGTGCGATCTGATGCACTCGTCTCAAAAAAGGCCCACACCAAAGAACTTTTTGAATAACGCGCAGAGACTGCAGCGCCCTGCACATGTGGAGCTTTGGGGTGTGATGCAGTCAATGTGCTGCCCTTAGGCTGGCCCCTGGAGGGCATCCTGCCTCGTTAGTGATGTGCCGCCTCCTCCTCCTCCTCCTCCTCCTCTCTCCTATCAGGCACCCACGTTGAGTCAGTGACCTCATCATCCCCTCCCTCCTCATCACTGGAGCAAACCTGGCAGTATGCTGCAGCAGGGGGAGCATGACTGCCAGATTGCTGTCCTTCTTGGGCACCCCCTCTGTCCGTGCTCATGTTACTGCCTTCATCGAGCTCAGTATCATCATCAGAGCCTTCCAAACGCTGGGCATCCTCCTGGAGCATGTACCCAACACTGTGGTCAAACAGTTCGAGGGAATCCTCATGAGGACATGGTGGAGCTAGGGAAGGAGTCACTGATGACATTGAGCTGAGGGAAGAGGCCGCTGCTTTGCCAGACAAAGCACCCTGGGCATGGGTGAGAGAGGATGAGGAGGATGAGGACGGCTTGGTCATCCACTCGACCAAGTCTTCCGCATGTTGCGGCTCAACACGGCCAGCTGCCGAAAAAAAGGCCCAGCGTGTCCCATGGCCACGTGCTGATGAGGATGGACCGTCTCCACGACCAGCACTAGACACAGAGCCTGCTTGCCCTCTCTTATTGGCTTGTGACTGTCTGCCTCTCCTTCTTGGCCTTCCAGACATACTAATGGCCTGTAGCTGCACTAAGCTGGGATAGAACACCAGTAATTTTCTTCAGGTAGCTTTATATACTGTAACCAGACAAGCCTGCCTGTCAGTAGGAAGATAACAGGAACGGATCTAGCTGAACACTGTGAGCAGGACGCACTGTACTAAATGTAAATAGTCTAGCTGCCTGACCGTGGTACTAATAGGATCAAATAGAACACCAGTAATTTTCTTCAGGTAGCTTTATATACTGTAACCAGACAAGCCTGCCTGTCAGTAGGAAGATAACAGGAACGGATCTAGCTGAACACTGTGAGCAGGACGCACTGTACTAAATGTAAATAGTCTAGCTGCCTGACCGTGGTACTAATAGGATCAAATAGAACACCAGTAATTTTCTTCAGGTAGCTTTATATACTGTAACCAGACAAGCCTGCCTGTCAGTAGGAAGATAACAGGAACGGATCTAGCTGAACACTGTGAGCAGGACGCACTGTACTAAATGTAAATAGTCTAGCTGCCTGACCGTGGTACTAATAGGATCAAATAGAACACCAGTAATTTTCTTCAGGTAGCTTTATATACTGTAACCAGACAAGCCTGCCTGTCAGTAGGAAGATAACAGGAACGGATCTAGCTGAACACTGTGAGCAGGACGCACTGTACTAAATGTAAATAGTCTAGCTGCCTGACCGTGGTACTAATAGGATCAAATAGAACACCAGTAATTTTCTTCAGGTAGCTTTATATACTGTAACCAGACAAGCCTGCCTGTCAGTAGGAAGATAACAGGAACGGATCTAGCTGAACACTGTGAGCAGGACGCACTGTACTAAATGTAAATAGTCTAGCTGCCTGACCGTGGTACTAATAGGATCAAATAGAACACCAGTAATTTTCTTCAGGTAGCTTTATATACTGTAACCAGACAAGCCTGCCTGTCAGTAGGAAGATAACAGGAACGGATCTAGCTGAACACTGTGAGCAGGACGCACTGCACTAAATGTAAATAGTCTAGAAGATAACAGGAACGGATCTAGCTGAACACTGTGAGCAGGACGCACTGCACTAAATGTAAATAGTCTAGAAGATAACAGGAACGGATCTAGCTAAACTGAATACAGTGTATATATATATATGCAACACCTGGGATGCATATATATACACAATACACTGTAAGTGCAGCTAACTGACTGACTGTTCTGCCTAATCTATCTAACTCAAATCAAATGACACTCTCTGTCTCTCTCTCTCTCTCAATGAACGCCGGAACACACACTACACAGGGCCGCCGTGCAGGCGGCCTTATATAGTGTGGGGCGTGTACTAAATCCCCTGAGCCATAATTGGCCAAAGCCTCCTTGGCTTTGGCCAATTATGGCTCTCTGTTCAGGCGGCGCTGTGATTGGCCAAGCATGCGGGTCATAGTGCATGCTTGGCCAATCATCAGCAAGCAATGCACTGCCATGCCGCAGTGAATTATGGGCCGTGACGCGCCACACGAATTTGGCGCGAACGGCCCATATCGTTCGCAATTCGGCGAACGGGCGAACAGCCGATGTTCGAGTCGAACATGGGTTCGACTCGAACACGAAGCTCATCCCTAATCTAGACAACAATGCCCTAAACTTCTTTTAATACAAATTAGCATGACCAAATGTAGTTAACCCTGTATCTGCCAAAAACATTGTATTTAGTTGGCGAACAAACGATGTTTACTGTGAATGATTACTGTGCCCACGAGCCTAAAAGTTGCCATTTTAAACTGTACAACAGTAAAGAAAAGCACATGGAGCAGCATGCAAGTAATAATAATAATAATCGGAACACACGACAACTACTTACTTTTAAGAAGCACTTTCTTGATCCTTCTGTACTGATCCTGCTCCCTCAATTTCAGGTCTGACCAGCATTTCCTCAATTGCTCCTTGGATCGTCATACCCCAAAATTCCTGTGCAGATTCTTCACAACTTTAGTCATGATCTTGGCCTTTCTCACATGTGGGTTTAGGTACGGTCCATACTTCCCATCATAGTCGGCCCTCTTTAAGATGCCCACCATCTCCACCATCTCCACAAAGGCCATATTTGAGGCCTTAAATCTTCTCCTCTGGGATCGGGACGTTTCGGGCTCCGGGCTTTCCTCCTCCTCACTACTGCTATTACGCACCTGCTGTGTCTCCACCATGTTCATCTCCCACTGTGCCAAAAGAGAAGGGGCGGGGAATATTCTAGAAAGAACGTCAGGAGCAGGTGATGCGGGCGGTGTTTCATGCATGCACAGTGTATATAAAGCTAACACGCGTGTGTCGTACCTACGTTCTGTGTGTGGAGGAAGGAGGACCGGAAGCGCCGAATGTTATAACGAAGGTAACATTTTAACTTGGGACATCAGTGGCCTATACTGATTCCATATTGAGGCCTATATTGGGCTAAGATTAGGAGAGTTTAGCCTGATATTAGTGTTTTTGTCTGGTATTTTGTTTTGCAGCAAATATGAAACAATTCAAAGACCCTGGATTCATGGGCCAGTTCATAGACAAATACAGAGATATGAGAAATTTGTGGGAGGTTAAAAGCAGCATATAAAATAAAAACCAAATAAACCAGCTAGAAAGGCATCGCTGGAGAAACTGCTGCAATTTGTGAAGAGGCAGGTCCCTGACGCAGAAATCGAGTTTGTGGACAAGAAAATTGGTAGCTTGAGAAGCACGTATAGGAAGGAGCTTAACAAGATCCAGGCTTCCATGAAATCAGGAGCAGCAGCAGAGGATGTATATGTACCCAGTGGTACTACAACAGGATGCGGTTTCTAGAAGACCAGATGGAAGTCAGGGAATCACTTTCTACACTTCCATCCAGCCTTCCCTCAACCCCAGCTGAGGCTTCCAAAGACCAACCTGGACCTTCCATCCTGGAAGAAGTGGAGGAGCCCAGCTGGAGCCAGGTATAGTATTTTTGAACATATTTATTGTCCGAAAATTATTGTTGTTAACTAGATGTTATTATTGATAAAAAATGAATGATTGAACAAAAAGTGTTTAAATATCAATAGACAGTAGAGGCCAAAAATGATTGTGACAAGAATGAAAAATGCTGGGCTCAGAATGATAGTCTTTTCTATTTGTTAACAAAACTATGTCCCTTTTTCATACACAGGAAGACCTCAGCCAGGACGAGGCTCTGGAATGTGGCACACAGAAGGAGGCGGGGGTAAGTGTCAGTCAGGAGGTGGTGGGCCCTGTAGGCTCACCCAATCCCAGGTGCCTCACCCCCGCCTTACAACAAAAAGGGCCAGGAAGGGGAATAATGTGGAGGAGGCAGCACTGGGCCTCATTAAGGAGGCTAATGCGCTCCTGAAAACACCCCCCGACGCTGAAGAGGTCTGTGGCTACTATGTAGCTGCCAAATTGCAGCAAATGGAGGGCCAAGGCTTCATGTGTGATAATCTAATTTTTCATACCCTTCGGTAGGGGTTGAGGGGCCAAATTAGTGAGAACATGCACTTATGTAAGCTCACCCATCCTCCTCCTCCTCCTGCCACAAGTCCACCTCCAGAGCCACAGGCTGCAGGGAAGGCTGCAGGGAAGGCTGCAGGGCGTGGAGGGAAGGTTGCAGGGAAGACAAGAGATTGATGGCCTGGGTTCAATCTGGTCTGACAGAAGAAGCAGCCTGTTCTAGTACCACAGCCTGGGGACATATATGTCATCTGCTGTTGTTCCTGATCTCTGGGAATCCTGGACCAGATTGTGCTCCCTTAAATATGGACTTCTCAGGCTACCAATTTTAATTTACAACGAGTTGATGTGTGCCCTGGGGGCCAAAGGCTTCGCAAATTCAAGCAGTTTCTCCAGCGTTACCTTCCTTTTTATTTTGATATTACGAGCCAGAATAAATGGAGATTTATTTATATGAGAATAATTGCCTATGTGTTTTTCTTCAAAAAGGGCAGTTTGTTTGTGAGTACGCAGGTACATTTTAAATATACAATGTCAAATTAACAAGGGACACAACACAAACCAACCTCCTTGAGCTTTATAAAAATACAAGATAATAATGTTGTTGTGGAAACTTGACACACAAAAAAAAATTATGGAGATCACTAGAATCCAAAAAACATCTTGATTAAAAAAAAAAGATGACTATAAAAAATAATTCTAAACATTATTATAGAGATCTGGCTTTAAAAACAAAAAAGATTATTCATGAGATCACGAGAAATAATAAAGAAATCAGTTTGTCATAACATAACATTGTATTATTATAAAGAACAAAAGAATGCGCTGCATTAAAATATCCAATAATTTACAGCATGACGAATGTGCTAGCTCCATTACGAATGCTAGTTTTACCAGACCGAGCGCTTCCGTCTCATACTTGATTCTGAGCATGCGTGATTTTTTGCACGTCGGAATTGCATACAGACGATCGCATTTTCGGATAGGAACTTTTTCCGACCGAGAAACTGCTCCCAATCTTTTGCTGGCTGGAATTCTGCCACCAAAAGTCCAATGGAGCATACACACGGTCGCATTTTCTGACCAAAACCTCTCATCAGAGTTTTGATGGCGTCATTTCCGATCGTGTGTACGGGGCATTACTGTTTTAAAGCCTAAACCCAGCCAATTGTTTTTTTTTTAATTGTACCCATAATTTCCAAAAATTCTGTGAGTTTTTAGTTTCTGAGGTAGTGATAGAGGAGCGCTGGACACAGACTTTCACAGGTTATCAAAATTTGGCCAAAGTCATTACTTAAGCCTAGCTGGCACGCATTCCGTAGCTTATCACAAACACGAAGATCTCCCACAAGAGGACATTCACCCGAGTTGAGAAATCTAAGTGTTATAGGTCAAAGAGAGCGTCAAAGGAGACATTTTTAGGAGTCCAAAGTCTTTATTGTTCAACTGGTTACAACAAGCATGGCAAAGGACAGCTTGTAACCAGTTGAACAATAAAGACTTTGGACTACTGCAGATTTTTCACATGGCATTCTCTTTGACCTATAACACTTATGCCGCATACACATGGTCGGATTTTCCGACAGGAAATGTTCGATGGGAGCTTGTTGTCGGAAAGTCCGACCGGGTGTATGCTCCATCGAACATTTGCTGTCGGAATTTCCATCCACAAATATTTGATAGCAGGTTCTCCAATTTTCCACCAACTAAACTTTGTTGTCAGAATTTCCGATCGTGTGTACACAAGTCCGTTGCACAAAAGTTCACGCATGCTCTGAATCAAGCAGAAGGAGCCGCGCTGGCTATTGAACTACCTTTTTCTCATCTTGTACGTCACCGCGTTTCCACGTTCGGAATTTTGGGCCAACATTTGTGTGACCGTGTGTATGCAAGACAAGTTTGAGCCAACATCCTTTGGAAAAAAATCCACGGTTTTGTTGTCGGAAAATCTGATCGTGTGTACGTGGCATTAGTTTTCATTTCTGTCTGTGAACCATTGGGGGGAATTTCCCCCCATTTCCTGTTCCTGTGACACGAGCACAAGGATTAAAGGGGCAGTAGGCACTAATTCGCTAAGACACAGAGAGTACTAAAAATATCAAACCCTACTTCACAATATCGAAAATGTGTTTTTGTCAGATTTCCCATCACTTTCTGTCCAGATAGAAAACAAAGGGAAATCTCTCTAGTAGGGGTATGACCAACAATAAGAACAATGAAGAGGTTCTAACACTTTACCATTCTATCCACAAGCTATAAAACATTTTGGCTGCATTTGGACTTTTTGTTTCTGCTATAGCAGCTAGCAGTTTGTCTAACATTGCACTACAAGCTGCTGGCTATACAGTGTCGCCGTACAGTACAAGCCAGCCCTCTTGTACTGGGCCCAGACCCCATCAGTTCAAAAGGGGGGCCCAGGCACCTGCTGAGCAGTAGGTCCGGCTGTACTGTCTTACTGCCGACACCGATCCTCTTCTGCCTCCCCCGGCAGCATTTCCAGCTTTTCCTCTTCTTTCTCCCTTTGGCTGCATTGCAGGGAGATTGGTTCTAGCACATTCACCCATTCCATCTGCTGTCCAGGCTGCCCTGTGTGCCCCTTCCCCCCGCAGTGCTGCCGGCTTCCCTCCTGTCCTGCTGGCAGCCAGCTGCTGCGGGTGCACAGGGGGATGCTTCAGGATGTAGGGTGGGCGAAGGGGTTGGTAAATATGTAATTTACTGGCCCTTTCCATTCCTGAATGAACACAGTAAACGATCGGTACCAATCACTCCTGTGTCCATTTGTCACTGAAGCATAATAAACTGTGTTTATTACGCTTCAGTTTATGAATGAGCAGGAAGCCTCTGAGCACTACCTATTCATTCATCTGTGCAGCTGAGGCTACAGAGAAAGAGACTGTCCTCAGTCACTTTCTGCCAGGGGAAAGGGACTGAGGGTAGGCTGAATGGGGCCCCGTGATTTCTAACAGCAGCCCTGTGGCTATATAGTAGAAGTGGTACAAATGGCTATAAAGCAAATCAATCACTTGTACATTTTGGGGAATGTCTGCCCCTGAATGCAAACCCCCCACCCCCCCGAGCCTTTCTTTCATGTATCCCAGGCTCACCTGTTTCTCCTGGGTGCCCGAGATCTCCATGGCAAGTGGCAGGTTGGAGAGCGACGAGAGATTAAATGTATATAGAGAGAAGAAATCGTGGACCTGGACAGAGCATCCCATCCTACTCAAAGTATAAATATTAAAGTTAATTTGGCAAAAAAAATCAAACAATTTAATCAAAATTAAATATAAAAAAGCACACCCATCCCCAACATATTAAAAATAGAACAACATAGTTCCCCCCATACACACCCCTGACCTCCCTTGAATCAGACTACTTGCAAATCCAGTCTTCCTGCACTTCAAATATTCCATCACGTAAATTTAATCCTCAGACATTGCATGGTCCTAGACCATATAGGAATAATATCTGCTGCTTTGGCTAGTCCAGTTCCCAATGTAAACAGCCCACAGTTAGACATGGCAATTAGTTTCATCACAAATTTGTTTTTTGTAAAAATTCGTATTTAATTTCCGAATTACTGAAAGTCAGTTTAACAAATTTTTTCAAAAACAAATTTTCTAAAAGAATGAAGATTCAAAAGAACGAAAATCCGAAATTCGAAAATTTTAAAAAATCTGAAAATTCTGAAATCTGAAAGTAAGAACGAAAATCCGAAAATTCGAAAGAACGAAAGTAAGAATGAAAATCAGAAAATTCAAAAAGAAATAAAATCCGAAAATAAGAACAAAAATCTCAAAGAACAAAAAACATTCTATTATAATTAACCATGTTAGCCCCGGAAGGATTTACCCCCTTAATGACCAGGCCGTTCTTTGCGATACGGCACTGCGTTACTTTAACTGACAATTGCGCAGTCGTGCAACGTTGTACCCAAACAAAATTGATGTCCTTTTTTTCCCCACAAATAGAGCTTTCTTTTGGTGGTATTTTGTCACCTCTGCGTTTTTTCTTTTTTTGCACTATAAAAAAAAAAAAAAGCAACAATCTTGAAAAAAAAACCCAATAATTTTTCATTTCTGCTATAAAACATATCCAATAAAAATATGTAAATAAATCTAATTTCTTCATCAATTTAGGCCAATTTGTATTCTGCTACATATTTTTGGTAAAAAAAAAAATGCCAATTAGCGTATATTGATTGGGTTGAGCAAAAGTTATCTACAAACTATGGGATAGATTTAGGGATTTTTTTTTTTTTTAACTAGTAATGGCAGTGATCAGTGATTTTTAATGGGACTACGACATTGCAGCGGACAAATTGGACACTAAGTGACACTTTTTGGGGACAAATAGGGAAGGGAACACATTTAACCCTTTGATTGCCCCTGATGTTAACCCCTTCCCTGCCAGTGTCATTTATACAGTGATCAGTGCTAAAAAAAAAATGCACTGACACTGTATAAATGACACTGACAGGGAAGGGGTTAACATCAGGGGCAATCAAAGGGTTAAATGTGTTCCCTTCCCTATTTGTGCTTTCTTACTGTGTGGGGGATGCTGACACTAGACGAAGAGAGAGATCGGTGTTCCTGATTAGTAGGAATCACAGATCTCTCTCTTCCTCTGTGACAGAACAACGATCTGCTTTGTTTACATAGGCAGATCACCATTCTGTCATTCCCCCGAATGATAGCGCTGATTGGCTCCTCTGATTTCCTTTCAAATTTGGCTGAACGTAACGAATACAAATTTATACGAATACGAATACAAACTATCCAAATTTAAGAATTATCAAAATAACGAATACCGCCTCTATATGAATGGAACGTAACAAATTAATTTTTTTTTCAACTTTACGAATTATCAAAATAACGAATACTGCATCTAAACGAATGAAACGTAACAAATTTAAATTTTTTCGAATTTATGAATTTATTCAAAATAACAAATATTGATCAGAAGGAAAACGAACAAGAACAAATTTTTCAGCAGTGCACATGTCTACCCACAAGATCTCAGATGCAGTGTTCCAAGACCTCTCCTCAGGACCAAACCCTTTCCAATGTACGAGGTACTGAAGAATGCCTCTATGGAGCCGGGAATCCAGAACTTGACTAACCTCGTACTTTAGATTATCCTCAGAGACCGAAACCGAGGTAGGGAGAGGACGAGAGGACTTATTGAGGACTAAAGGCTTCTTAGGAATGGGTAAGGGCATGAGAAGACCATCAGAAGTCTGAGCTGGCTCCCCCAGACCCTTAAAGATGAGCTGGACATCCAGCACAGGACCATCAGACTGGGCAGATTTCAGTGGATCCCTGAGGTCAGGTTGATTAGAAGGTGACGTGTCACAAGAGTCAAGCTGGATAGCTGAAACACAAGCAGAATGCAGAGAGCCCAGAAAGAAACATTGAAAACCCCACCTGGCCAAATGAGGCAGTCTATCCAAAGGATGGATTGAGCCTCTTAAACAGGTTTGAATGGACGTAGCAGTAGAAGGGTGAGGCCAGGTTACAGAAGGTCCTGAATAAGAAGAAGCAGGAAGCCCACTGGGCATAGGCTGGACTGGCATAACTGGTGCAGAGGCCGACTGAATAGCATCGCCAGGTGCAGCGACTACCACAATCACATCGCAGCGTGTGCGTCCAAGGGAGTTTAGGGACAGCCAAAGGTGGTTATGCAAACTGGAGTGAATGATCAGCTCAGGTTCATAGGTGAGCTCCTCATCCAGAGTGCCACATGACTTAGAGAGTGTATCAGTCCGACTATTGCAGGACACATCCCAGAAATCACTATATACAGCAGGAAGAGTAGAAGATACTGGGATGGTGGCAACAGGAAGTTTCTCCTTTGGGGCAACCTTGAGTAGGCAAGAAGAGGAACAGGAGGAACCCCAAGCCAGGATCTGTCCAGCAATCCAGTCAATGTGTGGGGAATGGAGCCGTAACCAAGGAAGACCTAATATGATAGGAGATGAAGCATTAGGTAAGACAAGGAAGGATATCCACTCCTGGTGGAGTGTCCCTATCAACATCTTAACAGGGCGGGTCTGGAAGCGGTTAGGGCCCCCTGGGAGAACGGTGCCATCACTCGCCAAGACCACCAATGGAGTTGTGAGGGGCAAAAGGGTAAGTCTCATGCAAGATGCAGTTTCCCAATCCATGAAATTGCCAGCGGAATCCAGATGTCCCGAGACCGAATGAGAGGAACGTCGACATGAAGAAACACAGAAAGGAGAAGGTGAAGGTGATATTTCAGGGTCTTATACTCCACCTTCCAGATTTATTAGCCCCGAGCGTTTTTCCGGATGAAGACAACAGGTGTCACGAAAATGACCTTTGACCCCACAGTAGAGGCACAGGCCCAGAGTTCTGTGCCTAGCACGTTCTTCAGGAGATAACTTGGTCCGGCCCAGCTGCATAGGTTCCTCAGCAGACAGGAGGAGCTCCTCGGGTCGAAGAGAAGGAACAGGGAGCTCAGGCTGCCTAAAAAACGGGGAGTGCTGGCGTCTTTTTTCCATGGCCCTCTCCTGAAAGCGAATATTGATCTGGTTACACAAGGTGATGACACCGTCCAGATCAGCAGGGAGGGATCTTCCTGCTAAATTATCCTTTACTCTATCAGAGAGGCCATGTAAAAAGGTTGCAACTAGGGCCTCATTATTCCAGCTCAGCAGTCAAAGTACAAAAATGAAGAACGTACTGTCCCACAGAAGTGAACTTGATGGAGACGTAAAAGAGCGCTGGCCGCTGAGGAGGCACGACCCGGTACCTTGAAGATATTCCGAAAAAGTTTCAAGAAATCAGACAGGCTAGAAACCACTGGATCATTCAGTTCCCACAGAGGAGCAGCCCAGGCTAACGCCTCGTCGGACAGGAGGGATATAATATAGGCTACCTTCGCCCGATCGGACAGGAAGTTTTGGGGCTGGAGTTCAAAATGAATTGTGCACTGGTTAAGGAACCCCCTGCAGGCCTTAGAGTCCCCAGAGAAGCGGCCCAGAGCTGGCAATTGTAATGAATGTGTGGCTGCAACTGGTGCGATAGGTGCAGCAGCAGATAGCGGTTGATGTTGTTGAACCAGGGGTCCTAATGAGGCCTGAACCTGTTCAAAATGGGAGGCCAAATCCTGAAGTAATCGCATCACCTGCGTCTGATTAAATTCCTGGGTCTCAAGTCTGCTGACTATGCCTTGCAATGGATCAGCTGCAGGAAGCGGCACGTCAGCCGGGTCCATGGCTTATCAAACTGTCAGGTCACCTGAGACCAGGTGACAGATACACTCCGTAGGAGTCAGGAGTGCACCTCTAAGGTAGTGGACCCTAGGACTGACTGCTGCGGATTGAACCCTGGGAGGTTCAGGAAGCAGGTCTACTAGATCACTAGCACAGATCCCAGTGGGAGCTAGAGCATAGATTCCCCAGGACGCAGAGTCTAAAAGCCAGCAGGTGTTCACCGGAGCCCCTACTGGTGATGATGGACTGTGCTGCAGTCTGGCTCCATGTCGCGGCCCCCAGGGTCTCACAGCTCATGCTCACGGTAGACTACAGGAGATAGAGGAAGGAAGCAGCAGGCTGGAACAACAAGGATAGTAAGGGGATAAGCCAAGATCGGGGCAAATAGCAGACAAGGACAAGGGAGTACATGCCAAAGGTTCAGGGTCACAGGCAAACAGGGATAGTCGGTGACACGCCAAAAGGTCAGGATCACGAGCAAACAGGAATAGTCGAGAACAGAGACAAACGTAGAGCACACAGCAAGCAGGAAACAGGAACCCAAACACACAATGGTTGATCAGCAAGGTTGGCTTGCAATGCACAGGTTAATATAGTGTTCCTAATTAGAGGCTGAGGTGGAGCTATGCTGAGGGAAGATTATATATGCAGTCAGGTGAGAGTGGCTGGCCTCTAAAGGAACACATGGAGAGAGGTAAGCTGACAGACACACATTACTGCATAACCATGACAGTTCTCCCTTTCAAGAGCCAAGCCATCAGCTTGAAGAAGCCAGGATCTGAGTGGCAGACTGGGCCCTGAAGGAGAAGGTCCTGCTGGATTGAAAGATGCTGAGGGGGGGCTATGGACCAATTTCCCAGGGAAGGGAGCCAGGTCCTCTTGGGCCACCATGGGGAGATCAGAATCAGTCTGCCCTCTGAAAGACTTCGTTTCTGCAGTATCCTCGGGATTAGAACTAAGGAGGGAAAGGCATATGCTAAGCAGAAGTCCCAAACTTGGGCCAGCGTGTCTACCCCCTCTGAATCCCTTTCCCGAGAGAGTGAGAAGAATCTCTTCACTCTTCTGTTCCTTCTGCGGGCGAAGAGGTCGATCTCTGGGTTGCTGAAGTGCCGGCACACAAGGGAGAACACTTTGAGATTCAATGTCCACTCCCCCTGGTGAATCGGCTGCCGACTGAGATAGTCCGCTTCGACATTGTATGTCCCTGTCAGAGAACTCACACAGCAAGCACCCACCTCCGTACAGCAGCTGCCAATCCTCATTCTGCTAATGCTAATGTGCATGCACGGAACCATAGCCAGAGACAAATGAGATCCAGGGTGGGCATGCACAATGGCACCTCTATGCGAACGTGCATGCGCGCCCGCGAGTGCCAAAGCGCTAATGTGCTAACGCGCATGTGCCAATGTGCTAAGGTGCTAATGCGCATGCGCGTACGCACGTACGCTGGCATGAATCCTGGCACACAACACCCTATATAAACAGAGAGTATGCCTTGCATCAGTGCTGGATTGTCTTCAGCTTGTTCCTGTGTTCCTGCTGTTACTCTGCCTGATTGACCTTGTTCCTGAAAACCCGGCTATCTTCTGACCATTCTCTTGGATCTCCCCTGCCTGCTGAAACTGCCTCTACCTGCAATACTGACCTTGGCTTGAACTTATAATTACGGCTCTGCCTCCTGATTCAGTACCCTGCTGCCCGTCTGTTGCCAACCCCTGCCTGTTCCTGACTACGGTTTTGCCTTCTGACCTGGTTCCCCGCTGCCAGCCTGTTGCCGACTCCTGCCTGTTCCTGATTCTGCAGTTGATCCTGATCTGGCTCCCGCTGAACAAGTTTGGTGATCAGTTTCCACATCTCCTCAGCAGAGGTTCCTATATCTCCAAGTTCCAGCCTCCTGCTGCAGGCACCTGCACCCTTTCGTTGCCCTCGCACTCCCTGTACCCACCACCAGGGGTGCTTGGACCGGAACTGTGCAAGAGGCCACCCTCATCATTTCGGGCTCCGCTGTAAGGTACGTGACAGTCCCCTTTATATGTAGCTGAAATAGAGGGGATTCGTTGCTCAGCCCACCAGAGGATTTCCAGAACCAGGATCAGAAGAGCGCGAGACCTGGTGCCTCCCTGATGATTCAGGAATGCTACCGCGATTGCATTGTCGGAAAGGATCTGGACCTCTCGGCCCCTGATTCTTTCTTCAAAGGCCATTTCTGACTGCCATGAGTTCTTGGAAGTTGGAGGAAGCATTCCTCTGACCCTGGTTCCAAGCACCCTGAGCTCGAAGTTCCTCTAAGTGGGCCACCCAACCCCAGGCGCTTGCATCCGTTGTTATCCTGAGGGGTTGGAGTTGACATCAAAGGTGGCCCTTCTGCAACCTCTGAGGGTAGAGCCACCACTGTAGAGACTCCAGGGTACTCACTACCTTTGCCAGTGCTGCATTCTCTGCTCTGAGGGGATTGCGAACCTTAGAAAAGCCTGGTGTTCTGGAAAGATAGGGACGTGGAGGGACATCCTTCAAGACAATTGTTATCATGAATAAGTCCTTGAGAAGGTGCTTTCTAAGAGTATAAACACTTTCCATGTGGAACCTCTTGTACTGCAGGAAAGCATTTAGCCTCTTTAAAATGTATTATGAGACAGTACCTTTGGGACTACGAAGATGTGTGAGTAGAATCCCTGCCCGCATTGTCCCCGCTCCTGGAGGAAAAACGCTGCCGCCATTTTCTTGAAGCCCGGAAGCCGGAAGTGACGCGGGAATGCAGCGACGTAATTTCGAGAGCTGGAAAGGAAGCCACGTCATTCCTCTTCCAAACGCTGGATAGATGGTGCCAGGCTCTGTAGGAGAACTGCCGACCGCGCCTTCTTCTCACTGCCAGACACCCGTGCGACCCTTCAGGAGCCTCTAGGAGTCGGGGAACGCCGTGAGAGCCACCGCTGTAGCTTCCGGTGTTCCCCATGAGAAAAAACTGACTGCCAGCTCCCCTATTAAACAGAAGCCCAGTCAGGTAAGGGGGAGGGAGCAGAAAAGTGGTCCCTGAAGTTCTGGGTACCCCACTGTACCCAGGGTCCTTCAGTACTCAGGGGGGCTCTTCCAAATTTGCTGCCCCCCTGAGAGAAAGGGAGACCCCCCAGGAAGGAAAAATATCCTACCGGACAAAAAAGCTTGACAAGCTTGTGGTCTGGCTCCCAGGGGGAGACCACCAGCCCCAGCCTTCGGGTCTATCTTGGGAAAAAAATAAATGGTTTCGCTGTGGGGACACAATCAAGAACTGAGAAGCACAGAGAGGGGCGGGAGTTTTAACCTCTTTGTTGATTGTGTTTGCTGTCAGGTGGGACCAGTCATCTCTCAGGGTGCCGTCCTGGAAGACAACTTGAGAAATACCTAATAATTTGGGGTGTACACAACAAAGTGCTAGAGTTCAATTTGCCTAATGGGGACACTGGTGAGTGTACAATGCATTACTTGGATTGAGCATGCATCTGCAAAACAAATTACTAACAAAAACACATAAAACATAAAAATTTGCTACAAATTTTATTGGTCAACAAAACAGGACTTGGAAAAGAGCAAGGAAAGCAAAAAACACATGTATGTTAATTTGAAACACTAACATAATGTGGTTTTGAGGTCTGACCATTTTGCAGAGGAAATTAACAGGAGTAAAAAGGACTGTGCCCACAAACGGACAGTCTCTTAAGGATTTAAACATTTAGTAGTCACAACATCTTGAGGAAGATTATGCAAAATATTGTAGCACAGACGATTAAATCAAAGTGAAACTAACAACCTACAAACAACACAGATTGACAACATCAAAAATATTTTAGTGAAAATATCCCTCCCCCCCCCCCCGGAAAAAAAAAAAAATGTAAAAGATACTTGCTCTAAAAGACATCTGTTTTGCAAAGACATGACAAACAAAATACAAAGATAAAATACATGTGTTACAAACTCTATATAGACACCCAAATGTACTCTCTTGCCACACACGCACATGCACCATAAAGCAATCTTGCCTCTTTTCAGGGCAAGGTAAAGAATGCTATCTGCAAGCTTTATAAACATAGGTTTGTGTGCTAATGAGGCAATTGAAAACACATGCACAGTCATTGAAACACACAAAATGCAAGTTCACCCAATGTAGAGACAGAACTTCAAAGTGGTACACCTCCTAAGGATGTCCTTAAATTACTGGCAAAAAATAGGAAAAGGATTTCCCCAGGTGGGGTTTTTAGGCAGCGGGATTTGAAATATTAGACCAATGTTGTATAAAAAGAATAATGTTTATTATACAAAGAATAAATTTACACAAGGATTGTTAAAAAAAATGAGCTCTGATATAGAGTGTTTACAAAACTAGTAGAGGCAGACACGCATTTATACAGACATAATTTTCCATAACAACATCATATAGATATTATCAATATTGAAAAAAGGACCTGACGCGTTTCAACCTATATATTTCAAGGTCTTCTTCAGAGGTCTGTCTGTTGAAAAATATACAATGAGAATATACTTATAAAAGCTTGGTTGCATATACCAAAAGAAACATATCATATTCCATATAGCATAGTTACCCAATAGTGCGTGTCCCATAAGCGAAAAACTTCCTATAAGAGAGGCCCCTTAAAATCAAAAATGCCTGCTCACTCCCCCCGAGAGGTCCTATAACGCCTCCACCAACGCAGCCACTGGAGCCGGGGCAAAAGCCAGTGATGTGGCTTACGAGAGGTCACACTGAAGATCACCCCCCACCCGGACCACACAGTCAGTCGGGGGGAAGGCAAACACCTGCAGCAGAAGCCCAAAAAGAGCATTTTTGAGAAACATACTTATAATATATATCAAAAACATTGTTTTAAGAAGTATATGCTTAATTGAGTGAGAAGGTAAAAAAGTAAAAGATAGAGAAGTGAAAATATCAGTCTATACACATACCTCATATACAGACTGTATTTAAATAGTATTGGATATATATATTTGAAAATAAGTAAATGGTGCATATGGGTGACAGAAATACCAAAGTAAAAAATTCAAAATGAGGAAACCAAGTGATGGTGATCAAATTCAAATGAATTAATCAGATGAAATTAGAGGTGAATAAAAAGGCATGGGGGTGTTTGTGTGCTGGAACTTTAAGAGATGATAGGAGACTATGTGTGCAGCATATATAATATAGTGTATGTGCTGTGTAAATAGGTGAAATAGAGCGTGCATACCAAATAGTTAACTCAAATATAAGTAAGTGAGCAGAGATGTGAAAATAAAAAACTGAAAATAGGTGAGGGTGCCCGCAAAAAGCGTGATAAAACATGGTGTGATAAGAAATATATTGATAATGGACAGTGCATTACCTTATATCAGTGTGCAAGCAAAATGTGAAAGTGCACTGTACTGCCCTTTATGTTTAGCCCCAAATTTGACCCGACCCGGGATTGGCCACAGGGTTTGTCAGGCTCAGTGGACGCTCATCCAAACAGAGTTAACAGTCTAAAAATATGCAAGGAAAGTAACATTGTATATGGTATCAGGCATTCATTATGTATATAAGATCAGTATGATAAACTGATCATTTAATTCAGGGCTGAAACAGTGCAGAGACACAATGCTGAAAAGGTGTACTTACCAAGTGAGAGCTGCAAGAAAGTCAAACCACCCAGAGAGAGAAATTGCCAGTGTTTGTGCTGTGAGAGCATATATGTATCCTTATTTATGGGCGTATATCAATTAAGAAGGAATTCCCCGCAGGTGTGAACGCCTCCCCTCACCACTCCAATCAGTGGGAACACTGTGGAGGGCATAGCCGCCAATAGGGCAGCCCTGTGTCATCTCCCCGGCGTTCGGGATGAGCCGAAGCCCCGTCCCTGACGTCATCCTCGCTGTAATCACGTGACACGCCCGCGTCACATGGCACACACGGGGCCCCGTGCATGCACAGTGACCGGGAGCATCCAAGGGTGTCCCCGAACGCCTCCGGCAAGGGAGAAAATATCCCCGACGCGACAACCAGAACCAGCCCGGATGTCCGATGGGGAAAGGGGTTGGGGCAATACCAAAGGCGGCCTCCCCCCCCCCCCCTGCCAGGAAGACACATCAAAACGGCCAGCCCCGGCCCAGAGGCCGCGACAACAGAGCCGCCAAGTCCCAAAAGGGGGGAGAGGGTGCAAGCAAAAAGAAAGAGGCATATAATGGTCTACAAGGATAAGCATATACACACATATGCACACATGCACATGTGCATATATGTGCATATATGCATATAGGGAACTGATGGTTTTTAACATTTGTGGGCAAATTAACCCAGGCTCATAATGCATTAATTCTAGGTCTATTGGCACATGAAGTATCCATAAATGTAGGAAAAATTTCACAAGTCTCCATAAGTTGGAAAAAAAATAATAAAGGTAATAATAAAAGTGACTATAAAAAATAAGTACGTCCTAAGACACAGGGGGGGGGGGGAGGGAAATGGAAAAGATACCCATATATGTGTCAATATGGGATTTACATGCGAACATGTGGGGAATTCCTTCTTAATTGATATACGCCCATAAATAAGGATACATATATGCTCTCACAGCACAAACACTGGCAATTTCTCTCTCTGGGTGGTTTGACTTTCTTGCAGCTCTCACTTGGTAAGTACACCTTTTCAGCATTGTGTCTCTGCACTGTTTCAGCCCTGAATTAAATGATCAGTTTATCATACTGATCTTATATACATAATGAATGCCTGATACCATATACAATGTTACTTTCCTTGCATATTTTTAGACTGTCAACTCTGTTTGGATGAGTGTCCACTGAGCCTGACAAACCCTGTGGCCAATCCCGGGTCGGGTCACATTTGGGTCTAAACGTAAAGGGCAGTACAGTGCACTTGCACATTTTGCTTGCACATTGATATAAGGTAATGCACTGTCCATTATCAATATATTTCTTATCACACCATGTTTTATCACACTTTTTGCGGGCACCCTCACCTATTTTCAGTTTTTTATTTTCACATCTCTGCTCACTTACTTATATTTGAGTTACCTATTTGGTATACACGCTCTATCTATTTCTCCTAGTTACACAGCACATACAATATATTATATATGCTGCACACATAGTCTCCTATCATCTCTTAAAGTTCCAGCACACAAACACCCCCATGCCTTTTTATTCACCTCTAATTTCATCTGATTAATTCATTTGAATTTGATCACCATCACTTGGTTTCCTCGTTTTGAATTTTTTACTTTGGTATTTCTTTCACCCATATGCACCATTTACTTATTTCCAAATATATATATCCAATACTATTTAAATACATTCTGTATATGAGGTATGTATATAGACTGATATTTTCACTTCTCTATCTTTTACTTTTTTACCTTCTCACTCAATTAAGCATATACTTCTTAATACCAAACTTCTCAGCCTAACATCCTCCTTTGACCTGAAGCAGTGGATACATGCTCTAACTCACTCAGAAGGCAATATCCTTGACCTCGTGTTCTCTCACCTTTGCACTCCATGCAACCTCTCTAACTATCCATCCCCTCTCTCTGATCACCACCTTATTAGTTTCACTCTCTCCCTCTCCTTCACCTCCTCTCCCTCCAACCACCTTAAAGTTACCCGCAGAAACCTACGTCATCTCAACCCTTCTCTTCTCTACTCTGCCATCAACAACCTCTACGACAAAATCTCTCCCCTATCCTGCACCAACCTAGCCACTTCTGTGTACAATGCTTCACTTCTAGCCTCACTGAACTCACTTGCCTCCCTCACTACACACAGAATCAAGCCCAGACCCCTTCAACCTTGGCAAACAGATGATACTAGAAGTCTGAAAAAACGTAGTCGTGCTCTGGAGCGCCTGTGGCATAAGACTAAGTCCCAGAGAGATTTCTACCAATATAAATCTGCCCTCCAAAAATACAACTCCAGCCTCCTCTCTGCCAAGCAGACCTATTTTACCACTCTCATTAGCAACTTATCATCCTGTCCCCGTCAACTCTTCTCCACCTTCAACTCTCTACTTCGTCCTCCACCGCCTCTACCCGCCAACTCACTCACTGCACAGGAGATCGCCAATCACTTCAAACAGAAGATTGATACTATTCGCGCTGAGATCTCTACTGTGCCGACACCCTCCACGCTTTATACTTCATGCCCACAGGCACAATCATTATTTCCCTCTTTCAACCCCACCACTACAGACGAAGTTGCAAAGCTACTTGCTAATGTCCACCTTACCACCTGCCCTCTGGATCCTGTTCCCTCACAAATGCTACGTTCACCCTCTGGCCCTATACTACACTCTCTAACCCACATCTTCAATCTCTCCCTCTCTTCTGGCATCTTCCCTAACTCCCTAAAACATGCACTTGTCAGACCCATACTTAAAAAGCCCTCACTGGATCCATCAAATCTTAACAACCTACGTCCCATCTCCTTGCTCCCCTTCTTATCCAAACTCCTCGAACGTCTGGTCTACAACCGACTGAGCGTCCACCTCGCTGATAATGGCCTTCTCGATCCCCTTCAGTCTGGATTTCGTCCTCATCACTCCACAGAAACTGCTCTCCTAAAACTAACAAACGATCTACTAACGGCCAAAACCAATCGACACTATTCTGTACTCCTACTCCTGGACCTCTCTGCTGCCTTTGATACGGTTGACCACCCCCTCCTCCTCAAAAAACTACACGCCTTTGGTCTCCGTGACTGTACACTTCGCTGGTTCTCTTCCTACTTATCCAACCGCACCTTTAGCGTTTCTTATAACTCTACTTCCTCCTCTCATCTTCCTTTCTCTGTTGGGGTCCCTCAGGGTTCTGTTCTTGGTCCTCTACTATTTTCAATCTACACTGCCTCCCTGGGTCAACTGATAGCCTCCAATGGCTTCCAATACCACCTCTACGCTGATGACACCCAAATCTATTTCTCTACCCCTCAGCTCACTCCCTCTGTCTCCTCACGTATCAGTAATTTACTCTCAGATATATCAGTCTGGATGTCTCACCACTTCCTTAAACTCAATCTAGCCAAAACCGAACTTCTAATTCCCCCCCCCATGCCTCTTCCCCTGATCTCTCTGTCAAAATCGATGGCACAACTATAAGCCCATCCCCACATGCCAAGGTTCTAGGTGTAGTCCTAGACTCTGAACTCTCCTTCAAGCAACACATCCAATCACTGTCCAAATCCTGCCGCTTCAACCTCCGCAACATCTCCAAAATACGCCCCTTTCTAACCAATGACACAACAAAGCTCTTAATTCACTCGCTGGTCATCTCTCGCCTTGACTACTGCAACTCCATTCTCATTGGCTTACCTCTACATAGTCTATCACCTCTTCAATCCATTATGAATGCCGCTGCCAGACTCATCCACCTTACCAATCGCTCTGTGTCTGCCACTCCTCTCTGTCAATCCCTCCACTGGCTTCCGCTCGGCCAAAGAATTCAATTCAAAATTCTAACAACTACGTACAAAGCCATACACAATTTTGCCCCCAGCTACATCACTTGGTTAGTCTCTAAATACCAACCTACTCGCTCTCTTCGTTCCTCTCAAGAAATCCTACTCTCTAGCTCCCTCATCACCTCCTCCCATGCTCGCCTCCAGGCCTTTTCCAAAGCCTCTCCAATCCTATGGAACTCCTTACCCCAATCTGTCCGCTTATCTCCTACTTTATTAGCTTTCAGAAGATCCCTGAAAACCCTTCTCTTCAGAGAAGCCTATCCTACCCACACCTAACAACTGTACTTTCTTTTTTTTTTTTCCCATCAGCTCATCCCCCTGAGTTATTACCTTTTGTCTCCACTTGACCCTCCCTTCTAGATTGTAAAGCCCCGTACACACGATCTGAAAATCGTACGTAAAATGCCGCATTCGAAACGATCGTACGATAATCGGATCGTTAGTACAGAGCTTTCGAGAGCCGATCAGGACAGTTCATCCGATATTATTCTATCGGACATGCACGGAAATTTTTTCCGTACGATGCCAGATCATACGATTTTCGTTTAATCGGTACAGCTATCGTTTGAAAATGCAATACAAATGCATTGCAACACATGACATCGCTTCCGAATTTTTATTCTGTCGTACGGGAATTTTCGGGACTTTAGTAAACTCATCAGATTCGATGTGAGATTAGCATGCAAACAAAAACGGACGATCATTCGTCCGATATTCGGATCGTGTGTATGGGACTTAAGCTCTAACGAGCAGGGCCCTCTGATCCCTCCTGTATTGATTTGTATTGTAAGTGTACTGTCTGCCCCATGTTGTAAAGCGCTGCGCAAACTGTTGGCGCTATATAAATCCTGTATAATAATAATAATAATACAATGTTTTTGATATATATTATAAGTATGTTTCTCAAAAATGCTCTTTTTGGGCTTCTGCTGCAGGTGTTTGCCTTCCCCCCGACCGACTGTGTGGTCCGGGTGGGGGGTGATCTTCAGTGTGACCTCTCGTAAGCCACATCACTGGCTTTTGCCCCGACTCCGGTGGCTGTGTTGGTGGAGGTGTTATAGGACCTCTCGGGGGGAGTGAGCAGGCATTTTTGATTTTAAGGGGCCTCTCTTATAGGAAGTTTTTCGCTTATGGGACACGCACTATTGAGTAACTATGCTATATGGAATATGATATGTTTCTTTTGGTATATGCAACCAAGCTTTTATAAGTATATTCTCATTGTATATTTTTCAACAGACAGACCTCTGAAGAAGACCTTGAAATATATAGTTTGAAACGCATCAGTTCCTTTTTTTCAATATTGATAATATCTATTATCAGAGCTCATTTTTTTTAACAATCGTTGTGTAAATGTATTCTTTGTATAATAAACATTATTCTTTTTATACAACATTGGTCTAATATTTCAAATCCCGCTGCCTAAAAACCCCACCTGGGGAAATCCTTTTCCTATTTTTTGCCTTCATAATAGGGGTGAGCAGCAATTTCTTCTCCCCTCCCCCAACTGTGTCTCCTTCTTGCTAGTCCTTAAATTACTAACCCAAAAACACACTCTCTGAGCATGTCCAGAATAATCCAAGTGCTGTTCACAAACAAAAAGCACAAAAAAACCCCCAAAGTCCCTGAGCATGCCCAGACCAACCCAAATGCATGTCACACATCAAAGGCCACAGAAAAAAAACTGTCTCAGAGCATGCCCAGAACAACCCAAATGCAGCTAGCACAAAATAAGCCACTCCTCTGTCCAAAATTAAGCACATCATCCAGCATGCTACAAAATTACAGATGGGACAAACACCCCCCCGGTCCAGGGTGGCAAACAAAGAGCCTAACATGGGCAAAAGTTATACAACAAATACCATTGCAGTCTTTGGGAACTTACGGTACTTGTTAATTTTGCGAGTCCCCACTTGGCTGGCTTATATTCTAGTTATTGGCCTTAAAATAGGTATGGGGGCCCAGGTCCCACCCTGAGGGACATATATCAATGTCACCAATCTGGACAACCCCAAAAACGAATCAAGGAGAAGTGCCTTTAAAAATGTAAAATTGCTTAAAAGCTAGTAACTTGGGGGGGGCTTACTCTGCCTCTAAAGTGGTACATCTGTTGCATGTATCCAAAATGCTGCTTCAAATATGTACGGCTTTAGAGAAAAATTACAAATCTACATTGCAGCTGAAAGAATTTAACCCAATACAAAAAATAGCCTGCCCCCCCCCCCCCCCAATACATACAATGCCATTTGGGCCTGTTAAGGCTTAAAATGAGAACCCCCACATGAAAAATATCACCCCAAACTCAAAAAATATTTGTTGTATGCTCTGAAAAAGGATATGGTTTGGATTGGTGAAGGCAGCTCACAGCCTTTGGCCGAATAGAGTGTGACGTTTCCCTTTAAAACCAACGTTAGTCCATGGAAATCCAAGGGTTTAGAGGGGGAAGACAAGAGCATTAGAATGGAGTGTGGAGTTCCCCTTTAAAAGCAAAAGTTAGTCCATGGAAATCCAGGGGGTTAGAGGGGGGAGACAAGAGCATTGGAGAATGGAGTGTGGAGTTCCCCTTTAAAAGCAAAAGCTAGCCCAAGGAAATCATATGCATTAGAGGGGGAAGGTTATGCCTTCTCCCTCTAATGCCATTTTAGGAGGAGCTAGAGGAGCGAGAGTCTTTTTACATAATTTTAACAAGGTGTATGTCACATGTTGGCAATGTAACATGCTAACATGACCTGTGTGCAAATCTCCTTAAAAAAATACATAAAGGTGAACCAGTGTAAAAAAAAAAAATGTCACTTTTAGAGTTGCGCCCGTTCAACCCATGCAATTGCATGTACGCTGCTTAACATTTACTAAGATTTTGGCCAAACAAACACATTTGAACGAGCGCAAGAGCCACTTGCGTATTCGTACTGCTTACATAGTGGTGCACAGATTGCATTCTCCCGTGTACCAAGATTGCTATAGTAAATGGGGGATTTGTGCTCTGTTCCCGGCACACCGTTTGGTAAATATGAAAATTTGCGTTGCGCCTCACCGTGTGCCTCTACTGATGGCACGCGGCTTTCGGAAATCAGCCCCATAGATTGAACTCCTTTCTGGTTCTCGGTGTCTGAACATATTTCAAACTACCCATACATTCCCAAACTTTCATGCAGGGAGGCCACACACCAGAAGGCTCCATAATCACTCATGTGGCCATACCACATAGCTGAGAGGGGCAGGGTTCATCTGGTGATGTTAGTGAACATCTATTTGCTTATCTCCCCTGTAAAGAATGAAAACAGAAGCGTTCAGCTCTGAGCACTTCTGGGTTCATAGCTGTCAAACCATGGCTCTTCTGGTTAGGAAAGCAGATTGAGCATAGCCTGTGCTGTATCAGCTTTAACAGAGTACAGAGGTTATGTTAAAAGCAATGGTGGCCTGTCCATATGGGGCGACGCCCCCCTAATCTATGCGCCCAACCCCTAATCTACATGCAGGGCGTGGACGCATGGATTTCAATGGTTTTTTTTTTTTAAGAACACAATTAGTGCCTGAAGCTCAATTGGCCTCCAAAAAAGGGTGGGCTAGGGACAAAGAGCACTGCACCCTGAGCCCACCCAGTTGTGTTGTAGCAAATTATTATTTGCTGTCTTCCTGTTTCTCCTCCCGGCCAATCAGGAAGCAGGTCCTGAGACCCGATTGACTGGGGAGTCCGAAGACCCCTTTGGCCGGGAGGCAGCGACCGCAGGGACACAAAGGAGACAGAGGTGGGAAGCAGCAGCGACCTAGATGGGGTAAGTGCCAATCGATCGGCGAGCTAGTGAGTCGGCGACCGGGGGGGTGGGGGGTGGGCTGGTGCGACCATTGGGGTAGATGTCTCAGGTTTGTTTGCCACCCCCCCTGATAAGTGGAGCACTAGTTGCCACAGGTTATATAGTAGTTAGAACCTGTCACCTACAATATACTATCACATTGGGAGCTTGTCATATTTGCTACCTATTTACTCAAGCCAAGCTTATTGTCATGGTCTAGCCTGCAGATTTCTGTTTGTGAAATTCTTACCACCTTGCTGCAGTATTTTGCTAGATCTGTGACTCCATTTCACATGTGTTGTTTGGGTTATCTGTTCACCTTTGGGCATCGCCTGCTCTACTGTAGGTTTATGTCCTTTCCCTTCAATTACTTCCTGGGTCACCTCCCTGCTTTCTTCCCTATATATACACGTGCTCAGTGCAGCACCCCTTGCCTGAGCAACCTCACAGTTGTCTGAGCAACTGTCTGGTTACTATTTGTGTAGCCTGTCTGACTACCAGTGTACCGATCCTGGCTTTGTCTACTGTCTATGCTTGTCTGACACCCACCCTGACCTTGGCTTGTTTCCTGGTTTTCCCTTCAGTCTCCTGTTGTTGTACTCTGCACTCACTAAGAGGTTTCTGCATTCTCAGCTGGGCATACCTGGGGCCCCCAAACCTTGTTCCAGCTTGCTGCAAGGCCATCTCCACCATCAGGGGCCCTGGTGATAAAATAGGCCGGGGCTTGGACTCACTATCACAGACCCCTGACATTTATCTTTTATATTTTAACACAATATTGGGTATTATATTGTGTTTGTGTGTGCTAAAATTAATTTGAGTGTACTTTTTAAAGGAAGATTTGAAAAACAGTAGTGCAAATATCTTGTGACAACAATTTGCACTACCATCAGTTTGGGTCCTCCCCAAAACCATATTAGACCCTTATCCAGGAATGCTTTTCCCCCTCCTAAACCAAACCAGGCCAAATTACCTCAACCCTGATGGAGACATGTTGATGGAGACAAGAGCCTCATCCCCAGAACCCGAGCCCAGTGGCTGAATCTAGAAGCCCTCTTTGGAACAAGAAGGCCTCAAGATATCTAGCCCTCCCAACTCAATGAATGAGTATATAGTACCCCTTGTTACCCATTTGCAAAAAAGTAAAATGGTAAATAAACACACATACTATAGAAAAAGTTCTTTATCTAACCAAAAAAAACAAAACAATAAATAAACATTGTCCCCACATGTAAATCCATCATCCAGTGAGTAGATCCATCATCAATCATGATAAACGACTCACACCACGGCCATGTGCTCGATGTTAACAAACTAGCCAAAGAAGCAGGCCGACATCATTATCCAGGTTGGTTCAACTCATGGTTGACTTGAACTCAAAGCTCATCCCTAGTTGTGCCTAACTCTTGTGTTGCTGTCTGTGACTACATTGTGGACATTTACCTTCACTTTCTGTCTTAGTGACACCAGTTTAGGAAATGAAAAGCAATGGTGTAACTATGAATGAAACAGGCAAAAACAAAAAGCTGTACCCATTGAGGGGTTTTCTCATTAAAAGGGTAAATCTCACACAAACAACGAAAAGAGCCTAGCCGATGTTCAAGCCTAAAACTAAAAAAAAGTTTTGTAATTGGGCCTTAAAAGGACCATATACAAAAAAGATTTAATGTAAAGATATGGCTGAATATGTGATAATCTCTCTGTGTGTGGCAAGCCAATTATTCCTTTAGAAGGCCAGTGTCTACATCACAGGGATTGATTGGGTTGGGACAAGTTGCTACATTTTGCTGATCTGTGCTGATTAAGCTCAAATTAAAGATATAACCTGCTGGTTCTGTCTCATAGATACCAATGGGAAGATTGCCCAACATGCACTAAATAATAGATGTGTGTGTCAAGTGAACAGATCATACAAGATTCAGTGCTATGCAATCCTACTTCAGCCAAGTACGTTCAGTAGATGTACGTATCTCAGGGACGTCTGGGTTTTCAATGTTAGTGAAGGAAATCTGGATTGTTGGAGGTCTTGTATTTCAAGCCAGTGTTATACTGGAGCTGTTTATAAGCATGTATAGATAGTTCCTAGCAGAAATGTTGGTCCTGATATCACCTGGATGTTCAGTTTCTGCTAGTCTGCTTTCTTTCCCAGAACTAGTGATGTATGACACACAACTCATGGCAATGAGAAGTTGAATGTCTTCAACTCAATCCCGATGGTTTTGGAAACTCCTGGAACTCTTTTGCCAAAAAAGGCCCCTTGTTGGCGGGCAATTTGAGTTTGGATATTAAGGAACAGAGATGGATGTACATTTCATCCACTACAATGTATTTCCAGCTCATTTGCTGGCAAGTTATTGTGATTTTCATGAACTTACTGACAATAGACCTGCTATATATCAAAATATGTGTTTATCCGCTTGCCGACCGCCTCATGCAGCTATACTGCGGCAGAATGGCATGGCTGCGCAAAACCCCGTATGTGTACGTCGTCCTCTTTCCTCATCGGGTCCCCTGCTGCATAGCAGGAGACCCGATACGTGAGGCCAGCAGGCGCGATCACCGCCGGCCACGTGCGATCGCGCGCATGAGAGCCAGCACAGGATTTGTGTGTGTAAACACACAAATCCCTGTTCTGTCAGGGGAGAGGAGACCTATCGTTTGCTCCTACTAAGTAGGAACAAGGATAGGTCTCCTCCCCTAGTCAGTTCTATCTCCATACAGTTAGAACACACTGAGGGAACACAAATTTAACCCCTTGATTGCCCCCTAGTGTTAACCCCTTCCCTACCAGTGACATTTACACAGTAATCAGTGCATTTGTATATGTCAATGGTCCCAAAAATGTGTAAAAAGTGTCCGATATGTCAGCGCAATGTCGCACTACCGCTAAAAATAGCAAATCGCCGCCATTACTAGTAAAAAAGAAAAAAATAATAAAAATGCCATAAAAATGCCATAAATCTTTCCCATAGTTTGCAGACACTATAACTTTTGGGCAAACCAATCAATATACGCTTATTGCAAATTATTTTACCATAAATATGTAGAAGAATATATATTGGCCTAAACTGATGAAGAAATTTGTTTTTTTAAAAACATTTTTGGGGATATTTATTATAGCAAAAAGTAAAAAATATTGTTTTGTTTTTTTTCAAAATTGTCACTCTTTTTTGTTTATAGCGCATCAAATACCACCAAAAGAAAGCTCTATTTGTGGGAAAAAAAGGACGAAAAAAATCGTTTGGGTACAGCATTGCATGATCGCGCCATTGTCAGTTAAAGCGACACAGGGGGTAAAATCTTCCGGGGCTGAAGTGGTTAAAGTTCTCAACATTAAATGTCCAGGGGGACCAAGAACTACAGATGCTGATCATGACCATGGAGCAGAAAGAGCTACAACAAGAGAGGACTTCATGTCATGTTAAACGGCTTCTCTAACACGTGCAACTTCTGTTTTCCCAAGTGGGCATACTGGTAGTGAACATGGTAGTAGATGCATTTGTATTGGAGCACGTGGCCCTCTGTCCATTACACCAAATAACATACAGGCAATGGTGGAGTTGCAGACACATGACATCCCTTCACTCTCCTCAATTGAATGCAGCAGCTGGTAATTTACTTCAGTTGTATTTCGGTGTATCGTAAAGGCAGATCAGATCATTACAACTTGTGATACTATAGTTACATGCCATTATTCAATATTATAATTGTGCACATATGTGTCTGAAACAAAATAATTTGAAAACCCACCAAACTGATTTTCCATAAACACTTTCTGAGTAGGACTTGGACAGTATTTATTTTATTAAGATGTGAATTTAGTTCCATTTGATGAAGACAATTTTAGGAATCCTTATCAATTTTTTTTAACAATTCCTAGATTTTAGTGGGGATCTGGCTGCTAGTCTGACCCCAGCGATGCTGTTGAGTAAAGTGTGTGCTGCATTTTCTCTGCTCTCAGCTGTTTGCTTCTCCCATCCACAGCACTGAGCTGGTTCTGGTTCATGTACACTTGCACACAGCACATGATTGACTGTCTGCTGTACCCTTCTCCTCAGGTGCAGCAAATGGCCAAACTCTGATTGCTACTTATTGTGACAGCTTCATGCTCAGGCTGGTTGTATTACTACCGTTGCTAAATGTGACAGCTTCCCATCTAGGCTGGCTGTTATTAAGCTGGCAACCGCTGGCACTCTAACAACCAGTGACTCATCCCTGCCTGGTCCATTCAGCTGTGAGCTATGGATTAGATTCCCAGCAGACAGGTGAATATATACAAAGGAATGGAGTAAAAAAAAAAAAATAAAATGTTGTGGGATCCGCCAAAACTCATACCCAAAACAAACTCACAAAAATGGCTAGGAGACCCCCAAACTCTCTTTTGAGTTTCGTATGGATTTTAAAGGGTAACCCAGTGCAAAAAACAAGGAAATAAAAGTGTGGGGCCTTCCCAAAATCTTTACCAGAGCCTTGCCTGAGCATGCAGCCTGGCTGGCCAGGGGTGGATTGACATGGTTAAGAACTATACCAGGCCACATGCCCTAAACATAGGGAGGGTCATTTGCCAGGGGAGCTCTCTTGGAAAGCTTGCCCACAATGTTGACATGGACAAGGGCCTTATCTCTACAACCTTGGCCCAGTAGTTCTGGAGGTCTGCGGGTTGGGGGCTTATTGGAACCTGGAAGCCCCCTTTAAAAATAAGGATGCCCCCAGATGCTGGTCTTCCCCTATGTGAATGAGTAAGGTGTACAAAGTACTCCTATTTATTCACAAAAATATGAATTAGTAAATAAAGAGATCATACACTTTGACAAGTCCTGAAAAAAGTCCTACGATGTAAGTCCATCAATAATCACATCATCCAGCGATGCAGATCCTCATCAATCAATGCCTGCTGATCTACTGAAAGTAATAATTGAATAATTTCCCTTTGGGATTATTAAAGTATTCTGAACTAACCAGTTGATGTGTCCAATCCTGACACCTGCTTACCATGGATGACAACACCCTAGCTGAAAGCCAAATGTTAACAAAAGGGTGGGGTCTCCTGGGTGACAACACTGACCAAATATGGACATGACCATATTTGGTTAGTGACGTCATGGATTTGGCTCCTATCCTCTGTCCTGCTGAACCCCATCCTTTGCCCAATTAACCCCTGTCCTCAGCCCCACTCACCCCTGCATAGCCACCAGAGACCCCACATAGCCACCAGAGACCCTGCATAGCAACCAGAGACCCTGAATAGCCACTTGAGCCTATAATCACTGAAAACCTTTACTTTAGATCTCCGTGTGAAAACTTACTTAACAGCTCATCGCAAGGGGGCATTACAGAATGGCTCAGAGTATGAGCAAATAGTTCAAAGACAGGTATAGTAATTTCTTTTTTTCTGAGCCTTTAACGTTAGCGTCAAAAGAAAGCTTAAGCAGGCAAAGTGCCAATGAGCTGTGGGGGTTGGAAGGCAGTTGCGCTTTTACTATGCTTGAGGTTTTAAAGAAAAAAAATTAAAGCTTTATATGTGCCATGTAGTGATATCTGGAGTCCAAAAGGTAGACACTCTTGAATGTGTTGGTCTTTGATCAGACTTCAGCAGATTATTTCACTTTAACGGGTGTCGTACAGCAACACAGGCAGTGGAAAAGGTGAGTGTTTTTACTATTTTTGGAGGGATAGCTTTTAGGACAATTTCATTTTCATGACAGGGCCACTTTAGGAAGGGATCTTACCCTACAAGTGCCTTTCCTTGACCCTCTCCTGTACCATATTCCCCATAACCACCTTTATACTTCTAAATGTCCTACGTTGTATTCTTCACCCTCCTTCCATTTTGTTCACCCCTGCAGTAAACAAACATCTGAAGATCTATTCTCACTCTTTTGACGTTAAAATTTCACATTATCTATGTATTTTTTGCTTACCGCTTTTGCCCACTAAAATTTACCTTGAAGGGAATGTCAGCTGAGAATCTCTCACCTCAAAGACAAATGCTTTGTCTTCTGGGACGATCTCTCAGCCATTCTAATGAAATGTTCCATCCAAGTGTATCCTCTACATTGCATCATGGGGATGCGTCCTTGTGCACTTCGGCTGAATAAATCTGCACAGCTGTTCTTTTCTAAGTTTCAGGCGAACCACGGGCACTGTATTAGGATTCCCCTGTGTACCGTGATTTATGCTTGAATTCAAATACAGCATCTTGATTTTCATGTCATCTCTTTTTGTTGCTGTTTATGCATTTTGTAGCAAAAAAGAACCTAGTAAATAAAGAGATGTTATGTGAAGTATACTTTGGTGGTGTGGAAAATTCCGTGAGCATAGTTACCTATTTGAATCTCTCTAAAAACTTTGCACTAAATGTGTAACTTCAGGAAAATATTCAAGAAAATCACCCTTTAGACAGGTTATGTATTTTTTCACTAATTTTTTTTTTAAAAACCTCTAATATACTAACTTAGTGACAGTATTGTGAGCTTTTTTTACTCTATTATCTTGTATAGTGCTGGCATTGGTTCTAAAGGCAGAGGGTTTTTATTTTACCTTAATGCATTCTTTGCATAAAGGTAAAAAACCTTCTGCAAGCATCTCCCTCTACAGCCCCTCTAAATACATACCTGAGCCCAATCTCGATCCAGTGATGTGCAGGAGAACAGAGGCTCTCTTGGCTCTCTCTCTCCTTATTGGTACAGACACAGCAGCAGGAGCCATTGGCTCCCGCTGCTGTCAATCACAGCCAGTGAGGAGGGAGAGGAGGGCCAGGCCGAGTCACCCTATGTGTGTCTAATGACACAGAGCCAGCTCAGGAGCAAGCAGCAAGTGGCATGCTATGGGGGCACTTGAGGGGGCCAGGAGTGCCTGTAGAAGACCCAAGAAGAGGAGGATTGGGGCTGCTCTGTGCAAAACCATTGCACAGAGCAGGTAAGTATAGTTTTTTTTAGGGATGAGCTTGATGTTCGGGCCGAACATGAGTTCGACTCGAACATCGGGTGTTCAACCGTTCACCGAAGAACGGACATTATGGGGCATTAGCGGGAAATATGAGCGCCCGCGGAACACTCCATAATGCACTTCGAGATCGCAGTGCATTGCTGTATGATGATTGGTTAAAGCATGCACCTGACCTGCATGCTTTGGCTAATCCCAGCGCCCTCTGCTAAGAGAGCCATAATTGGCCAAAGGCAGGGTGCCTTTGGCCAATCATGGCTCAGGGGGACAAAATCCAAGCCCCACAATAAATAAGGCTGCCTGCACGGCGGCCCTGTGTAGTGTTGTTGGTGTGGACAGAGACATAGCTTGATTTAGATTAAGCAGGCAAGTTATTCAGTTAATGGCAGTATATTTGATATACATATATATATATATATATATATATATATATATATATATATATATATATATATATATATATATATATATATATTCTCTGCATCAGCACCCAGTCAGTGTAGCCTAGATCTACATTTTACAGTGCATACCATGGTGTACTATTTCTAATCTAATGGCAGTGTATTTGATATAGATATATATATATATATATATATATATATATATATATATATATATATATATATATATATATATATATACAGACAGTCTAGTAAATATAGTAAATATAAATATATACAGACAGTCTAGTAAATATAGTAAATATATATATATATATATATATATATATATATATATACTCTGCAGCATACAGTGTAGCCTATACCTACATTCTACAGTGCATTCCATGGTGTACTATTTATAATCTACTTCAGGCGATGTATTTGATATACAGTTGCAATAAAAAGTATGTGAACCCTTTTGGAATGATATGGATTTCTGTACAAATTGGTCATAAAATGTGATCTGATCTTCATCTAAGTCACAACAATAGACAATCAAAGTCTGCTTAAACTAATAACACACAAAGAATTAAATGTTACCATGTTTTTATTGAACACACCATGTAAACATTCACAGTGCAGGTGGAAAAAGTATGTGAACCCTTGGATTTAATAACTGGTTGAACCTCCTTTGGCACCAATAACTTCAACCAAACGTTTCCTGTAGTTGCAGATCAGGCGTGCACAACGGTCAGTAGTAATTCTTGACTATTCCTCTTTACAAAACTGTTTCAGTTCAGCAATATTCTTGGGATTTCTGGTGTGAATCGCTTTCTTGAGGTCATGCCACAGCATCTCAATCGGGTTGAGGTCAGGACTCTGACTGGGCCACTCCAGAAGGCGTATTTTCTTCTGTTTAAGCCATTCTGTTGTAGATTTACTTCTATGCTTTGAGTCGTTGTCCTGTTGCAACACCCATCTTCTGTTGAGCTTCAGCTGGTGGACAGATGGCCTTAAGTTCTCCTGCAAAATGTCTTGATAAACTTCATTTTTCCTTTGATGATAGCAATCCGTCCAGGCCCTGATGCAGCAAAGCAGCCCCAAACCATGATGCCCCCACCCCCATACTTCACAGTTGGGATGAGGTTTTGATGTTGGTGTGCTGTGCCTCTTTTTCTCCACATATATAGTGTTGTGTGTTTCTTCCAAACAACTCAACTTTGGTTTCATCTGTCTACAGAATATTTTGCCAGTACTGCTGTGGAATATCCAGGTGCTCTTGTGCAAACTGTAAATGTGCAGCAATTTTTTTTGGAGAGCAGTGGCTTCCTCTGTGGTATCCTCCCATGAAATCCATTCTTGTTTAGTGTTTTACGTATCGTAGATTCGCTAACAGGGATGTTAGCATATGCCAGAGACTTTTGTAAGTCTTTAGCTGACACTCTAGGATTCTTCTTCACCTCTTTCAGCAGTCTGCGCTGTGCTCTTGCAGTCATCTTTACAGGACGCCCACTCCTAGGGAGAGTAGCAGCAGTGCTGAACTTTCTCCATTTATAGACAATTTATCTTACCATGGACTGATGAACAGCAAGGCTTTTGGAGATACTTTTATAACCCTTTCCAGCTTTATGCAAGTCAACAATTCTTAATTGTAGGTCTTCTGAAAGCTCTTTTGTGCAAGGCATCATTCACATCAGGCAATGCTTCTTGTGAAAAGCAAACCCAGAACTGGTGTGTGTTTTTTATAGGGCAGGGCAGCTGTAACCAACACCTCCAATCTCATCTCATTGATTGGACTCCAGTTGGCTGACGCCTCACTCCAATTAGCTTTTGGAGATCTCATTAGTCTAGGGGTTCACATACTTTTTCCACCTGCACTATGAACGTTTACATGGTGTGTATAATAAAAACCTGGTAACATTTAATTCTTTGTGTGTTATTAGTTTAAGCAGACCGTGATTGTCTATTGTTGTGACTTAGATGAAGATCAGATCACATTTTATGACCAATTTGTGCAGAAATCCATATCATTCCAAAAGAGTTCACATATTTTTTATTGCAACTGTATATATATATATATATATATATATATATATATATATATATATATACAGACAGTCTAGTATATATATATTTATTATATTTATTATCTGCAATAACCCCCCCCCCCCCAGTGATTTGGTAATAAATTTACAGCACTGGCAGGCAGTGGCAGGCTATATTAATAATCTCCAACATTAGTAGTTATTAGCGACGGTAATAATAATAACCTCATCCAGCATTGGTAGTCAGTGGCAGGCTGTAATATTAACTTGATGGTCAGTGGTAGGCTCAGGCTGTAATAATAAGAAAACCCAAGAAAACCCCTACTCAGCCTTGGTGGTTAGTGGCAGGCTGTAATAATACTTCCCAAGCACTGGTGGCCAGTGGCAGGCTGTAAAAATGCAATAACCCCACCACAGGCTTTTAAAGTTAAAGTGTTACTAAGCTCAGGAGCCTGCATTCACTATATCTGGTCTCTCACAGTAAACGGAAATGCAATTATTTTAGCAAATATAAACTTCTAAATACCTTTTCCCATCAGCAGCATATAGCAGTCTTGTGACTTCTACCAGTTCCTGGTTAAAGCTTGGAGGAGTTTTTATACTGCACTGAGCTGTCCTATCAGGATTCAGGACCCCTGACCCTCTGTCTGGACAGTGCTGATTGGCCCTGTTCTGTTCACATGCACTCTCCCGAAAAAAAAAAAAAATTCTCTAGCAATACACATCAAACTGAGCATTTTCAGCCTGACTTCAAAAGCTCTGTACTATCCGGGCCTGTTCTGGAGTCAGTGGAAGAAGGGGAAGATCTGTGCATACAAGATCAAACAGCCTTTTTACACAATGAGCAGGATTAACCCCTTAAGTTCCACAGTGAGTATAACAAGCATCTACGTTGACAAATAAACAAGGTCTGGAAGCCCTAAAACACAACTGAGTTGAGTAGTCCTTAAAGCTTTCCATTTGATGTTGATCCTTAATCCAAAATACAGTACACATATTTTACAAATAAATACAAGGCACTATCCATGACTCATAATTCACAAAGCAATATTGATTTTTTCTTTTGCTTTTGGTGGAAGACCTTGTCTTATCCTTCTTCATTGACAAATAAAACAAGTCTGGATGCCTCAAAACACAACTGGGTTGAGTCCTTGAAAGCTTTTCATTTGATGCTGACCCTTACAATGTATGCTCCATGACTCAGGATTCACAGAGTAATATTGTTTTTTCTAAAGCAAGAGCACAGTAGACATTGTTTCCCTTCAGATACTATGTCTCTCATCGAAACCTTGGACAGCCCCATCTGTCAGAACAAAAATGCTTGGTTCAAAAAAGATTAGTGAACAATGGGTTTCAGCACTGTAAGTATTTTCTCAAATGTCTTTTACTTATTTTAGCAAGTGACACAAGGTTATTAATTACATTTACAGTCTTAAATCCTATGTCATTAGCAGTTTGGCATCCTAAACAGCCTAAGTTACCTTATTCACTTCTAGAAAAATAAAAATTGTTGATGCCCATACCAGACACACAAAGGTGGTTTGCAAACTTCAGCCACTAGCATGCCTTACAGAAAAGTCATGATGGTAAATGGCAGGAGCTGAGAATGCAAATTTCACTAGTTCAGGATAACTTGTTTACTTCAGTGTTACTAACTGACTTCCCTTCCTCATTGCTTCACCTTACAGGTGCATCTCAAAAAATTAGAATATCATCAAAAAATTAATTTATTTCAATAATTCAATTCAAAAAGTGAAACAAATATATTATATAGATTCATTACACCCAGAGTGATATATGTCTTACAGCTAGCGAAAACCCAAAACTCAGTATCTCAGAAAATTAGATTATTGTGAAAAAGTTCAATAGCTAATTAACTCAGAACACCTGTAAAGGTTTCCAGCACCTTTAGCTCGGGTTCACACCTATGCGAATTAGAGGTGCGTTTCCGCACCTCTAATTCGCATAGCAGGAGAATGTGACTGGCTCCCTATGGAGCCGGTTCACATATCTCCAGGGCGGCTGCGGTGCGCACTGCACAAAAACGCTGTGCGTCTTTGGCTGCGTTTCAGGGCCGAATTCAGGCATAGAATCGGCCCTGATTCGTCCCTGAAACGGTGAACAGGGACGCACAGCGCTCCTGTGCGGTGCGCAGCGTATTATGGTGTGAACCCGGGCTTAAATGGTCTCTCAGTCTGATTCAGTAGGTTATACAATCATGGGGAAGACTGCTGACTTGACAGTTGTCCAGAAGACAGTCATTGACACCCTTCACAAGAAGGGTAAGTCACAAAAGGTCATTGTCTAGAAGCTGGCTGTTCAGAGTGCTGTATCCAAGCATATTAATGTAAAGTTAAGTGGAAGGAAAAAGTGTGGTAGAAAAAGGTGCACAAGCAACAGGGATAACCGCAGCCTTGAGAGGATTGTGAAGCAAAGGCCATTTAAGTATTTGGGGGAGATTCACAAGGAGTGGACTTCGGCTGGTGTCAAGGCTTCAAGAGCCGCCACACACAGACGTATCCAGAACATGGGCTACAACTGTTGCATTCCTTGTGTCAAGCCATTTCTGAACCAGAGACAACAACAGAGGCGTCTTACCTGGGCTAAGGAGAAAAAGGACTGGACTGTTGCTCAGCTGTCCAAAGTCCTCTTTTCGGATGAAATTAGATTTTGCATTTCATTTGCAAATCGAGGTCTCAGATTCTGGAGGAAGGGTGGAGAGGCACAGAATCCAAGTTGCATGAGGTCCAGTGTGAAGTGATTATCAGTGATAATTTGGGGAGCCATGTCATCTGCTGATGTTGGTCCACTGTGTTTTATCAAGTCCAAAGTAGGCACATCCCTCTACCAGGAAATTATTTTACAAAAGGTTTATTAATAGATAATCCAACATATCAGGACAGCCATTAGATGGTTATATCTTGTAGTAAACAAACATGAGGCAAAGGACAAAGAAAAATAATAGTAAAAAGGGAGAACATAAGCAGTGACATTGCAAACATAAAGACCCAGGTAACCAAGAGAGTAAGGGGCAGTCCAAAAGCAACCTTTCGAGGTATCATGTAATGTAAGTAATAACATATCTGCAAACATAAATGTCCAATTATAGAATCTGTCATATCTAAACAAAGACACACATGATCTAGAGTCTCCCTATTTGGGAGGATACAGCATAAAAAAAAAAATAATAATATAAAAGACGCAATATTATCAAAATAACCATCCTGACTAGGACAATACCTGTCCGCCTGGTAACCTTATTAAATTATTGCATAAAGCATATTGAACAGAGAAGAAAAAGGAAAAGGAGAAGTGAAGAAGCCTTAAAGAAGGAGAAAAGACCAAAAAGAAAAGGAAGAAAAGGGAGAAGAGTCCACGTGGTATGCCGCAAAGGAGCGTTAAATTGAAAGAAGCGTACTATTAAACTGGGAGGGCTGAGAACAGGTGATCCACGGTTGCCAAACTCTGAGAAATTTGTCATGTGTATCTGAGAGGATGGCCGTCAGCTTCTCATTCACCATAACATCATTCATGAGATTTTTGACAGCCTCAAAGCTAAGTATGGGAGTCTTCCATACCCTGGCAATAGTCAATTTGGTTGCAGTAAAGAGATGTTGGGCCAATTGCCATTCCGAGCGTAGCAGTTCAACAATTGGTTTGCCTAGCAGGGCTTCATAGGGGTCCCTTTTGAGGTTAACATGAAATAAATTACGAAGAAGTGTATAGATTCTGACCCATAACCTACATGTCCTTGGGGGCATGACCACCAAATATGTGCCATGGACCCCTCCTGTGAACATCCCCGAAAGCAGAGAGGAGAGTAAGTAGGGATAAAATGGGCCAATCTAGCTGGCGTATAATACCACCTATACAGTACTTTATAGGCATTCTCTAATATAAGAACATTTTTTGAACTCTTATGCTCCGTACACACGGTCGGATTTTCTGATGGAAAATGTCCGATCGGAGCGTGTTGTCGGAAATTCCGACCGTGTGTGGGCTCCATCGGACATTTTCCATCGGATTTTCCGACACACAAAGTTGGAGAGCAGGAGATAAAATTTTCCGACAACAAAATCCGTTGCCAGAAATTCCGATCGTGGGTACACAAATCCGACGGACAAAGTGCCACGCATGCTCAGAATAAATAAAGAGATGAAAGCTATTGGCCACTGCCCCGTTTATAGTCCCGACGTACATGTTTTACGTCACCGCGTTCAGAACGATCGGATTTTCCGACAACTTTGTGTGACCGTGTGTATGCAAGACAAGTTTGAGCCAACATCCGTCGGAAAAAATCCTAGGATTTTGTTGTCGGAATGTCCGAACAAAGTCCGACCGTGTGTACGGGGCATTAGAAAGAGCTATAGTCATAATCTGCCAATTCTCTGGGTCTAACTGTCTCCCAAGTTCTTTTTCCCATTATAGATGATAAGGCCTCAGCAGAGGCATTTTTGCCTAGATAATAGATCAATATACCAAGAATGGCCCTGCATAGGCTCTCAAAAGGAGTATATGGAGTAGGGCAGGATTTAATAAATTGCTGAAGAAAATGCCTAAGTTGCAGGTAGCTATAATTCTCTCCTACAGGGATATTATAAGAGGAGCGTAAGCCATCAAATGTTAGAATCCTAGTAAGTGTAAACAGGGAATGAATGTCCATTAAACTATTCGCGGTCCTCTACCAGGAAATTCTAGAGCACTTCATGCTTCCCTCTGCTGGTCAGCTTTATGGCAATGCTGATTTCATTTTCCAGCAGGACTTGGCACCTGCCCACACTGCCAAAAGTACCAAAACCTGGTTTAATGATCATGATATTACTGTGCTTGATTGGCCAGAAAACTCACCTGACCTAAACCCTATAGAGAATCTGTGGGGTATTGTCAGGAGGAAGATGAGAGACACCAGATCCAACAATGCAGACAAGTTGAAGGCCGCTATCAAAGCAACCTGGGCTTCCATAACGCCACGGGCTGATTGCCTCCATGCCACATCCTTTTTTTTAATTGTTCTTATGTAATAATCTACTTTTTGGAGATACTGAATTTTGGCTATTCACTAGCTGTAAGACATAATCATCAAAATTAAAAGAAAGAAATACTTGAAATATATCACTCTGTGTGTAATGAATCTATATAATACAATATATGAGTTTCACTTTTTGAATTTAATTACTAAAATACATTTTTGAGGATATTCTAATTTTTTGAGATGCACCTGTATATACTGATTTATTGGCTATGAATAGAGGAGAACGGCTGCTTCCAGAATCTAACAGAAGGAAGCAGGACTATTACAAAAAAGTGACCCAAAACCACAGCCTTAAAGGTCTGCAATTATGCAATAGTAACATCTTCTGATCCAGAAATATGATTAGTACAACAACACCAAAAAGGACAGAGAGCATCTCATCAGTGTAGGGATGGCAATTCATTGGCCAGTAAGTGGGCTAATTGTGTAGAGTTGATGTAGAAAGCTGCAGTCCCTATATGGATGTTTCATCTTCTGGTCATATCATGTGGACACGTGTAGTAGCAGAAATATTACGGCGAGTGGCACAAAAATGGACATAGATGCAATTCAACTTTGTGTTTAGCTGTTAACTCTTTAAATTTGCATATATTAGTTGCCTATGGTTTCCTATGCAACGTCCTTAATATGCCCATGATATTACAGGAAAAGGTAATATCTTTCTACTACCTCAGTGGATGCTACTGGAAGACTAGTTATGTGTTCTGTGATGTGTCCTTAAAAATATATTATAAAGTACCAGAGTGAATGTGGACCTTTGTCTATACTATTATTGGTACCTAGGTGATATTTCTGGTCCTGCTTCAAGTTCATTACATAAATGTATCTTGCTGGATCCTACAGCACCTGTTAATCAAATTTGCTTTGTACAGTTGGGAGAATAAGAGAGCTCTTTACCTAAGCAATCTTTCTGTTTTTTTTTGGATGTATCATTTGCAAAGTAAAAGAATGCTTCATGAATTATCAATAATTATGAATGTCAGGATGACAGTTATCAATATCTAATTAATTGTGAATTACTGGGCCTGAGGAAGTGAAGACTAACTAAGAGCAGTACCCACGTCTTTGTGTTGACAACTGGCCTTTACGTGCAAATCAACTCCATCCAACTCCATCCGACAGTGACTTATTCCTTCACCCACAATATGCCCAAATCAGCAAAGTGCCACATGCTTACCAGTGGGAAATTAATTGCCATCTGCTGTAAAGATACATTTACACATTTTTGGCAATATTGGAATTTTTTCATTACTTTCAGAGGTGATCTTCAGACATGACCTGAATTTACCCCCAGACCTCCCTCAAACCCTTTTTACAGTGGTGGCTGGTGCTCAAAATTTTTTGGGGGTGTAAACAAACTTAAAGATTCTAAAAAATACTGAAAAAAAACATCAATTGCAGCCTCACCGTGCCATCAATTGCAGCCACTGTGCCCATAAAATGCAGCCACCGTGCCCCATAAAATGCAGCCACTGTGCCCCATAAAATCTAGCCACTGCGCCCATCAAATGCAGCCACTGTGCCCATCAAATGCAGCCACTGTGCCCATCATATGCAGCCACTGTGCCCATCAAATGCAGCCACTGTGCCCATCATATGCAGCCTGTGCCCATCATATGCAGCCTGTGCCCATCATACAGCCTCTATGCCCATCATATGCAGACTCTGTGCCCATCATATGCAGCCTTTGTGCCCATCATATGCAGCCCGTGCCCATCATATGCATCCTCTGTGCCCATCATATGCAGCCTCTGTGACCCCCCTCCCCCAACGCTCGTCATCTGACCGGCACAAACTTACCTCATCCTGGTGGCGGGTGGCGGCAGCAAGCTGTGGGACATGCAGCTGGTCAGGCGACGGCTCCTGTGTCCTTCGTGGTTCTTTGTCCTCCCGTGCGTCTCTTCTTCCGTTCCATTAGGCGTCCAATCAGAAAGCCTGTGCCTTCAGCCAATCAGGTGATGGATATTAGATCCGTGACTCCTGATTGGCTGAGAGATAGTTCAGTGTTAGAAAAGCAAATATTAATTTCCTTTGCTAACACACCTGTGTGGACTGCGAGCACAATGCTTTTCGCTCCAAGTCCACCTTTTTTGAAGTCTATTAGAGCATATGGCTCTAATCAGGTGCTTTAAAAAACACCTCGCTGTAAATCAGGCACCCAGCGTCCGAAAAGGGGCCGCACGCCTGAACAGGGGGTGGATACAGTGCCCATGGATAGATTCATGCTATGCAGATAAAGAGATCTGACTAATAATGGGCAAATTTTCTTGGGTTTGCTTTGTGGGCACATTCAGCAAACATGTTGAAATATCTGCAAATTTGAGGTCAAATTTGAGTTCGGTTAATGCACGCTTTTTCATGTGTTTAGGCTCCAAAAAAATTGCCATTAGATACACTTTAGTAGTAATAATAAAAACAAAACAAATAATAATAATAAACAGACAAAATTTTAAAACAGATACCTATGATGAAATTGTATGTCTTGAAATTGAATTTTGAGCAGCCGCATAACATCGATGACCGCACAAGCACATTTTTAGATAAATCATTTTTAAACCTTTTTTTTTTTTTATTTGAATTTAAATACAACAGTAATCTAAAAAAATTACCTGTGATGAATACAGGTATAAATAGTATTTTAGTGTGAGCCATTTAAAACTGCAGCCAAACCATTGTGGACCTGTGTGTTTAATTCTCTGCAGACAAACTGCTATCAGGCCATCAAAGTCTGTTGCCAAGCCCTCAGCCCAGGCATTTTCACGAGTCCCTCTGTAGCTCTTGGACTGTCTCATCAGCCTGGTTTATCTGAGCCTTGAAATCATATTTGCGGTTCAGACCTCCATTTAGATCGTGGCTCAGGGACGAATTATTTAAGAACTGTGTTAATATCGATAACCCAACACAGGTTATATTGCATTATTAGGCTCTATAAAAATGAAATGCATCACTCGTGAAAGTACTTGTTGTGATATTTATGGCACTTTTTAATCTTTATGTGATTCTCATTACAAATTACACCATAACCTACATTTCCTCACACAACAATAGTCAACAATTTTATTTGCTTGTATATATCTGAATATAGATATAAAATAACCATGCTATAACATCTGATTGATGCAAAGCTTAATTATGAAACATTTTTATAAACTATTATAGTAAAAAAGAAAAAAGAAAAAAAATTTCTAAAATATCATAAAATGCAAATATTTTTGGTAACAAAATAACATTTTGGAAACAATTTGGATGCTAGGCACTCAAAGGAAAATGGTTACACATATCACAATACCTTAAAAAAGGGTAAAAGACGTAACTCAATTAAACAATGAAACTTTGAATACATAACAATCAATAACCTGTATTACAATGATAATAAAAAAAAATTACAAATTTTAAAAAGGATATTTAACTAGATAAAATACTGTATATGGTCATTGTAAATACAAAATAATAATAACAAAACATTAAGTTGTGAAAGTGAAATTTGCAACTCGTGATGAACAACCAAAATTGATGGGTATTGCAATGGAAGAAAAATGCATTTAAAGATATATATATATAAAAAAAAAAATCAGGAACAAGGCTTCTGAAGATAATTAAAGGATCACCTTTTCACCGGCAGATTAAAAAAAGCAAGAGTCGTAAAAATCAAGTTTGCAACTCATGAAGGGCATCTGAAACTGGCAGGGAATTCAAATGAAGAAAGATGCATTTTGGGAGGAAAAAGGTTAAAGTTTGCAACAAATATTCATCAGGAGATGGATATTTAATCTTTAATCTCTTGTCCTAGGCCCCTACTTCGGATCTACTCATTATCCCGAACAAACAATGTGTCATTCCCATTATTTATGTTTCACTGCAGCCAAAGTATCTGGACCTCGTTTTAGTAAGCACCATTCATTTCAACCCATTCAGTATTAATCTCCCTGCTAACAACGCCTTTCCTGCTCTATGTGCTGTCCCCTGTTTGCTTTTATGTTTTCCGCAGAGTGTTTATAAAGGGATAATCTTTTACAAAGCAGACAAAATTTTTTGTGTATAAACTGCTCGGTTTGAATGCCTCATTGATATAGCATCTAAAGCAAAGTGTTCAGCAAGATTAGAGGCTGTTTCGCCCTAGTCAACTGGGGGAACGTATGAGAGCAGCTTCCTCCTTTATGGTGGAACAAGGGAGACTAATGATCACTTTTGTCTAATCACATTTCTCTGTGAATGCCGTAACGTGGACGGCTAAATACAGAAATAATTATCAAATTATGTTTTCTGCAGAGGGGGAAGCTGGCGTGATTTGAGGTTCTCTTTGCTGGAGTTGGCACCGGGAATGTTCGAAGCATCGTGGACACTTCTTGAAAGGAACTGGTCCATGGCTCTGGGAATTTTAGAAAAATAAAGGGGTAACTAAAGGGGTTCTCCTGGTTACATTTCCCTGCCATGGCAGTAAGACTACTACTGTCTGCTGGCTTGTTGTATCTCTCTTGCACCCTTGAATTGAGATTTCTGAGCTGGAGTTCTTCCAGCCACATACAGTCAGGTCCATAAATATTGGGACATTGACACAATTCTAATCTTTTTGGATCTATACACCACCACAATGGATTTGAAATAAAACAAACAAGATGTGCTTTAACTGCAGACTTTCAGCTTTAATTTGAGGGTATTTACATCCAAATCTGGTGAATGGTGTAGGAATTACAACAGTTTGTATATATGCCTCCCACTTTTTAAGGGACCAAAAGTAATGGGACAATTGGCTGCTCAGCTGTTCCATGGCCAGGTGTGTGTTATTCCCTCATTATCCCATTTACAGGAGCAGATAAAAGGTCCAGAGTTCATTTCAAGTGTGCTATTTGCATTTGGAATCTGTTGCTGTCAACTCTCAATAAGAGATCCAAAGAGCTGTCACTATCAGTGAAGCAAGCCATCATTAGGCTGAAAAAAACAAAACAAACCCATCAGAGAGATAGCAAAAACATTAGGTGTGGCCAAATCAACTGTTTGGAACATCCTTAAAAAGAAAGAACGCACCTGTGAGTTCAGCAACACCAAAAGACCCGGAAGACCACGGAAAACAACTATGGTGGATGACCGAAGAATTCTTTCCCTGGTGAAGAAAACGCCCTTCACAACAGTTGGCCAGATCAAGAACACTCTCCAGGAGGTAGGTGTATGTGTGTCAAAGTCAACAATCAAGAGAAGGCTTCACCAGAGTGAATACAGAGGGTTCACCACAAGATGAAAACCATTGGTGAGCCTCAAAAACAGGAAGGCCAGATTAGAGTTTGCTGTACCAGAGTGATGGGAAGAGAAGAGTATGGAGAAGGAAAGGAACTGTTCATGATCCAAAGCATACCACCTCATCAGTGAAGCATGGTGGTGGTAGTGTCATGGCGTGGGCATGTAAGGCTGCCAATAGAACTGGTTCTCTTGTATTTATTGATGATGTGACTGCTGACAAAAGCAGTAGGATGAATTCTGAAGTGTTTTGGGCAAAATTATCTGCTCATATTCAGCAAAATGTTTCAGAACTCATTGGACGGCGCTCCACATGCCAGATGGACAATGACCCGAAGCATAGTGCGAAAGCAACCAAAGAGTTTTTTAAGGGAAAGAAGTGGAATGTTATGCAATGGCCAAGTCAATCACCTGACCTGAATCTGATCGAGCATGCATTTCACTTGCTGAAGACAAAACTGAAGGGCAAATGCCCCAAGAACAAGCAGGAATTGAAGACAGTTGCAGTAGAGGCCTGGCAGAGCATCACCAGGGATGAAACCCAGCATCTGGTGATGTCTATGCGTTCCAGACTTCAGGCTGTAATTGACTACAAAGGATTTGCAACCAAGTATTAAAAAGTGAAAGTTTGATGGATGATTGTTAATCTGTCCCATTACTTTTGGTCCCTTAAAAAGTGGGAGGCATATATACAAACTGTTGTAATTCTTACACCATTCACCTGATTTGGATGTAAATACCCTCAAATTAAAGCTGAAAGTCTGCAGTTAAAGCACATCTTGTTCGTTTCATTTCAAATCCATTGTGGTGGTGTATAGAGCCAAAACGATTAGAATTGTGTCGATGTCCCAATATTTATGGACCTGACTGTACCTTCTGTATATCCCCATTGTGCCCTCTTAGACTGTATATTCCTTTGCCTTCTGTATCTCTCCCTTATTACACTAATAGACTATAATCTCCTCCACCTACTGTATTTCTTACTTATATTCCAATAGATTGTAAGCTCCTTCACCTTCTGTATCCTTCCCCTACACCTATTAGTGTAACTCCAGCATTGTTGAGTGACACAATATCTCTTGGTGAGCTATATACATTGCAAAGATTAATGGTGCCCAGACACTAGATGAAAAATGGTTAGAAAATCTGTCATTTGGACAGTTTGTTCATTTTTCGTCCAGTTAATGGGCACAAGTCGAAAATCGGTTGTGATGTTTTTGAGCCAAAAAATCGAAGGAATAGTTTGGAAAACTTCTGCCTAATGGACGATAAATTGAAAGGGTAATGTGTTTCTCGCCTGTTAAAAATTGAACTGTTGGTACTGTGCATATGTGATCCAGAATCAAAAAACAAATGAGAAACTGATTCATTTATGTCCATTGAAAGATTTATCATTCGAAATTTGGTCATTACATGATGGCAATATTATTTGCTCTCACAACCCTGTGTTCGTTTTTTGAAAATGCGGATGAACGATTTTTTGACTGCTGTATGGCTAGCATTATGCTAACTTTGTTGCAGATTCCTATATGACTCTGTTCTGAAGAAGGTACTGTTTGTTTCACCATGTTATTTTCAGACTTTCCTAAATCAGAGGGTCAGCCTTTGTTATAACCCCTTGAGCAAATCAAAGTGTGCTAATGAGTAAATTACATATCTGGGAGCATTTAGTACACCAAAGTATATGATACACCTTTAGTTTACCATCTTGCAAAGAAAAGGGGTATTTGACAGTTTCAAAAAATTACATGGGTTCACAATTGAAAAGGAAAGGCAATATTTATTACATTAAAGTGGACTGTCACACTAAAACGAATCTTCTTTTGCTTAGCCTTTTCGCCCATTTTTCTGTTTAAATTGGATATATGTTTTCTTTTACATTTTTAAAAAATGTTTTATTGTGCAGCACTTTTGGTGTATATGTGGGAACACATAAAAGTGGTAGCAGCAGTATTGACACAAATATATGTAGGGAAGTAAGAAATACATCATTTGCAGTTCCTCTGGTACTCCAATTTAAGGCTGAGCATTGTGAGACTATCAGCTTTTAGCTGATTATATCGCCAACATTTCCTGTCATCATGGGCATTCCTTGGTTCTCTACTCATAATTTCTCCATAACCTGGGGAGCATGGACTATAAATTTTATGTACTTCAATTGCAAGCAAGTTGTAGAGAACCTTGTCGAGCAAGTTCTCCACTGATCAAGGAATCACAAATTGATGTAGTAAATACCCAGTCATATGACAACCTGCCTCCACAATTCTATAAGTTCTTGGATGTATGTGATAAAAAGAATGCTGATCAATGACCTCTTCATAGCCCATATGATTGTCCCATTGAACTGCTTCCAGGGGATGAAATACCTTTTGGTTGCCTTTTCAATCTGTCAGAACCTAAATTAAAGGTGCTTAGGGAGTGCCTTGATGAGAATTTAAAGAAGGGCTTTATTAGACTCTCAACATCTCTTGCAGGGGCAGCCCTGTTCTTTGTTGAAAAAAAGGACTCCACCATGCGCCCGTGCATTAATTACAGGGATTTGCATAAAAACACTATTAAAAATATTATCTACTTCCTTTAATTTCTGAAATGTTGGAAAGACTCAATTTTGCCAAAGTCTTTACAAAACTATACATCAATGTTGTTTTTTGAGGCCTGTTGGACCACTTTGTGATTGCATATCTAGATAATATTCTCATCTTTTCTGATGACCTGGAAGAGCATCACAAGCACGTTTGCACTGTGTTTGAAAGATTAAAGCGGAGTTCCACCCAAAAATGGAACTTCCGCTTTAAGTGATGGTGACCCCCTTACATGCCAAATTTGGCATGTAATTTTTTTGGGGGGGAAGGGTACCCAGTTTTTAAGGGCACCAAGCTCCCAGTGCCAGAAGGAAGTTTACCTCTTCCCCTCCCTCCCTGCAATCTTCTGGGACACATCACAGGTCGGACATCACAAGAAGATTGCCCAGCCATTCACAGCACGCAGCGTGCGCCCGGTTGGGAAGCCACAGCCGGGAGCCCACGGTTAGAATGCCGGTGCTGCAGAATGGAAGGGGAGAGGAGCGGGGCTTCATGTGCCCACATCGCTGGACCATGGGACAGGTAAGTGTCTGATTATTACAAGTCAGCAGCTACACTTTTTGCAGCTGCTGACTTTTAACTGGGTGGATCTCCGCTTTAAGGAAGAACTGACTCAAACTGGAAAAATGTGAGTTTGAACAAATCCAAATCCAGTTCTTGGGACATGTTATTTATCCAGGAGACGTGAGCATGGGTCCCAAGAGGTTCAACGCAGTTGTGGATTGGTCCGCCCCTAGAAATGTTAAGGAAATACAATGATTTGTTGGATTTGCCAACTTCTACAGAAAATTTATAAGAAGCGTTTTTAAGGTGATTGCACCAATTATACAGGTGACAAAGAAAAGGATGACCTTTGTGTGGTCATCTGAGGCACAGGCTGCCTTTAATAAGCTAAACACTATTTATTTCTGCACCAATATTGGTACGTCCCAATCCTTTTTATTGTGGAAGTGGATACTTTAGACTCTGCAGTGGGAGCTTCATCTTTGTGCTTATTTCTCTCGTTTAACGTCTTCAGTCAAAAGGAACTATGACATTGGGAATAAAGAGTTGCTGGCAATTAAGGAAGTTTTTTTTCCAAATAAAGGCATACACTAGAAGGAGCTAATCATCCTGTTCTCACTAATTATAAAAATTTGTAAATCATTTGTTCTGCCAAAACATTATCTTCTAGACAATCACATTGGTTGCTATTCTTTTCCAAGTTCAATTTTATTAGCTTGTTTTGACCTGGGTCAAGGAATGGTAAGGCTGATGCCATATTGAGGATGTTGTCTGAGCCTCTCCAGGAAGGGAACTCTGAATGTACAATCCTACCTCAAAAGAACTTCCTAGGGGGCCACACGTTTCAAAACATAAGAGCATAAACCTTGAGTGCAAAAATGGTTTTTGGACTCATCTCTATGTACCTGAATCAGTTCGGGTAGAAGCCCTCAAGTTGGTGCATGACACAAAGCTTGCTGAGCATTTTGGGGTTTCCAAGATAAAATAACGTCCAACCACCTCTTGTTTGTGAAGACCATGTATGCTCGAAATTTTTTTCTCGCTGCGACAGGATGAAATAACTGAAATGAAATGCTGAAGAAGCGAGATGGCTGTGAAACACGTTGATCCTCAAAGGTGCCACGAGAATGTATTGCAGATTGTGGATTAAGACATAGGTTATGTGAGTGATGGTGATTCATATGTCTATGCTGATTTTAATCTTTGTAATAAAAACTTTGTGTATTTTATATTTGGATTAATTACTCTGTGCTGATACAAGTAAAATCCACCCTTTGATATTTCCTCCGTTAAATTTTTGGTGTGCTGTATCTGGTTCATTATAATCACCTGGTGCACTCTCAGTATTCTGATGAAAAGAAGCTGCAGGGTCTGCATCCCTTGAGAAGTATTTAACCTCTGGGGTGCATATCACCAAAAGTGAAAATTCCTATTGCAGAGGGTGCCTAAAATGTGACTTGTATCTTAGTGCAGACTTCTGGGAAAATCAGTGAGCCAACTGCACAATCAGGAAATGACATTTCAGGAAATTACATTCCATACACCAAAAGTGCTCATAATATCTCCAGGTTGTCGTATTGCATTGAATTTTATAGAAAATTATTGCAGCCGCAGATTAAAAAAGAAAGGTAATTTTTAATAACATTAAATTACAACATGGCTTGTGTAGCAATTGTACAGTATTTGGTATATTATGTTTTTTTTTAACATATACTGTATATATTTTTTAGCCAATAAAAGTGAATTTACCGATCAGGCTGGCCATACACTGATGAGTTTTAATTCATACAGCACTGATAGACAACTCTTCTATTGTGGCTATTGTATTTGGACAGCTGACCCTGATGGCTGATAAGTTGTCAGGCAAGAGGTGGCTAACAAGGCCAACCACTGAAACAGCCAAAATTTGTGCACTGAATGGCCAGCTTTAGTATTACGGTGCACTTGATTGAATAGAAATTAAACAGACTGATTCTTTAGGACATCACCCTACTTAATCGTTGGCAAATAATTTGTGGCACTCCATGTAAGGTCCTCTTTTTAGGTGTCTCCCCCCATCTCCCTTGCCGAAACCCAGCAAAGCGGTGCTCTCAGCACAGTACTGGAGGCATCTTTTCAGTGAGATGTGGAGTACTCTTCATTTCCTAGATCTCAGTGGAAGGAAGACGATGTCTAACCTATAAAAAAATACAGAAAGAAGTGCCAGATCAAAATCTGATAGCAGTGACCAAGATCATTTTAATTGTTGATAAAAAAGTTATATAAAACAGTAAATGTGCTTTGGGGCAACACTTCCAATTAATCAGGGCTCAACACAGGTTAAAACTTTGATGGACTCAATAAAACCAGTGACATCACAGATCTATATTAGAACCGGTATTGAATCTTTTCAAGGAGGAACAACTTGACAGCAGTCCATTAGCTCCCATGATGAAGAGAGAGTGGTGTTGCCCCGAAACGTGCTGCCTGTTTATATATAACTTTTTATCAACATTTAAAATTAACTTGGACATTTTTATCTAATTCTGATCTGGTGCTTCTTTCTGTAATTTTATGGTATGGGCTACTGTTGGGTACCCATCAAGGAAAGCCTTCCTGTAGGAGCCGCCTCGACATAGCTATTGAGCTTGTTTGAAGTTTTCCCTCATCTGACTACACATGCAAGTCTAAAAGTTCCCAGCGCCACTTTGAATATGTTGTTCTGAAGGTCACCCTCGGCTAGGTGCTGTGGGCAGAAGTGGGGAGAAAGGCAGGTACAGTGGCGTCTCCAGCTTTCATATTTAGGGGGGTCACATGGGGGGACATGGACAAAAGTAGGGGGGCAACTATTTAATATATATATATATATATATATATATATATATATATATATATATATATATATATATATATATATATATATATATATCCTGGGGCCCTTTACTACGATCCCACAATGGCCCTTTCACATGTTCTGCAGTGAGCTCCCTTCCTACTGTATTGGGGCCCCCCCTAGGGTGGCAGAAAACAAGAGATATATGTCACCAGCATACCAAGAAAATATAAGGGTCCAAAGCAGTGGGAGAACTATCAGGGTTGCAAAGGTTGTCTTGCCACCGGCCCTGGTGTTCTGCCACTGTGGGGTTCCCCAGCCACCTCTTGCTGTCCTGCCCCTGCTATTGACAGCTCTGGTCTGGCATCTCTTGGAATTTACAGGCTGGTTCTCCTGTCCTAAGGACGGGAGAAATCAGTCTGTTTTTTCAGTAACTGAGAGTCCTGGTGGAGTGCTTCCTGCAACTCGCTCTTCTCCCTGCCAATGAGGATGCAGGGGAAGGAGCAGATCGGGCGGCCGTGGTTGTGTGAGTGCTCATATTATGCAGTATCAGCGAGCAGAGGGAGGGGGAGGAATTACCCGCAGGAGCTGACTGGGGACACTCTCCCTCTTAGACATTGTAAAAAAAAAAAAAAATTTATTGGGTGGGCACATGGTGGGGCATAGCATAATGTTGGGGGGGGGGGGGGTCAGGGCCCCTTCTGCCCCCCCTAGGGTCGCCATTGGGCAGGTATACTATATAACTCGCTCCTTACAGTTTTTTTTATTATTAAACATTAAATCTGCTTTTTAAAAAGGGGTGGAGGGCATTTAAAAAACAGACCTCATTTTTCAGATGCAAGATCCACTAGAAGTTTCACTATTATAATTAGTTATTTTTGTTATAGTAATAGTGAGATTTGTAGAGTAAGCACTAATGGAAGTTCTCAAGGCGAAAGAGCAAACAGTCGCAAGGACCACCATAGTGAAGTATTAAAAACAAACAATTTATTAAAAAATCATAAGTTGCACTCACAAGCGTAATTAGGCAGGCAAGTGACATGATTTGCAGCATCGGGGCTCAGAATCCGACCGCGAGGGTAGCCGACAGGTGACAGCCAAAGACTGAGAGCACTTCCAAGAAACTACTTAGTAAATTGTTCTACAAATTATGGGACGCCATGGAATATCAGTGTATGTGATGGTGAGACATCGAGCTCAACTGATACATTGATCTCAATGTGATCACCCCTAGAGGTCTCAGAGCAGTCAAATCCTATAGTTTTCTTAATTGAGATTTGAATCTTCAGTGGCTGGTGGCATCCACCAAGTGCTCCTTAGAATGGATGAAAATACTCAAAGTCAAAGTCAAAAGGACATTGATTCCACCACTAAGGAACTGGGAACTGGGCAAGTTCAGATCTCAAAGGATACAGGCCTATGAGGATAATATGTGTGACAGACCTAGCCGGGAGAGAGACTTTTGGAGGGGACTGTATGCTAGCCTCTTGCCGATTGATCGGGGGCCCTTGCATTTGGGGGAACGGTGCTCTTTGTGAGCTGTATGCCTGGGGACTCTGGAGGTGGTATTACTGTGGATTCGGGTCCTGGTCCCCCAGGGCACACAGACTCTGGGGACCCTGGATTTGCCATATTGGAATAGTGGCTGATTCATAATGCTGGGACAGATACTGTTAGGAGATGCTGATGTAAATTCCAACACCTGTCTGTCTATTGTCTGCTAAAATGTGTATTGTAAATAAGTCTACTATGGGATCTAAGAGTCATTAGATCCCCATTGTTATTTGTGTTAATTAACTCTGCTATTGTGTGAAGAAGAGTCTATGTTGATTGTGATAATGTTGATTGGATTTTCTGAACTACAAGACGGCCAGTCTGGCCTAACGGTCATGTCTGAGTCATCTAAGCTGTCTAAAGGGATTAGTTAATTAGCTCATGTTAATTAGGTTAATTAGGTTACAGCTGTATTGTTAGAGTAATATGAGCAGGAGGTCTGCACCTCCACTTTGAGTGTATAAAAGCCTGTATTTTGTCAATAAAGATAGATTCCTGTTTGAACTTACATACAGCCTGCCTGGTGTTTGTTCTGAGCTATCACAACTGGGTTAGAACGGCACATAGCTGAAGTTCTAATCCCGGAGCATTGGATGACCGAACCATCAGACGTTGCAATCTGATTCTATAGCTGCAGAGGAGTGTCGGGAGAGTGGAACCGAGCGAGCAAGGGGCTCGTTACATTGGTTGGCAGCCGTGGGATTTGCTCTCCAGTTACTGGGACACTCCAAACCAGCCTGCAGGAGAGCCACGCTGAAAGACTTACTTGAGAGCCATGGAGGGAATGGTGGGATCGTGCTTCCTTGCCGTGAACACATCCAAACCATCACCTGGATGCAAGGTAGCAGGATAGCAGGAAAAAAGAAATACCAGCCACCATGGATGAGGAATTCAGAAGGAGGTTGCGAGAGGAGATACAGCACAGAGGACCAGTATCAGTGCAGGTCCTGCTAGGATGGTTTGATTCTATCCGCTGTGAACTCTGGAAGGAAGCGCTAGCCCGTGAGCAGCGACACCAGGGAAAAGTTCTCCCCTCCATCCATGTGAGGTACTGGTCGCAGTATGAAGTGTGAATGCTGTTTTTGGGGGAACAGCCGAACCAGGAGTGGACAGCCGAGTTAAGCAGGCTGATCCGGGCAGAAATGCGGTTGGGCGAGAGCTACAGAGCCCTCCAGTGGTATGTAGCCCAAGTGTGCCCATGGACAGCGGATGACAGCCCCACGGAAGGCTTTGACTACGATGGCCTGGGATTGTTATACTGGAGGCTGTCCAGGGACCCTGACTTTGGAAGTGATCGGGAGTGGCGTTTGGAGGAAATAATGGAGCACAGAGAGCGGAGACTGAATGTCTCAGAAGTGCACTGGAAGATTTGGAGTTTCTGGCCGTTCAGGAATGGGAGTTGGAGATCGCCTACAAACAGCTGTTAGACTCTGCTCAGCAGCAGGGTGGTGCTCCCTTTGCCTGGGACTATTATGAAATACCAGTTGACAACTCTGAAATCCTGGCTGAAGAGTTGACAATGTGGCAGAGTAACGGTGGGCTTTGCCAACCTGCACCCGCAGCTATCGAGGGTTTAGGTCTTATGGCGGATGCAGCAAGTGCTGACTGACCTTGATGAACCTGGTTCTGCATTGGATGAGCTTGGATGGAAGAATGTGCCTGTCCAGCAGAATGCCAGAGAATCGGCAGTGGAAAATCTGAAGATTGCCGTCCCCAAACCTGAAGTGCTGACAACAGGGCAGAGCTCTGCTAACCTCTGCCCAGCACTGATAGCATCTTCTGGGTTCCACGGAGAGGAGATGGTGAACCTTTATCCCCAGACACCAGTTGCAGAGACAGGGGATTTGATAGACTTTTCTGCTGAGGAAGAACAACCTGGTGAGCCTCCAGCAGAAGAAGAGCTGTTATTAGGGTCAAACTTCACTGTGCTCTGCCCAGCACTGATAGCATCTTCTGGGTTCCAGGGACAGGAGATGGTGAACCGTTATCCCCAGACACCAGTTGCAGAGACAGGGGATTTGATAGACTTTTCTGCTGAGGAAGAACAACCTGGTGACCCTCCAGCAGAAGAGGAGCTGTTATTAGGGCCAAACTTCACTATGCTCTGCCCAGCACCAACAGAAGTATCTGTGAAGTCACAAGGAACTTCCCCAGCTGAAGCGCTGGCAACCGGACAGAGGGTCCAAGATCTCTGCCCTACACCTGCGGCGGTTCCGGAGGCTCAGGGTGAGAAGGAGGTGGTCACTTCCCAGCAGCAGATCAGGATACAGGGAGAGGAGGGTGAGGAGGTGTTTGTTGTCCCTCCCCAACAGTTAGCCGGAGCAGATGGTGTGGGGTTTTCAGCAGAAGGGCTGGCAACAGGGCCGAGTACTGCTGGACTCTGCCCTCAACTAACAGAGGATGGATGTCCTGTGAAGGTGGATGGGACTTCAGTCTCCACCTGTATACCCCAGGGATGCTGGGCAGTCGGCCCAGATCCCCAACAGCATGACGGAGTGAGCCCAGACACCTTGTCTTCTCTCCAGCGGCAGAAAGGACTCCAGGGAGAAGGGCCAGTCTAGGCCTCTCCCCAGCGGCAGATATGTCCTCTGAGAGAGGCAGAGGTTGGCTGGGTGAGTAATGCTTTGTTTGGAACAATCTGTTTGGGGTACTGTGTGGGTACAGGCATTAGAGGACTCGAACTACTGACTAACTTCGGAGTCAACCCGTCTGGGGTCTCCTCCTGTGTTAGTCTCCTGCCGAAAGGGGAGAAATGTGACAGACCTAGCCGGGAGAGAGACTTTTGGAGGGGACTGTATGCTAGCCTCTTGCCGATCGGGGGCCCTTGCATTTGGGGGAACGATGCTCTTTGTGAGCTGTATGCCTGGGGACTCTTGAGGTGGTATTACTGTGGATTCGGGTCCCGGTCCCCCAGGGCACACAGACTCTGGGGACCCTGGATTTGCCATATTGGAATAGTGGCTGATTCATAATGCTGGGACAGATACTGTTAGGAGATGCTGATGTAAATTCCAACACCTGTCTGTCTATTGTCTGCTAAAATGTGTATTGTAAATAAGTCTACTATGGGATCTAAGAGTCATTAGATCCCCATTGTTATTTGTGTTAATTAACTCTGCTATTCTGTGAAGAAGAGTCTATGTTGATTGTGATAATGTTGATTGGATTTTCTGAACTACAAGACGGCCAGTCTGGCCTAACGGTCATGTCTGAGTCATCTAGGCTGTCTAAAGGGATTAGTTAATTAGCTCATGTTAATTAGGTTAATTAGGTTACAGCTGTATTGTTAGAGTAATATGAGCAGGAGGTCTGCACCTCCACTTTGAGTGTATAAAAGCTTGTATTTTGTCAATAAAGATAGATCCCTGTTTGAACTTACATACAGCCTGCCTGGTGTTTGTTCTGAGCTATCACAACTGGGTTAGAACGGCACATAGCTGAAGTTCTAATCCCGGAGCATTGGATGACCGAACCATCAGACGTTGCAATCTGATTCTATAGCTGCAGAGGAGTGTCAGGAGAGTGGAACCGAGCGAGCAAGGGGCTCGTTACAATATGATTTCCAAGATATCCATCAAATTGGAGCGAGACATTCTGGACTTTAAATCTGAGCTCTTAACTGGAAGAAAAAGACGTTAATTTGGCCACAGAGGGGCGTAATAATACATCGACTAATCGAGTCAGTTATCAGTCCGCTTGACCGGGTCAGTCTCGCCCTGTGAGAGATTCAACTAGAGGGAAGAACAATCCTAACCCTCCAACCAATCTTGCTAGTCAAACTAGGCCACCCCATACAGGACATATTGGCCTATCACTTGGAAGAGCCCATCATACATCTGCAGGTAATGTACCTGGGCCATCCAAGGATTCTAAGAGGACAACTAATACCACGTACACACGACCGGACTTTGCGGCAGACTTTGCCCGGCGGACTTTCCGACGGACTTTCCGACGGACTTTCCGAATGAACGGACTTGCCTACACACGATCAACCAAAGTCCGATGGATTTGTACGTGATGACGTACGACCGGACTAAAACAAGGAAGTTCATAGCCAATACAATAGCTGCCCTAGCGTTGGTTTCTGTCCGTCAGACTAGCATACAGACGAGCTGATTTTTCGACCGGACTCGAGTCCGTCGGATAGATTTGAAACATGTTTCAAATCTAAGTCCGTCAAATTTTTGAGAAAACAAAGTCCGCTGGAGCCCACACACGATCGAATTGTCCGACGAAATCCGGTACGCTGGACCAAGTATGCCGTAAAGTCCGATCGTGTGTACGCGGCATAAGTCTTCTGCAAAGCAAAACCTACAAGATGAGCCAGGACCTTCTGTCCAAAGATGCGTCTGTCCAGAAAATGAAGGGGACCACCCTCATCGCTCATCCCCTATGCCTAAGACTTTGAAACGAATGGAAGTTCTAACTGTCTCAGTACAGTTACTCTTCTTTTTTTGTAACAACTATTAAGATAACATGTCAGACACACAGGGAAAGCATTGTCAAATTACTCAGGCTTGCATTTTAAAAAACAGCAGTACAACCGTTGTGCAGCACTGCAAAATAGTGGCTAACATACTGTATGTAATGAGCAAAAATGGCTGCCACATGCACATTTATACCTAAAAACTGAACATAAAAGCAAGGTTTTTAAAACATTAACGAATATTGGTAAGCTTATTTATATCAAGCTTTAAGGAGTTTATCAAAAGCATTAGAACAGTTATACATTCCCCTTTAATGAATGTTGTGTATTATAGTTCTTTAATTAGAACCCCTGCCAACATACTGGAAGCTGAGAGTGAACCATCATCCAATGGTAATTACAACAGTTGTGTTTGGTGTTCTTGTTATACCTTGTCATACTGTGTTGTGATGTTCACAAATTACAATCATCAATAAACCATTTCCAACCTTGTGTCCTGTCTTCATCCCTCCCTCCAGGCTGGGAAATCAAGAGATTAGGTGCATTTAGTCACAACGCCGACATTCTTGACCCCTCGCTGCACCGAGTTAATGTTTTAAAATAAAGAGGAACGTAGAAAATTTTCTATAAAAACACAGATGTACAAAATAAACTACCTGGGGGCAAGAGGAGCATTTGAAGTACCCTTTTAGCTTCTGCTTCAGTCACTCGGCTCACAGCATGAACTTCATCGACCGTGGGAGTAATTGCCTGAGAACTTGTTGGAACAGTTTTACCCTTTCAATGCCAGGGGAGGGTCACGGTACAGATCTGTGTAACAAACAGGTTGTGATCTCTGAACGTTTTACTAGTCATAAGGTATTAACCTCAGTTAATATGACCTGTTGGGTTAACCTAAGGTGACACGACCCTGAAGAAGCCCCAGAAACAATATTCATTCCTTTTGGGATTATACATCTTTTCGTGTTTTTTTTTTTGTAGAATAAAATGTTTATTTCTCTTATCAGTAATATTTATAAAAATCCCAGCAAAAAAATAAAAAAAATAAAATAAAGTTAGCCTTACATACCATGAAATCAATTGATCTCCCCATTAGTGGCGGCTGGTACTAAAAATGTTTTGGTGGGGGCAACAAAACAAACCCATCCAGGTCTGCACTCACCATATAAACGGAACCCTCCAGCGGTCACGGCTTCCCTGATACTCGGTGGGTTCCGTGTTAAAAACCCCATGACTAAGCTCCGGGGGTGGAGTGAAAAGCATTGGGGGTGTGGCCTAGTTGGAGTCCAGGCTGAGCTGGCCACTCTACTTACAGCTCCGGGATACCTAGATGTGAGACTTTAAGGGGCCACCCCATTGTTCTTTGAACCTTCATAGGAACCAGGATGGGTTCCATCCCCTGTCAGCCCTCTAGCAGCAGCTGGGGAAGCATTGTCTTTATATTCCTTTACCACCGAGCCTGAGTGGCATACACACATTTCTTGGATTCCATGTTAACCGGGCCTTCTTTCCAGGTTCCAAATCTCCAGCCTCCTGTCCTGATTGGCCAGGACGAGAAGCCAGAAACCGGAAGTGATGCGATTGAGAATATTGATTTGCTAAAATCACAAGTGGGAGGGTTGGGGGCTCAGTGCTCTGCGTCCCGAGGACAACCTAAAACAAGCATATTAGAGTCTCAGGCTCTAATCACACGCTTGTAAAAAAAAGATGGATCTAATAAAAACCCATTAGTGCGGCGCCCCGAACAGTGCACCTGTTGCTGTCACTGCACCAGTCAATGCTGACATCTATTCTCACAAGAAACTCAGGTACCTCTGCGGAATCTACTCAACTCTGTTGGCATATACCTAAGCCCTGGTTCACACCAGTGCGGCTTTGAAATTGTGCTATTTCAATGCGATTTCAAAGCTGCAGATCGGTGTGATTTGGACCTCCAATTTCAAAAGTAGCGTGGGAAACTTTTTCAAAGTTGCAATGATTTGACTGGTTCCATTGCTGGCAATGGGGTGCATGTTATTTTGAACTGTCAAATTTGTCAAATTGCATGACAAATTCCACTGGTGTGAGCCAGGGCTAAAACCCTGAAGAAGGGGGAGTCAATTTCCCCGAAACTCTTTGGCTAAACTTATACTCATTACCTTCAATAAAAGTTAATAAACTTTCCATCAAATGTGGTATTACTCTAGACACTGGGCGCTCCTCTGTCCCTATCTGAATAACTCAGTCATACTAGTAAGGTAGCAGCCCACACCTTTAAAGGGAGGCAGACACCAACATTTATGAAAAAAAAAAAAATAACTAAACCAGTCGAGCATGGTCCCTGACCCCATTTAATCACCTGATAGCATGCAGTCACTATTCGGCTGATCATTTTTCATCCTTCAGTTTTTAGCCAATTAGCAGAAATCAGTAGAGACTGGAGCTGTCTATGGCTAGCCTAATGCTGGACTTACTGTAGAAAATAAAAACAGATTAAATAAATTAAAACTACTCACAAGTGTAGGTAGTAAGCTTGCACATCAAGCCACTGTAAGTTGCTGCAAGCTCCCAACTTTGCCAAAACCTCTAGGAGGACTCAACAGGGTCCCTGCCGGTTGATGCGTTTCAAAGGTAACCCTTCTTCATCAGAGCCAGATAACAACTGATCATACAGCCTATATAAACACACACACTTTTAGCCTAATTGCTAACCCTCCCACAACATGAGAGCCAAAAGTACCTCCCATGTTTAAAAGTAGGGTGAGGAAAATAAGAAGTACTTCCTTATGTATGGAGCCATAGAGGTCAGCAATTAGGTTAAAAGTATGTGTATATATAGGTGTATGATCAGTTGTTATTTGGCTCTGATGAAGAAGGGTTACCTTCAAAACAGTGTCAGCCGGCAGGGACTCTTGTGAAGTCCTCCTTGAGCTAGAGGTTTTGGGTGGGCTTGGAGTGTAGAGCATTGCGCCATGAGCCCACCCAGGTGTTACAACAGTGAATGAATATTCGCTGTTGTAACACTGATCCTCGATCCGGCTAATCAGAAGCAGGTCTGAGACCCATTTTCCGATTGGCCAAAAAGAGATTGGCCACCGAGGAGGAGGGAGGAAACGGAAGCTGCCGCTGCCGCAGCCTGTGGAGAGCAAAGGAGGGGAAAGCTGTTGCCACCGCCGAGCAAGGGAAGCCACCGGTGAAGAACTGCATAGATGGGGTAAGTGCACCAGACCTGCCCACCGATCGACCAACGAGGGGGGGAAGGGGGAGCTTTTGAGTGTTGGTACTGCTTGCCACCCCCTCCAAAAAAATGATCACCAGCTGCCACTGGCCGCAAGGCTGTGCAGCAATATTCACTTGTGGCTGCCATACTCTCGTCTGATTTGCAGCATCTCACCAATGCGCAGGAGAATATCATTGCTGTTGTTAATGCTGCCCTTACACCTGTAGAATTTCTTTTGAATGTTTGGATGAAAAAGTATACAAATCGGTTGTCCAACCATCCAATAGTGCCTTCATGGGCTCGACTAATTTTGAATACATTTTCACTCAAGTACCATTTCAATGTCTCAATTTTCATAGAATGAACTTTCTACTTCAGGATTACAGCAGCATTCCAGGATAACCTAACTAGTCCTAACAATGTCCCCTCCCCCCTTTTAACACCTATGCTCCCTAACCTGTGTAATAAAGATGTATATACTTACCTACTTTTAGCCCACTCCAGTCCGGTCACGGCTCCCCTGTGTTAGCCAGTGGCAGCTGCAGGGAAGAGGAGGGAAGGCCGAGAATGGCTTAGACATGGGAGCCTATGGGGTTGATTTACTAAAGGCAAATAGACTGCGCAATTGGTCCAGAGCTTGGTAAATGAGCAGAATCTCTGCTGACTTCCGTCATCCAATCATGTGCAAGCAAAAATTCAGTTTTTTTTATTTTCCCTGCACGTGATTGGGTATTCTTTGCAAAGTGAAGCTTTTCCTCATTTACTAAGTTCTGGAGCAACTGCACATTGCAAAGTGCACAGCCTATTTGCCTTTAGTAAATCAACCTCAAAGGATGACGGCACCACTCCCAGATATCTCAGCTGTTGTTGAGCGATCTCCCTCCTCTATAGCCGCCACTGGCTAACACAAGGAATCACATGACCGGACCAGAGAGCACAATCAATGATTAGAAATGTGTTTGTTCCCATTAGATTTCTCAAAAAATGTCCATCCTTGTCCTTGTATTTTCTTAAAACCGATTTTCAAATGATCACCTTTAACTGTTAGGTAATAGAACGAACGTTCTAAAAACAGTTCTCTTATGAAATGCTACAGGTGTAGAGACAACTGAAGACTGACAGTTCTAGGTGTGCATAGTAAAGCCCACCCCACACTTATAGATTTTCCCTGTGGCCTGAATAAGATTCAATCAAATCAATAGATTCCCCAATCCACGCTAACAGCAATGATGGAGAAGTCTACACTGCCAGCTATTGTAATAAGCAAACAAGTAACAGCCACAGCATCCACTGCTGCCTGAATACCCATACAGTTCTGAGAGGATGCTCCTGTTCAGCCGATATTTTCCACCCGGCTTTCTAAATCGACTCAGAAAACGAATGCAGCCGCCACGTCTAAGGACTGCAAGCAGAAATATATTCATTTTAATTTTGATTTTGGGTTTAATATCGCTTTAAAGTGTAAGTCCATGCTAAAACTAAAATCTCTGCATCTATAGAAACCCATGATCTAACACTAACCTATCTAGCCCTGTAAAGAAGAAATCAGTATACATACCTTTTCTAAAGCCAATCAGACCCGGTCTCCAGCGGCAGAAGCTCTCAGAGGACACAGCCAACAATGGCTGTGAAATGAATAGGGAATGATGTCACCTGTAGAGTTACTATGGGGCTTCCGTTGTCGGCTGTGTCCTCTGCACACTCCTCCACAGCGAAGCCGCAGGTGACAGCTCAGTGTGAGATCGGGTCAGGTCAGCTTCAGAAAAGGTATGTATACTGATTTCTTCATTACAGGGCTAGATAGGTTACTGTTAGATCATGGGTGTCTATAGATGCAGGGATTTTAGTTTTAGCATGGACTTCCACTTTAACTCCAATATGTGTAGATTATTGACATTTGTGCCTCCAATAAATTTGTTTTGTTTCGTTCCATTACTTATTAGAATTAATTTGAAACTAATCGCACATGTCTAGTAGATTATAAAACACCACGAAAGAAGTTAATAAATATATTGTATAAATGATCTCTCATCTGATGTGAAAAAAACCACTGAGCGTAAGAAACAGAAAGAACTATGGTGGGAATGAGAAGAGAAAAGAATAAGGACAATGGAGAGCAGAGCAGACATGAAATTATATATATATATATATATATATATATATATATATATATATATATATATATATATATATATATATATATATATATATATATATATATATATACACACAATACATGCATAATGAGCAAGAAAGGACGAGAGGAAAAAAAAGAAGACACAAAGATGAATTTAATCAATATGTGGAAGTGTATTATTTTTTCTTAACTCAGAGATTATTTGGAATTAGCATAAACAGATGAAATAGATGTTGTATCTCCAAATATCACACATTATTAGATAATAGTAAGTAGAAATAGTTTAGGTATTTGTCTTTCACTTCTGGTAGTATCAGATCCCGCAGTTATATCAGTACCATGGACAGGGCAGAAATAGCTTGCAGATGTAGACATAAAGCACATGGTAAAAATAACTGGGAATGATCCTTTTTTTTTTTTTTTTTTCGAATAACTGCAACTTGTCCGGTTTCAGAATGATGACCCATGAAAGCATTGGCTTAGAAAAACAAATACATCCTCCTAAGAGGGGAAAAAAAGAAAAACAAGCCACAAACTCTCAACTTGGTATAACCTCATAGCCTGTATAAAGGAGATCTATGGTCACAGCACACACTTTCATTTTATAACATCATCAAATACCAATACAAGGAATAGTTATATTTGACAATCCAATAGAAGCTTTCTTGAAAAATCTCCTTTCATGTGAGTTCTGCCTGTCTGCTGGCTGTCTCTTTCCACAACTTCCTGGATTCACAGCATTCTTTGCAGCCTCTCCTCTGCTGTTTACTTTCCATTTCTAAGAACTACATATCCCATGGTACATTGCAACCTGCAAGCAGAGATTCCTGCACTGACTCCGCCTCCTGAAACTCCTCCCCCAGCTGCTCTGTAGCTCAGAAGGCAGGCTCTGTGAATGTGTGACACAGCAGTGCCTACCCACTGGACATAGTTACTACGTATCACATAATTCAAGGAAGAAAATGTGTGGGGATCTTCACAAAGTAAGTTTACAAACTTCAAGATGATTCAGAATAATAGGAGTAAGTTGGAAATAATTACAATAAATACAATGTGGAAATTAATATAATGATTTTCCATTTTGACTACAGATACCCTTTAAATCTAAACTCCAGGGAGATATTCAATTCACTATAATGCAACTCTGTATTCATTATTACATCATTAGTGTTTTTTTCTTAATACAAGCAGTGTATTTGACATTAGACTAATATTGTCCTTTTGCAGTTCCTTTATGGCAGAAATCAGAATAGGAGAAGGAGAAGCAGCACAAGTTGACAGTCAGCTGTACTGCAGTTTTCATTTTCTAAGTATGAGCATGCTGATGGTTGAGAAAGCAGAGTGACAGAGAGATGAGCTCATCAGTCTGCTGCTTCTCCTACACTGTCCAGTCACAGACTGGGAAAGAATATAACTAAATGCAAAACTTTTTTTTCTTTGTTTTGGATAGAGTGGAGAAGGTTTAGAACTCCTGTCAGTTTTTATTGCTGTCTGTACCCCCATTAGGGAGATTTTCCCTCTCTATTTGTCCTGTTTACCATTATCATTGACAGTGAAAGAAAATCACACATTTTGGGTTGTCCCCAGAAAAGTAATAGAGGGGAAATCTTCCAATGGGGACACTAGTTCTGGTGACCTGAGAAATTCCCTTAACCTCCTTGGTGGTATTCCCGAGTGTGGCTTGGGGTGAAACTTCAGTAACATTAGCGGTAACCCCGAGCCACATCCTCATCCTCGGGATTGCATCGCTGGATCCTGGAAGAGGTCATTTACCTTGTGCCTGGGATCCTGCAATGTACTCCTGCTGGGTCCAGCAGTCGGATCTTCCGCCCGATGATCTGCGTGTCCTGGCTTCCGTTCCCTGTGAGCGTCGCGACGCAGCGGGGTGGAACCGGCGGCAATTTCAAAATGTATAAAGCACAACACATACACAATACATTGTAATCTTATTGGATTACATTACTGTATCAAATCATTTGACCTCCGTTTGCCCCACAGTGCTTTGTCCAGTGCCCTGCCTGCAGTTTTACAGTTCTTTCTGCCTGGAAACTGGAGAACATCCATGGCAAAAAGCTTGCCTCTACATTAAAAGTGGTTTATGACCTTCTTGAAAACAGTGACAGCGATACAGAATCACTTGCAGAATTGAGTGATTGGGATTCCTGCTGAAATTTGTCATCAGACACAGAAAGTGATTTCAGCGACGATCCTGCGACTGAGCTCAGTGATGTGCGGACTTGGTGCCCTATTGACTGCGGTACGGATCACGCAGCGCCCCCAAGATTCCCATTTACTGGAGCACCTGGTATGAAAGTGGACATTGAAGATGACAACCCCTTGGCATACCTACAACTATTTCTGACCGATGAGGTTTAGGGATGAGCTTCGAGTTCGAGTAGAACATGAGTTCAACTCGAACATCAGCTGTTCGCCAGTTCGCCAAACAGTGAACAATTTGGGGTGTTCGCGGCAAATTCGAAAGCCGCGTAACACCCTTTAAAAGTCTATGAGAGAAATCAAAAGTGCTAATTTTAAAGGCTTATATGCATGGCATTGTCATAAAAAGTGTTTGGGGACCTGGGTCCTGCCCGAGGGGACATGTATCAATGCTTATATGCATGGCATTGTCATAAAAAGTGTTTGGGGACCTGGGTCCTGCCCGAGGGGACATGTATCAATGCAAAAAGCAGTTTTAAAAATGGCATTTTATCAGGAGCAGTGATTTTAAAAATGCTTAAAGTGAAACAATAAAAGTGTAATATTCCTTTAAATTTCGTACCTGGGGGGTGTCTATAGTGTGCCTGTAAAGGGGCGCATGTTTCCTGTGTTTAGAACAGTCTGACCGCAAAATGACATTTCAAAGGAAAAAAAAGTCATTTAAAACTACTCGCGGCTATGATGAATTGTCGGTCCGACAATACACATAAAAGTTCATTGATAAAAATGGCATGGGATTTCCCCACAGGGGAACCCCGAACCAAAATAAATAGAAAAAAAATGCGTGGGGGTCCCCCTAAATTCCATACCTGGCCCTTCAGGTCTGGTATGGGTATTAAGGGGAACTCTGCACCAAAATTGAAAAAAAATGGCGTGGGGGTCCTCTTAAATTCCATACCAGTCTGGTATGGATATTAAGAGGAACCCCACGCCAAAAAAAAAAATGGCATGGGGTCCCCCCAAAAATCCATACCAGACCCTTATCCGAGCACGCAACCTGGCAGGCCACACGAAAAGACAGGGGGAGGAGAGAGTGCCCCCCCCGACCCGTACCAGGCCACATGCCCTCAACATTGGGAGGGTGCTTTGAGGTAGCCCCCCCAAAGCACTTTGTTCCTATGTTGATGGGGAGAAGGGACTCATCCCCACAACCTTTGCCCGGTGGTTGTGGGGATCTGTGGGCAGGGGGCTTATCGGAATTTGGAAGCCCCCTTTAACAAGGGGACCCCCAGATCCCGCCCCCCCTTGTGTGAATTGGTAATGGGGTACAAATGTACCCCTACCATTTCACAAAAAAAGTGTCAAAAAGGTTAAAAAACACAAGAGACGGTTTTTGACAAGTCCTTTTTAATTTCTTCTTCTTTCAGCTTCTTCTTCCATCTTCTTTCTTCTGGTGTTCTTTCAGTGTTCTTCTTCTTCCTCCATCTTCTTCTTCATCTGCTTCTTCTCCATCGTCTTCTTCCTCCGCTCTTCTCGTCCCGCTTCCTTCTCCAGGCTTCTTCTCCGCTCCGTCCACACGATCTGCCTCAGTGGGAGTCTTGAGCCGTGTGACGCTTCGCTTCTTCTGACATTTCTTATATAACGGAGGATGGGGCGACCCGGTGACCCCGCTCTCATCTGACGCACAGGGAATTCACGGGACTTCCTTGAGGCTTTCCCCGTGTTGTCAGAAATGAAATGTCATTTTGCGGTCAGACTGTTCTAAAAACGGGAAACATGCGCCCCTTTACAGGCATACTATAGACACCCCCAGGTACAAAATTTAAAGGAATATTACACTTTTATTGTTTCACTTTAAGCATTATTAAGATCACTGCTCCAGAAAAAAACTGCCATTTTTAAAACTTCTTTTTGAATTGATCCATGTCCCCTGGGGCAGGACCCAGGTCCCCAAACACTTTTTATGACAATAACTTGCATATAAGCCTTTAAAATGAGCACTTTTGATTATTCATGTTCGTGTCCCATAGACTTTAACAGTGTTTTTTGCCTGTTCGCATGTTCTGATGCGAACCGAACTGGGGGGGTGTTCCGCTCATCCCTAATGCGGTTATTGAAAAAATAGTTACGGAGACATACCAGTACAAAGAGCAACAAGCTACTACGCATCGCATCAGAAGTTTTCAAGAAGTAAAAAGTGGGAACCAGTGACCAAAGATGACATTTGGGAATTTCTGGGCCTAATAATACTTCAGGGAGTGGTGGTGAAACCCCTCAAAGTGGTATTGGACAACGAATACATTAATTGCCACTCCATTCTTTGGCACGGTCATGTCAGAGTACTAATTTTCCCTGATAATGAAGTACCGTATTTATCGGCGTATAACACGCACCGGCGTATAACACGCACCCCAATTTAGGAGGGAATTTTAAGGAAAAAAAACTTTTAGGAGGGAAGTTGAAGGGAAAAAAACTTACATTTAAATGCCCTTCATTGCAGCCTTGTCAGTGCAGCCTTGTCAGTGCAGCCTTGTCAGTGCAGCCTTCCCCAGTGCAGCCTTGTCAGTGCAGCCTTGTCAGTGCAGCCTTGTCAGTGCAGCCTTCCCCAGTGCAGCCTTGTCAGTGCAGCCTTGTCAGTGCAGCCTTCCCCAGTGCAGCCTTGTCAGTGCAGCCTTCCCCAGTGCAGCCTTGTCAGTGCAGCCTTGTCAGTGCAGCCTTCCCCAGTGCAGCCTTGTCAGTGCAGCCTTCCCCAGTGCAGCCTTGTCAGTGCAGCCTTCCCCAGTGCAGCCTTTTCAGTGCAGCCTTCCCCAGTGCAGCCTTCCCCAGTGCAGCCTTGCCCCAGTGCAGCCTGGGATCCCCTGTCCCTGCTTCCAGGGCTTCAAAGTCGCGGTCCGCGATTTGAAAATGGCGCCGCCGGCGCCGAAGTACACAGAGCCGGTCCTCGGCTCTTTCCGGCGGCTATCGTTTACTTTCGGCTCCACTCGTAGTCCCGAGCGGAGCTATCCGAGTAGGTTCGGATAGCTCCGCTCGGGACTACGAGTGGAGCCGAAAGTAAACGAGAGCCGCCGGAAAGAGCCGAGGACCGGCTCTGTGCACTTCGGCTCCGGCGGCGCCATTTTCAAATCGCGGTCCGCGATTTTGAAAATGTGACAGCTCGGGATCGGCGAGGATCGGCGTATAACACGCACCTGCGACTTTCCCCTGATTTTAAGGGGAAAAAAGTGCGTGTTATAAATACGGTATTTGCACTTTGAAACAACGAAGAATTTGATGAAACTACTCATCCAGCACCAAAACTCAAGAAAATTTTGGAAGTATATCAAATGATTCTGAAGCATTTTCAACAGAGCTATGTGCCAGAAAGAGACATTAGCATAGAAGAAAGTCTAATGGCCTACAAGGGAAGGCTCAGTTGGATCCAATGCATGGTGTCAAAGATAGCACAATTTGGCGTAAAATCTTTCCTGCTATGCAAATCATCAACTGGTTATATTTGGAATTCTGTCCCATACAATGAGAAAGGAACAAATTCAACCCAAAATGCAGAAACTATGGAATGGCAACATCTTCCGTTCTTTCACTGGTTGAGCCATTGCTAAATCAGGGCTATTACGTAACAACCGACAACTTTTACACATCTCCTCAACTTTTTGAGTTTCTTCTGTAGAACAGTAAGGATGCCTATGGAACCGTTAGGCTCCATTCACACAGGGGCAACTTTGGATCCGACTTCAAGTCACCCCTAGTCGCCTCAAGTCTCACTACATGAAAAAATCAATGTAAGTGAATGGGTCTGTCTTAATGCACACTACTGCAGTTGCTCCATCTTCAGAAAAGGTTCCTGTACTACTTCAATCCGACTAGAAGGCGACTTGTACCCATTGATTTCAATGGAAGTTGCCTCCAAGTCGGATCACTGTCCCTACTGAGGCAACTTTACAGGAAGCAGAAAGCAAACAGAAAGTAATTTACTCCACTAAACAGCCAACCCCCTCCTTCTCACACATAGCTGATAAGCTCTGATTGGCCACTTGTAAAGTTCCCTGTCCTGGAGGCGACTTTAAGTTGTGTTGTAAGTTGCCCCAAGTTGCGCTGTGATTCATACTCAAGTCGTGTCCAAGATGCCTCCCAAAGTCGCGCTGGAAGTCGTGTTGCCCCTGTGTGAATGGGCTCTTAGGGCTAACCGGTGCAACATGCCACTAATGTTTGGCAATAAGAAGCTCAAGACTAGAGAAATGGTTGCCTTGTAGAAAGGCAAAATGATGGCACTGCGATGGCGTGACAAAAAAGATGTGTGCCTATTGAGTACAGTCCATAATACCTCCGCTGTTATTGTACGCACAAAAGGTGGGAAATAAATCTTGAAGCCACAAGCAATGACATTCTATCTAGCAATGTGGAAACAGCAAAAAAGTATCACAAGAAGATCTTCAGGCATCTTCTTGAGCAGCCCTCAAAAATTGCACTCGCCCGCTCGCATTTTGCAAGTGGATTTTGAGGACTGGCGAGAAAGGGCTGCCTGGGATGGGGGGGGGGGGGGGGCACCGCCGGCCTTGCGGGTTGTATGGAAGTCCGTATGGGAGTTGGGAGTTGAAGAGAGGAGAGCAGGTGGCCGGATCATTAGAGCACAAAGAACATCACTAGTGGCTTTTATTTGAATAGCAGAATGTTCCCCACATTCGCTGTCACACACAGCCCCGTCCCCTGGTCCCGGGACTTTGATAGACAGATCACCCGTCCAATCCCGGGACGAGTGACGTGTATCAAAGTTCCCCAGCCAGGGGGCGGGGCACTATGTGACACCAAGCGGTGGGAACACACTGCTATTGCAATGAAAGCTGTTCCAGTGATGTTCCTCTGTGCTCTAAACGTCTGGCCAGCAATCCTCTTCCTCTCCTCTCTTCCCCTACATGGTGGACACAGGAAGGCTGCATTGGTAGATACAGGTGAGGCTGCATGATGGACACAGGTAGGCTGCATGGTGGACACGGGCAGGCTTCATTGGTGGAGACGGGCAGGCTGCATTGGTGGACACGGGCAGGCTGCATTGGTGGACACGGGCAGGCTGCATTGGTGGACACAGGTGAAGCAGCATTTATGGACACAGGTGAGGCTGCATTAATGGGCACAGGTGAGGCTGCATTGATGGACACAGGTGAGGCTGCATTGATGGACACAGGTGAGGCTGCATTGATGGATGGATAAAGTCGTTGTTAATATTTATTTTTAGAACTTAATTCTGCATAAAATATTTAAGTGTCATTTCATGAGATAATTTTATGAGGGTCTGTTTAGGGGCATCCAGAGTAGGGGTTGGGTGAGGCATCTGGTGGCGAGTAACCCATGGGGCCTGACTAGTAGCTCAGGACTTGAAATTTTGAGCCCTGTTCTTGAGCAAAGCTTGTGGAATGCCTACATTCTACTACTCAAAAAAAAAAGAGTGACACTCCTATGATCCATTCCGACTTTATTTGGAAAGTTGCCGAACTGATCTTCGTGAAACACCAAACACCAATGGCTGTGAATAGACCTGGACATCGTGCTGTTGGCGTTGTCAATCCAGAACGCCTGACTGGTCATCACTTCATGGACTACATTCCACCAACTGAGAAAAGGTCAGCACCTACAAGGATGTGCGTGGTTTGTTGCTCAAAGCGAGATGACAGTGGAAAGAAAATCCGAAAGGAAACCAGGTTTAGATGCCTAAATGCATTGAGTTGCTGCCATGTGATTGGCTGATTAGCAATTTGTGTTACCAAGCAATTGAACGGGTGTACCTAATAAAGTGGCCAGTGAGTGTATGTTGCCTAATAAATCATTTCACCTGTTTGCATTTTAACTGTGTACATAACTGCTTGTCTGGAGTTTCCCTTTAAGTACTCTTATTCAGTGAAGAGTAGCCCGGTACACAAATAATTTGTTTTTTATGAGCTCCTTCGCCGCTCCTTGTTGACGGAGAGAATAAAAAGAGCTGGCATACGGTTTGTAAGCGGTTATCATCAACTCATTTTCAAGCAGTACAGAACATTTTTTTCTTTTTTTTTTCTTAAGCAATTGAAGAAACAGCTGGAGGGACACATGGAGTTTTCTCAGCAGCTGCAAGACACAGATGCTCAGCCTTCCACTGCAGTCTTCCAGCAGATTCTCTGTGCACGGCTGATGTCTTACATGTTTCTGGGCTATCGGTGACAGGTGGATCGCACAAGACATCTCAACACGCTGGTGGAACCATTAAAGCATTTGTCTGCTTTAGCCAGTGATTTACAGTATGTCTGGAACAGACAAGGGCTGACAGCTCAGAACAATGATGCCACTGGCGGCTCCAACAAGAATTAAAAAAGGGAATTGTGAACTGTTTTCTGTGTGTTTTTCTCTATTGTCAGCACCTTTTTTTAAAGGTATGGGGGTCTCTTGATAGAAAACTGGACACAGGTGTGTTTAAGCAATAATTAATAATAATTAAAAAATAATGGTCCCTAATTTTAATAACTCTGCAGGCTGCAGTGTCAGGGCCCAGAGGTAATCTGAAATGTGACAGGTGTTATCTGTCAATTGTCTAAGGCCTGATTCACACCTATGCATTTTTAGTGCTTTTTGCATTTTGCAGATTTGCACTACAGAATGTGTAAAATGGACCGTAGTACAAATCAGCAAAATGCAAAAAGCACTAAAAATGCATAGGTGTGAATCAGGCCTAACGCCTCATTTACACGATCAGATTGTTGGCCAATAGAGCGTCAGACTTTTGTCAAAAGGGCATGTGCCTGGATCTTGTCTTGCATACTAACTTCACACAATTGTCTGCCAACAAACACGAACGTAGTGACGTACTATGAGGAATTTCAGCTCTTGGGCGCCACCCTTTGGGCACCTTCGGCTAATTTTGTGTTTGGTGAGCATTGATTCCGAGCATGCGTGTTTGTACTTTCGACTTTTGTGTGACGGACTTGTGTATAGACGATACGAAAATCTGACAACAGTTTTTACTAGAAAAAAATTTACTAGCCTGCCATCCAACATTTGTTGGCCGAAAGTTGGACATCAATTGTCTGAAGGAGCGTATTAACGGTTGGATTTTTGCACAACAATCTGTCATCACACATTCCTCTGCCAACAATCCGATCGTGTGTACGAGGCTTTAGGGTGCTTCACACTGAGCTGTTGCACTTTGGCCACAGCTCAGCGTACCTGCGGTTTTGGTGCAGGTTAGCTGCGCTTTGCCATTGCTTTCTATTATATCCTGTGGTATTAGTGTGTTTTAGCGGGGCAGTGTGAAGCCGCCCTAACCTTACACAGAGCTGTATGTGTTATATGCTCTTCCTAAGAACTGGAGTTGCATCTCCTTGGCCACCAATCAACATTACACAATTTGATTGGTGGCAGCAGGCAGGGCCGTCTTACTGAGCGGGCACCCCTGGGCAATGCCCAGGGTTCCCTAGCTTCACCTGGGGCCCCATCAGAGCCAGACAAATAGAAGTAGCAGTGGGGCAAGGGAGTCAGGCTTAGCGGGCCCAGGCAGTCTGGTGGGCAGGGCCGCCATCAGGGGAGTACAGCCCATACACTAGTAAGGGCATGAGTGGAAGGGCCCGGCTGTCTGGCGGGGATGGGAGAAGGCAGGGGCGGGTGCAGGAGAGCTCCATAGCTGCGCTGGCTTTTGGAATGTGTGTGCGAGTCATTGAGCTGACGTCAGGCTCTTTGCTGCCCCCCTGGTAAATTCCTGCATGCGCAACCCTCGTGTGTCCTGCACAAAAGCTGGGAGTGGGACAAGGAACACCCCCTAACAAGTAAGGGCTGTTCTACAAGTAATGGAGGGGTGTATGTGTACGTGTGTGTGTGTGTGTCTGTGTACATGTGTATGTGTACATGTGTGTGTGTTTCTGTGTACGTGTGTATGTGTGTCTGTGTACATGTGTGTGTCATATATATATACACATGTGAGGGGGGATGAGACCGTACAGGTGTGAGGGGGGCTGAGAGAGTACAGCTCTCTCAGGGATTTTTTATGCCAAAGATGTGTGTTTTGACCTACATTTATGAAGACGTTTTACATTTTTTAAATTTGATATGTTTCATAGCAGAAAGTAGAAAATATTGTACTTTAATTCTTAGGAGTAGGTGCATAAATTGGGCAGGCTTGTAGGGGCCCCATAGCATTACTTTGCCCAGGGCCCCATGATGCTATTAAGATGGCCCTGGCAGCAGGGGCATCACACCAGTTCTTCAGTAAGAACATGTTAATACACAAGGATTGTATTTATGGCCGGATTTAGGTGGGTGCTGGGGTGAACTGCGCCCCCCTCCACCCAGATCTCAGGTGCACCCCCCCAAAAACCCCTGACCACCCCCCTCCACCCTGGATGCTCTGCCTGGCCGCTGAGATCCTTTCCCATCCCAGCACTGTACACAGCTCCTACATTCTTTGAGGCTCGGTTCACACCTAAACTGGCCGCGGATCACACAACAACGCTGTCTGTCCCTGTTCTCTGTTTCAGGGATGAATCAGAATCTTTGCCTGAATTCGGCCCTGAAACGGAGGTAAAGACGCACAGCGTTTATGTGCAATGCGCTCCGCAGCTGTCCCGGAGACTTGTGAACCAGCTCCATAGAGAGCCAGTCACATTCTCCTGCTATGTGAATTGGATGCGGGGAAACCCGAATCTAATTCACATAGGTGTGAACCCAGCCCTACTTACAGCCACAATCTTCACAGGGTGTATCTGGTTACTGCAGCTACATTGCTGTTCCGACCAGAGAACTTCACAGGTCAGAGCGGCATCATGGCAGCCAGATACACCCTGTGAAGATCGTGGCTGTAAGTAAAAAAATGTGATTTCAGCTCTGTGTAGTGTGGGAAGGAAGAGCTGTGTACAGTGCTGGGATAGGAAAGGAACTCTGCCAAGTTCCGTTCCAGAGGTGATCCCTGTCCTCCGACTCTCCAGTGGTGATCCCTGTTCTCCGACTCTCCAGTGGTGATCCCTGTCCTCCGACTTTCCAGTGGTGATCCCTGTCCTCCGACTTTCCAGTGGTGATCCCTGTCCTCCGACTTTCCAGTGGTGATCCCTGTCCTCCGACTTTCCAGTGGTGATCCCTGTCCTCCGACTTTCCAGTGGTGATCCCTGTCCTCCGACTTTCCAGTGGTGATCCCTGTCCTCCGACTTTCCAGTGGTGACCCTTGTCCTCCGACTTTCCAGTGGTGATCCCTGTCCTCTGACTTTCCAGTGGTGATCCTTGTCCTCCGACTCTCCAGTGGTGATCCTTGTCCTCCGACTCTCCAGTGGTGATCCCTGTCCTCTGACTCTCCAGTGGTGATCCTTGTCCTCCGACTCTCCAGTGGAGATCCCTGTCCGACTTTGCAGTCGTGATCCTTGTCCTCTGACTCTCCAGTGGTGATCCCAGTGGCGTCAGTAGGGTGGGTGTCACCTGGTGCGGTAAAACATGGTGTAAACCCCCCCCCGAATAATTTATTTCCCCATAGAACACTTCATATATTGGCAATAGTAGTGTTGTCAACAATCAAGCAACTAGCAAATTTGATTTGCTATATTAAGGCTTATCTGTAAAATGAACATCTCCTAAACCGTTTAGAAGATATCTACACTAGATGCAGCCGCTGACATCACCGGTGCATGCGCTCTGAAGGTCCGGCATACTGTGCCAGACCTTCAGAGCACCATGCTGTAACCGAGGGCTCCCACACACATGCGCGGGAGTGACGTCATCGGAGTTCTGCCCATACTTTTCATTATCTGCTGTCCTCAGGGACAGATCTGATCCAAAGATCCCAGGGTATGGCAATCTCTGGATTGGATCTGCCCCTGAGGATAGCAGATAATGGCATCATTGGCATTGATGATTTGATTCGGATTTTGGAACTGACTTGCTGACATGGTGTGTTGCTTGCTGGATAGGATCTGATGGCTGCAGGGAAGATGGCTGTGACCTGCCAACAACAAGGTGTGTTGTCTGCTGGACCGTGGTGGACAGTATCTGATAGCCACAGGGAAGATGGCAAGATGCTGCTGTGACCTTCTGCTTTCTGGACGGATCTGATATGGGTCACTGTCTTTCTAAACCTGGGCTGCGGACACCCCCCCGCTTATCAGACCAGCTTAGGGCAGCTCAGCTATTATACCTGTGTACAGTAACGGGCGGGGGAGGGTGTGGGCCGGAGCCGCCGCCCCGAGGTGAGGTGTGGTAGGTGGGGGGGGGGGGGGGTATCAGGGCTGGGCTCAGCCCTTCCTTCTCTGAGCTGGCCTCTCAGGTGTTGGCTAATTGCCAGCTCCTATCCCTCTCCACAGTTACTCAGCTGTTGATGATATCCTGCTCGTCAGTTCTGCCTACTTAAGCCATCCAGCCCAGAGGATCTCTGCCTTCGCCTTGGTCAATATCACAGAGACTCCTGCGTTCCTGCTTAAAGACTTGCTTTGCTGACATCCCTTCTGGCTACAGATCCTGCTTGCTGTTTCACTACGTTGATCCCTGACTTCTGGCTTGACTGACTATCCATCCCGGTTACTGAACTTTGGCAATGTTTTGACTACGTTTGTTCTTTTTAATCTTATTATTAAACAAGCGTGATTAACTGTACTTCTGTCTCGGTTTGATTTCATGGTTTCTGACAGGGGGTTGCCATGGTGTCGCCACCCAGGCCCAGGTACACCTGAGCTGCTCAGAGCTGGTGTAATAGAAGGGAGGAGTGTATGTGTCCGGTGCCCTAAGCTGGTCTGATAAGTAGGGGGTTGGTTTTTGCTGCTGCACACAGCTCTATATATATATATATATATATATATATATATATATATCTATATGGCTGTGTGCAGCAGCAAAAACCGACCCCCCCCTTAACAGACCAGCTTAGGGCATCGGACACATACACTTTTCCCTTCTATTACACCAGCCCTGAGTGGCTCGGGTGTAACTGGATGGGGACACCATGGCAACCCCCCTCCCCCCCCCCACCTATCACACCTCACCTCGGAGTGGTGGCTCTGGCGGACACCCCTTATCGCATGCCGACACCCCCCCGTTACCAGGGAGGGCGGCTCAGGTAAATGGCATGCCCGGGCGGCAGCTGGTGAGGAGAGGACAGTGTCACCCCGCCCCCCTAGCAACCCCACTGGGTGATCCCTGTCCTCTGACTCTCCGGTGGTGATCCCTGTCCTCTGGCTCTCCAGCCGTAATCCCTGTCTTCTGCCTCTCCAGCCATGATCCCTGTCCTCTGCCTCTCCAGGAGTGATCCTTATCCTCTGCCTCTCCAGGAGTGATCCTTATCCTCTGCCTCTCCAGGAGTGATCCTTGTCCTCTGCCTCTCCAGTGGCAATCCCTGTTCTCTGCCTCTCTAGCCGTGATCCCTGTCCTCTCTCTTTCATGGTGATCTCTTGTTCTCTTTCCTGTCAGTGGTGTTTCCTGTCCTCTGCCTCACCCGTTGTGACCACAGTCCTCTGTCTTGCCAGCTGTGGCCCCTGTCCTCTGTCTTGCCAATGGTAATCCCTGTTCTCTGCTTCTTCAGCAGTGATCCCTGTCATCTGCCTCTCCAGCGGTGACCCCTGTCCTCTGTCCTGCCAGCCATGGCCACTGTTCTCTGCCCTGCCAACACTGACCCCTGTCCTCCACTCTGCTTACCCCAGTCCTCAGCTCGCCCCTGCTGACCTTCCATCCTTAGCCCTGCTGACTCCCTGTACTCTGCCCTGCTCTCTCCTGACCTCTGCTCTGCTGACCCCTGCACACTGTCCTAAAAACCAATAGCCTCTATACACTGCCCTACACACTGCTGATCCTGTCCTCTTCCCTGCTGATGCCCTGTACAATGCCATGCTGACCTCCTATCCTCTGCCCCCTGACATTTTTTATTGCCCCCTGATATCAGACAGGCTAGATCTGGCCCTGGTTTCCTTCTCCCAAAGATAATATCCTTTTTATATCGCAGTGTCCTATTCGTTCCTAAAGCTGGCAACATACAGCTCAAATTTCGGCCAATTCCTGCTAAATTGTCCAAAAGTTTGAATTGTGGGTGGCCCTGCAGGCACCACCAAACACCACAAAAGTTAAAAAATTGACTAAGCTATTGGCTGAACATTGACAGCTTTGTATCAGATGTGGTCACTAATGTGCAGCACAAAAGTTTTCAGGCAGCGACAGGTGCCATAGCTGATATATACAAAAGCCAACAGTGGAGATTTCCCCATCCATGCTGTTTAGCATGGATGAGGGAATCATATGAATGTGAGAAAAGAGGCTGTGTATGGCTAGTTTAACTGACAATAGGCCGGGCGGGAGCTCTCCCATAATTATTGGACATCATATGACGTCCTTCCAGTAACACGCCTCGCAACCATGCCCGAGGGACTGCACTGTGGTGTGATTCGTCACCTGATGTGTCCACCAGGCACAGCAGTTAATAGATCACTGTATTGGGCTTGTACCATGTGACCGCAGTGACCAATTACAGTGATTACATGACAGTTGTACATAATGAATGGCTTTTATTCATAGCCATTCATTGAGTACTGTTGTATTGGTCTCTGTGATTGGTCACGGTGATCGCATGGTACAGGCAGGGCCAATCACTGCATCTGTACCATGTGATAAGTGTGGCCAATCACAGTTTCACAATAGTACACAATGAATGAATGGGTGCCATTCATAAAAATGATTGCTTATAACAGCGATCATCACTGTTATAGGCAATTATAGTGTGTAAAAAAAAATATCATATCACATCTTCAGAGTAGTACAGTGTCACTATGGTAAGACTGCACTGCCCTGGTAACAGTATGTAAAACAAGAAAAACTTAAAAAAAGACTAATTAAATTGTACAAAAAAGAAAAAAATTGAAAAAAAATATTTATTTATTTATTTTTACATACTGTCAGTGTCCCTGATCACCGCCACCCCAGGCGACGTTATACAGCTCTGGTGAAAGTATGTTAAAAAAAATGTGAACCCCCCCCTACAGATTTTATTTAGTTTCTTCATTTTCCAAAAAATTCCAAAAAAAAAACTTAAAAAAACTTGCCATGCCTCTTACTAAATACCTTGGACTATCTACTTTCCAAAAAGGGGTCATTTGGGGGTATTTGTACTGTCCTGGCATTTTAGGACCTCAAGAAATGAGATCAGGATTGACAACTTTTCAAATATACTATATATACCATAGTTTGTTGACTCTCTAGCTTTCCTACAGACTAAATAATAAACACTGATTTGGGTTATTTTTTTACCAAAGAAATGTAGCAGAATACATTTTGATCTAAATTTATGAAGAAAGATTATTTGTTTGCAAAATTTTAGAACAAACAAATTTTCCCAAATTTTCTGCATTTTTCCATTTCGTATAGCAAAAAGTAAAAGACCCAGTGGTGATTAAAGTGGTAGTAAAGGCGTTTTTTTTCAATTTACATCTATTATAGCCTATAATAAGGCTTACCTGTAGGTATAGTAAAAAACGTGCACTGTTTAGGAGATATTTACTTTTGCAGCACCGGTGATGTCACCAGCGCATGCGCACTGCTCTTTCAATGGACGGCGTGCCGACCATAGAAAGAGCCGTACCACGACCCTGACTCCCTTGCACATTTGAGTACAGTTTTGCATGACTGAGTAATTGTCATTCAAAGTGTGACAGTGCTGAAAGCTGAAAAATGGCCTGGGCAGGAAGAGGTTGAAAGTGTCTGGTATTGAAGTGGTTAAGTTAATGTCTCTGTTACCTGACGCTGTTACTACTCTCTTACTACTTCTGGGAGTGGTGAATGCTGAAGAGGCTTGTGTAGACTACAGTGCCATAACTGAGCAAAAGTGGGAGCCCCAGGCTATCAGAGAGTTGAGTATGAACACTTTTCTATGCAGGTATCATTGTTCCGGATTTATGTCAAATCATCATCAGTTTAAGATCCATCCTATCTATCGCGTTTCCCTGAAAATAAGCCCGGGTCTTATATTAATTTTGGCAACAAAAGACACAGTAGGGCTTATTTTCGGGGTAGGTCTTATCATGCCATGTGCTGTCTTCTCTTCCCCCCTGCCTGTCAGGAACCCCCTGTGTAAAAGTGCTTGTAGAATACTGGAATCCACTCCGTTACAGTATCACACAATGCAAATAGTTTAGTGCCACATACAGTACCTTCTTATAGTGCCTGTGACCCGCCACAGCTCTGCAGAGGGAGGGGGGCCCGAGATCCCCTGCTGACAGCTTGGCGAGGGGGAGATTAGCTGAGCGCAGCTCGCCACTTCCTTAGCCCGCTGCTTCCTTAGCCTGTAGGACCTCCCCGAGCACTGAAGCGGGGGGACGAAATCCCCCGCTGACAGCTGGGAGGAGAGGAGCAGGAGATCAGCTGATCGCAGAGCGGCGCTATTCCGGAGGTACTTGGCACAATTGGATCACACAGTCTACACTATACACTACTGCAACAGAGTGGATTCCAGCACTCTACACTAGGGCTTATTTTTGGGGTAGGGCTTATATTGCAGCCCTTCCTGAAAATTGCAGTAGGTCTTATTTTCGGGGTAGGTCTTATTTTCGGGGAAACACGGTAGGGATGCACTGATACAATTTTTTTTACAAGCACTTGTACCGATACTTTTTTTTAGTACTTGCCGATACCAATTACTGATACCTACCACAACTGTGTTGTTTACACTTTAGGTGTCAGCAATGGTACAAAGCTTTGAAAAGTTATTTACAAATGAAATACATTTTTTTTTTTAAGCTTTGCACTTTTTTTCAATGTGAAACGTGTAATTATATGTTAAAGGTGTAAAAATATTACCGAACAAAGCAAACAAAAAAGGTTTAATTACTAATAGTTTATAAAATAGAAGTGAATAAAAAAAATCAGCAGGAAAATAATAATTAAACGGAGGAGAATAAGAAATTAATCAAGGCTGATTAGAGTAAATTAGGGTTAAAGCGGGGTTCCCATTAAAAAAAATAAAAAATAAAAGTCAGCAGCTACAAATACTGCAGCTGCTGACTTTTAATCGGACACTTACCTGTCTCAGGGTCCAGCGATGCGGGGGTTCGAAGCCCCGCTCTGCCCCCCCTCCGCTCGGCGGCACTGGCATTTTAACTGTGGGCACCCGGTTGTGGCTTCACAGCCGGGCACCCACTGCGCATGAGCGAGCCGGGCCGTCACTGGCCCCGCAATCATCTGGGACCGGTCACATGTCCCAGATGATTGACAAGAGGGAGGGTGGAGAGGCGATCTCCCTTCCTGCGCCGAGGGAAGTGACGTCAGGAGCCCAGGCACCGAAGGAGGCAGACTACGAGGGATCCCCTAGCAACAGGCATTTAGAGGTGAGTAATACTACATATACTGAGGCAGGGCGGCCCGTAAGCACGAAATCACGTGTCATGTACCTCGAATTGTCTCTGGGGTGTGCGCGCACGCCACCAGAGCCCCACTCCCGCTGTGACTGGACATATCCCATAGTTTGTAGACGCTATTACTTTTGCGCAAACCAATCAATATATACGCTTATTGGGATTTCTTTTACCAAAATACATATTGGCCTAAATTGATGAAAAAAAACGATTTTTTAATTTTATTTTATATGTTTTAAAGCAGAAAGTAAAAAATATTGTTTTTTTTTTTTTTCCAAAATTGTCAGTCTTTTTTTGTTTATAGCGCAAAAAATAAAAACCGTGATCAAATACCACCAAAAAAAAGCTCTATTTGTGGGGAAAAAAGGACTCGATTTTATTTGGGTACAGCGCTGCATGGCCTGGCCAGGAAAGGAGTAAGCCTTCCGGAGGTGAAGTGGTTAAACTGACTTCATCTGCAAATCGAAGTTCGTCCCTTTGATCTGTAAGTCTAGATTCACACTGAATGCGGCTTTTAAATTGTGCGACTTCACTTAAAATCTCACAATTTCAAAGCCGCGTGTCAGTGTAACTTCAGGTGCGACTTGGCTGACATCTGTGTAACTTCATGCACGGATGTCTATGCAAGTCACACTTGAAATCAAAAGTAGTGCAGGAACGACTTTTTCAAATTGGCGTGGCATTGCAAAGTCGGCACCCCACTGATTTGAACAGTTCCAGTGCCAACAATAGGGTGCCAAATCGAAGGACAAATCGCAGCCCGTGTGAGCGGCGGCTAAATGAATAAACTGAAAGATACAAAAAGAAACAATGTTAAGGCCCCGCTCCTTAACAACCGATAATTGCTGGCTTTTTTTTTTACATTTCAGCTGTCAGTGGGGGAATCTCGCTGACAGCTGAAAGAACCGAGCCTGAAAGTATTGGTTTCAGGTATCGTAGCATTTGCACAAATACCGATACTCGTGCAAATACTTAGTATCGGCACCGATACCGGTATCGGTGTAACCCTAATCATATCCCCTCTTGGACCTTTGCTAGGACATTTCTTAAAAGCCTAAATAGTCTTTCCTCCTTTAGGAAAGAGTTGTTTGCATACATTTCCCAGGGAGCATTGCTGAAGGCCACAGTTGTACTTTGTTTCCAAGTGAGGATACTTTTATGAAGTTCACATACTGACTAGAACAGCCCTTCTGATTCAGCATCTTTACAATGCTGACAAAAACCCAGTTGGTGGGGCATTTGCTTAAAGTGGAATTGTACCCATAACAACCTGACATAAATATTGTTCTTTAGCAAGAAACATACAATCCATTATGTTCTAATCCCTTTCTACTATATGTGATAAAAGTAAAATATAGCCTGAAAGTTTTACTTTAAGAATCCTCTGAAAGCTTTCTAATTTCTATTCCAGTAGGGTTAAAAGGAATAAATTAGGCCAACATTATGGTGGTTGTCATTACTGGCTTGGTTTTAAAGCTGCAGGTACTGGGGTTTTATTTACATAGTGAGTCAATGATTTAGAACAGCCTTTCTCAACCTTTTCAACACAGAGGAACCCTTGAAATAGTTCTCTGGTCTCGAGGAACCCCTTCTAAAAAATAGAAATCTACCCATGATACATTAGTGTGATGGTGAGTGAGAGGAATAGTCCTTACACTTGTGGTCATTGGGAAGAATTACCTCCTTACAGATAGCTAAAAAGATCAACTTATCTGAGAGGCAGAAATTGCCCAATGCTGAAGGAACCTCTAGCAACCTCTGGAAGAGCCCTAGGGTTCCATGGAACCCTGGTTGAGAATCACTGATCTAGAACAAAGATTAGGACAAAAGTTTAGACCTTCAAGGCTTGAGTAGTTGCATGCTTGTTCCAGGCCAGTGCCTTACTAATGAAGACAGGACCAGGATACCAGTCCCAGTTCCTACTCCTTTAAAAACCAAATCATGAATGACAGCTACCATATTTATATCATTACAGACTCTTTGTAAAGAAGAATTTCAGAGAATTGTCCATTCTCCAAGCTAAATGCTAGGACAATTTAATAATGGAAAGCGTCCGTGACTCCAGCAGGGTGACACTGCGTACCGCCCATGAGACTATTATTATTATTTGGAATCAAGTGAGTGAGGTTGGAGAATAAAGAAGCTTATTTCACAGCACTTTAAACATCCTTGTGCTTGAACCAGACCTTGGAGATTGATACAGATGGTGTCATGGCTATGGAGAAGAGGAATCCATTGAATTATTTCGAAAATGATGCTGTAAGGAAAGCGACAGAAAGGAAGGCAAATTATGCCAGGTTCAAGAATATTGAACATTCAGTGGGGAGACAGGAAACCTTCTCTTTTCATGTAAATAGCAATCATAAGAAGGTACTTGACAGACATAGCAGTGCAGACAACAATAGAAGCTTCTAATACTTTTATATAAAATAATTATTGAATAGTGATATTGGAAGGCTGGGACCACAGTATCGGGAAAGACTAGGATAAAGGTAAGAAAAGAAGGAAAACACATCAAAATTCCATAACAAAAATTAGAACGCAATGATAAGTAAATTAATAAAACATTGCCGTTTCAACAGGAAGTAATAACTTAAATTGAGCAGACACCAGCAGATGCTCAATAGTCATTGAATTGTTGTAGAGTAGATGTGTCAAACTCAATTTCATTGCGGGCCGCATAAGCAGTATGGTTGCCCTGAAAGGGCTAGTTGTATCTGGGGTGTGCTACATACAGAGTGCAGGGTTCAGAAGTGCGTTATTTACAGAGTGCAGGGTTCAGGAGTGCGTTACTTACAGAGTGCAGAGTTCAGAAGTAAGCACCGTACAGAGTGCAGAGTTCAGGAGTGCATTACATAGAGAGTGCAGAGTTCAGGAGTAAGCTACATACAGAGTACAGGGTTCAGGAGGCGTTACGTACAGAGTGCATAGTTCAGGAGTGAGTAACGTACAGAGTGCATAGTTCAGGAGTGAGTAACGTACAGAGTGCAGAGTTCAGGAGTGAGTAACGTACAGAGTGCATAGTTCAGGAGTGAGTAACGTACAGAGTGCATAGTTCAGGAGTGCATTACATACAGAGTGCAGAGTTCAGGAGTAAGCTACATACAGAGTACAGGGTTCAGGAGTGCGTTACGTACAGAGTGCATAGTTCAGGAGTGAGTAACATACAGAGTGCATAGTTCAGGAGTGAGTAACGTACAGAGTGCAGAGTTCAGGAGTGCATTACATACAGAGTGCAGAGTTCAGAAGTAAGCTACATACAGAGTACAGGGTTCAGGAGTGGGTTGCGTACAGGGTGCAGAGTTCAGAAGTAAGCTACATACAGAGTGCATAGTTCAGGAGTGAGTAACGTACAGAGTGCATAGTTTAGGATTAACCACTTACCCACCTGGCGAATTCCAGCACTCCTCTCCTACATGTAAAAATCATCATTTTTTGCTAGAAAATTACTGAGAACCCCAAACATTATATATATATATTTTTTTAGCAGAGACTTTAGGGAATAAAATGGCGGTCATTGCAACTTTTTTTGTCACTCAGTATTTGCGCAGCAATTTTTCAAACGTGATTTTTTGGAAAAAAAAACACTTTCATGAATAAAAAAAAAAAAACAGTAAAGTTATCCTAATTTGTTTGTATAATGAGAAAGATGATGTAATGCCGAGTAAATAGATACCTCACATGTCACGCTTTAAAATTGCGCACACTTGTGGTATGGCGCCAAACTTCAGTACTTAAAAATCTCCATAGGTGACGTTTTAACATTTTTTACAGGATACATGTTTAGAGTTCAAGAGGAGGTCTAGTGCTAGAATTGTTGCTCTCGCTCTAATGTTCGTGGCGATACCTCACATGTGTGGTTTGAACATTGTTTACATATGCATGTGCGACCTACGTATGCGTTCGCTTCTGCGTGTGAGCTCGCAGGAATGGAGGCGCTTTATTTTTTTTTTGTTGTTGTTTACTTTATTTATTTATTTTTATTTTTACACTTTCCCTTTGAAACATTTTTTTTTTCATCACTTTTATTCCTATTAAAAGGAATGTCAACTTCCCTTGTAATAGCAATGGTGTGTGATTGGTCCTCTTTCTGGAGAGATGTGGGATCTATAAGAAGACCCCACATCTCTCCTCCAGGCTGGAAAGCATCAGATCAAAAAAAAAAAGAATGATCTGATGTTTTCCTGCCGAGTCCGTGGCATTGTTTACTTACGCCGGCCCGGACGTGACGTCATAACGTTGCGCCCCGGCCTTCGAGAGTCATAGAGATTGCTGTGGACCATCTTTCCCTCGGAAAGAGAGGATGTACGAACTGCTGCTGGCTAACATGTTTCAAAGGTGTCCCTTCTTCTTCAGAGGCTCTCTCTAGAACCTGGAAACTGCCATCAGCAGATTAACTGCCATAAGATTGCTATAAGCGTGACTTTCTACCTTTGTGAGTAGTTTTTGATCATGTTTTTTAAATAAACGTACTAAAGTATAATGCACTAGGCTGGTGCGCCCTCTTTCTTTCTTTTTGTTTGACTATTAGGCTATCCCCATCCTGGAGGGCAGCAAGGCCAAAATTCATTGTCCATTTTGAATTATTGGATCATCTAGCTAACACACCTGTGCGCAAGAGTATTTGCTTTTGTTGTACTGTACAATACTCAGGTAGGCCGTGGCATTTAAACGATGCTCAATTAGTACTAAGGGGCCCAAAGTGTGCTAAGAAAATATCCCCCCCACCATTACACCACCACCAGCCTGAACCGTTAATACAAGGCAGGATGGATCCATGCTTTCATGTTGTTTACACCAAATTCTGACCCGACCATCTGAATGTCGCAGCTGAAATCGAGACTCATCAGACCAGGCAACCTTTTTCCAATCTTCTATTGTCCATTTTTGGTGATCTGTGCAAATTGTAGCCTCAGTTTCCTGTTCTTAGCTGACAGGAGTGGCACCCGGTGTGGTCTTCTGCTGCTGTAGCCCAGTAGATCAGCAGTTTTTGAAATACTCAGACAGCCCGTCTGGCACCAATAACCATGCCATGTTCAAAGTCACTTAAATCCCCTTTCTTCCCCATTCTGATGCTGAGTTTGAGCTTCAGCAAGTTGTCTTTGCCACGTTTAGATGATTAAATGCATTCAGTTGCTGCCATGTGATTGGCTGATTAGCAATTTGTGTTACCAAGCAATTGAACAGGTGTACCTAATAAAGTGGCCGGCGAGTGTAACTACACTGTAGCTACATACAGTTTATACAGTGCTGACAGCTCCCACATTTCTTAATGAAGAAAATAGAAGAAAATGAAGAAAATAGTTTGTTTTGGCCACCTTGGCCCAACTAATCTATTTAAAGTGATAGCAAAGTTGGAATTTGGCTTTAAACCCAATCTAAAACAATCTTATATAATCTTTAACATGTCAATAGAATCTTAAGAGTCCCCTTCACTGGAACTAAGGGGCCAAGCTCAACCCCTGAAGTACAACCTCACACCATATTTCCATAATAGTTCCTCCACCCCAAACTCGCTCATCCATGTCTATATGGACCTTGCTTTGTGCACTGGTCCAAATCATTTGGTGGAGGGGGGATTGTAGTGTGAGGCTGTTTTTCAGGGGTTGGGCTTGGCCCCTTTAGTTCCAGTGAAGGAAACTCTTAAGGCATCAGCATACCAAGACATTTTGGATAATTTCATGCTCCCAACTTTGTGGGAACAGTTTGGGGATGGCCCCTTCCTGTTCCAACATGACTGCGTGCCAGTCCAAAGCAAGGTCCATAAAGACATGGATGAGTGAGTTTGGATGGAGGAACTTGACTGACCTGCACAGAGTCCTGACCTCAACCCATAGAACACCTTTGGGATGAATTAGAGCGGAGACTGCAAGCCGGGCCTTCTCGTCCAACATCAGTGCCTGACCTCACAAATGTGCTTCTGGAAGAATGGTCAAACATTCCCATAGACACACTCCTAAACCTTGTGGACAGCCTTCCCAGAAGAGTTGAAGCTGTTATAACTGCAAAGGGTGGGCCAACTCAATATTGAACCCAACGGACTAAGACTGGGATGACATTTAAGTTCATGTGTGTATAAAGGCAGACATCCCAATACTTTTAGTAATATAGTGTATGTGAACCAAGCCTAACCTGTGTATAAAAGATGTGTATACTTACCTATTTTAAGCCCACTCTGGTCCAGTCACATGATCACCCGTGTTAGTCAGTTAGTCAGGGGAGAGGAGGGAGCGCCAACAACGGCCGGGACATGGGAGCCTATGGGTGATGTCACCAATCCCAGAATTCCAGCTGTTGCTAAGCGCTCCCTCTTCTCCCCTGCATTTGCCGCTCACCAAAACAGGGTATCATTGGTCGGACCAGAGCAGGCTGAAAATAGGAAAGTATTCATTTTTTTTTTGTTTACACATGTTAGTGTCTTGAGGGACATTTTTAGGGCTGTTTACTGTTAGGCAGGAATTCTACTTTAATTATGTAGATATCCACGGGAAGGTGACATTGCATACTACCCTTGTAACTATTGTTATATAGAATCAAGTAACATTGCTCTACAATACTTCAATTAACTCTGTGCTCAAGCTGGACCTTGAATATGCATAGACTTATCATTGCCAAGGAGAAAAGAAGTCAGTATAAGGGAATGCACTGTGTTTTTCATATATTTAATAAAGCAATATTAAACCCAAAGCAAACATTAATTATTTTGCAGATTAACAATTCTTAGATGTGATGGCTGCATTCGTTTACTTTTTTTAGGTTTTCTTTCTTCTATTTTCATTTGGTGAACCAGCCAGTAATTCTGTTGTTTTTAAAAAGCACAAACGCTCCAGCTCTCCAGCAGGATATATCCGTTTACATGGATGAGACAAACCACTTAACACTGGCAGGGGTGATTAAAATGATCAGCTTTTATTTATTCATGCAAAACCTTTATCCCAAGAAAAAACAACTGTTTGCTGTACTTCAAACAGTTATACCACAATGATGCCGGAAGACATCTCCCTCCGGTACTGTTTTTTTCAGAGACGGCAGCTGGCTTTCTTGTAAAAGCAATCCTATCAGCTAACCAGCCGCTGGATTGCTTTTACAAGCAGCTGGAGGGGATGTCCCCCCTCCTGCCACCTTCCACGGCTTGCCCGAGCTGTCCCGTCCCACCAGGAGACCCGAGCAACCAGCCGGGATCAGCTTTTGATTGGCTCTGCGGTATGATTTGACATCACTTTCAGTTTACCCGGATGTCAATGGTGCCATTTTTAAAAGATTGAAAGCATTCAAAAACACAGATCTTGGTGTTTTGAATGCTTTTAAGGGCAGAGGAGGGATTTGAGATCTATCTATCCCAGAGCTATCCATAAAGAGTACTTGTCACATGCCTATTGCTGTCACAAGGATGTTTACATTCCTTGTGACATTAATGAAAGTGATCGAAAAAAATAAAAATTAAATGAACAGTGTAAAAATAAAAAACAATAAAATAAATGAATATTAAAAAAAATGAAAGTGCCCCTGCCCACCTCCCCCCCCCCCCCCCCCCCCGTTTTTGCACAAAAATACAGCGATCGTTCCACACATGTGAGGTATCTTCGCGACAGTGTTTTTTTTTCACTGGGGGGGTGGCAAACAACCTGAGGGGCCGGCGGCACCTCCCCCCGCTCCCTGCCTGTCTGTCACTCACACACCCAAGCCCCCCCCCCCCCCGAGTGGCCGGCGGCACCCCCCCGCTCGTTCCGCCCGGCACTTACCCCATTTAGGGAGCAGATGGTGGGCAGCAGGCAGTAGCTCCTGTGTCCTCTCCTCCATCACGGCAGCTTCCATTGTTCGACTCCTCCCCTCCTTCTAGGCATCCAATAGGATCGCCTTTCCTTTCAGCCATTCGGGTGACGTGTCCCAAGACCTGGTTCCTGATTGGCCGGGAGGAGGATCAGTGTTACAATAGCGAATATTCATTCGCTAGTATAACACACCTGGGTGGGCTCAGTTCGCATTCTCTGCACCCCGAGCCCACTCTATTTTTAAGCCTATTAGAGCCTCTGGCTCTAATCAGGTGGTTCAAAAGAACACCCCCCCATTGGAATCCATGCATCCGCCGTCCTGCATCGGGCCGCACACATGGATGGGGGGGGGGGGGGGTTGCCCGTGCGCCCTTAATAGACGGGCTGCCCCTGTGGTCAGTAATTCTAGCACCAGACCTCCGGTGTAAATCTAAAGTGGTAACCTGTAAAGGCTTTTAAAGCGTCACCTATGGATAGTAAAATTTACGCCAATTGTCACCATTTTAAAACATTACATGTTTTACATATTTACAGATACAGAATACTTTATTAATCTTAAAGGGAAACTTGGCATTACATTATCTTTTATATTTTACAAAAAAATTGGGTTATGTATTGTGGTTTTTTGCATTACAATTCAAAAATTCAAAAAAGTGTATTTTTTTCCAAAAAATTGCGCTTGAAAATCTGCTGCACAAATACTGTGGGATGTAAAAGAATGCGAAATCCACCAATTTGATCTTTAGGGCTTCAGCTTTAAAAAACCTATAATGTTTGGGAGTTCTAAGTCATTTTCGAGCAAAAAATACTGATTGTTACATGTAAACAAAAAGTGCCAGAAAAGGCATGACCTGGAAGTAGTTTGAAATTCAGTAGTAGTCGTCTTCACGTCTAGATGCTTAAATGCATTGAGTTGCTGCCATGTGATTGGCTGATTAGCAATTTGCATTACCAAGCATTTGAAAAGGTGTACCTAATAAAATTGCTTGCGAGTGTAAATCTTTAGTTTATAAACTTGTAAACTTTCAAAAAGTAAATATTAAAAATACTTTTCCTTTAAATAGCTTAAAAATTGCTAAGAGCAGCTACAGACAGGAAGGCAGCTTAAGCCACGTTCAAGATGTTTGAGCATACAATGGTGAAAACAGAAAACCTTGGCGTTTTATGTATAGAACAAGCACAGAAAGGCACTTGACAGATGTGTCCATATCGATGACAATAGCCGTTTCCAACACTATTGAAATAATTAATCTATGCAAATATGGAGTGGCTAGTGCGATCGTTTTGGAGGCAGCTGAGAGACACACCATAATGAATACAACACCTCAGTGAAAGCAAGTCAGCAAGGGCAAGGTTTGCAGAAAACACAAATACGTATTGCAACATTACTAGTTGTTTTCACTTAAGTGGACATTGAAGGATGAATAATAGAAGTTAATTCTTGTGACTCTCGTAGCACTCAACAACTTTCATGGACAGTCGGGAGTTTTATTCTAGGACAAACAGAGCCCTTCATGGTCGTTCATAAGTCTTAGTAAAAGAAAAATTAGAACCAAGCTCTGCTAATAATGGAGATTTCGGTTTTACATGAAAAATAGTGAGTTGAGTTTCACACTGTTGGAGATACATCAGAGCTGCCTTTTTCAACCAGGGTGCCTTTTTGGGCTCTTCAGGGGTGCCGCAAACATGGCGCTGTTTTGCCCTGGATCAGCAATATGTTCTTCATTGGTTCAGGCACCAGCACTTTAACAACTAATGAAGCTCTGGGGCAGGGGTCAGCAACCTTTTTCCACTTAAAGCAGAGTCCCCACAACTTTTTTTTTTTTAAAGTCAGCAGCTACAAATACTGCAGCTGCTGACTTTTAAAATATGGACACTTACCTGTCCAGGGCGCCCGCGATGTCGGTACCCAAAGCCGATCTGTCCCTTGGCTCTCAGGTGGAGGCGCCGCCATCTTCGGTAAGGGAATCAGAAAGTGAAGCCTTGCGACTTCAAAGCCTGGTTCCCTACTGTGCATGCCCAAATTGCGCTGCGCAATCCCACTGGTCCCTGCTGTCTTCTGGGACCTGTGTGTCTCCCAGAAGACAGCGGGGTGGACGGAGGAGGCACCAGATATGGCATAGATATGGATACTGCAGCTATCTATGCCCGTAAGTGGGAGAAAATACCTGGATTACACAGGTATCTGCTCCCCCCTCCCCCCTGAAAGGTGCCAAATGTGACACCTGAGGGGGGAGGATTCCGACGTTCCATTTTTGTGTGGAACTCCGCTATAAGGGCCAGATTCAATGTATGTGAATGCATGGAGGGCCACATTCACCTGCTAATAAATGAAAATAACATTACACAACCCCCGCACCTCTGGCCCCCTTTACATTACACAGCACCCTGCACCTCTGGACCCCTCTACATTACACAGCCCCCGCACCTCTGGCCCCCTTTACATTACACAGCCCCCCGCACTTCTGGACCCCTTTACATTACACAGCCCCCATACCTCTGGACCCCTTTACACTACCCAGCCCCCCGCATATTACACAACCCCCCTTCATATTACACAGCCCCCCCCAGCTGTGTAAGTACGGAGGGATGGGGCATGTAAATTATTTGATTTTATTCTTATTTATTTTATTTATTTTTTTACACTTTCTTTTTGTAAAAAAAAATTCTGATCACTTTTATTGCTGTCAGAAGGTATGTAAACATCCCCTGTGACAGTATTAGGCAGTAACAGGTACTCTTTATGGTGAGATCTGGGGTCTATATACCCCAAATCCCTCCTTTGATGTCATGATGCCCATGTTCTGGGCTACTAGATCCGAGACCCGCTCAAAGTCGATTCCGGCTTCGTCCGGGTCTCTGGCCAGCCGGTGGACATGCCGGCTGGTCGCTTGGGCCTCCCGGTGAGACGGGAGGGCCCAGGCGAACCACGGAAGGCGACGTCCCCTCCCGCTGCTTGGGATAACAGCCGAGCGGCTTCTTAGTCGTATCGGTTGTTATCCCAAGAAATCTAACCACCGGCTCTAAAAAATGGTACCGTGGTAATGCGTGCAGCTGAAGGCATCACCCCGGTACAACCCCTTCAAGCCAAGGCCGCATATTTGTGTACGGTCGGCGTGAAGGGGTTAAAATGTCTGTGAGCCGGGTGTATATGAATTCATCACGTGCACTGATGGGCCGGACATTTAGCGGTGGGGGGCTGGGTGCAGCCCATGGGCCGTAGGTAGCTGATCTCTGCTAAGGTTAGGATCCATAGAAACGCAGCTGATAAGGGCAGGGAGCATGCAACGCACTGGCAGATCAGTGATGCATTTGCGGAGCCTGCACTCCTTCTTCAGGCCATAATCCCACACAGTGGAATGAGCTACATGCCTGAAGAAAACCTGTAATGCCCTGTACACACGAACGGACTTTCGGGCAGACTAGGTCCGACGGTCTTCCCGGCGGACTTCCAGCGGACTTACGACGGACTTTCCGAACGAACGAACTTGCCTACACACGATCGGACTTTCCGGCAGACTAGGTCCGCCAGTCTTCCCGACGGACTTTCGACGGAGTTATAACGGACTTCCGAATGAACGGACTTGCCCACACACGGACTAAAGTCCGTTCATTTTGAACGTGATGAGGTACGACGGGACTAGAAAAGAAAGTCAATCTCGCCGCTTTTATCGGTGAGATTGACACCTTGCGAGCCCCGTCGCAGGGCATACCAGGCCCTTAGGTCTGGTATGGATTTTAAAGGGAACCCCCTACGCCGAAAAAATGGCGTGGGGGTCCCCCCAAAATCCATACCAGACCCTTATCCGAGTACGCAGTCCGGCCGGTCAGGAAAGGGGGTGGGGACGAGTGAGCGCCCCCCCCTCCTGAACCGTACCAGGCCGCATGCCTTCAACATGGGGGGGTGGGTGCTTTAGGGGAGGGTGACGCCCCCCCACCCCAAAGCACCTTGTCCCCATGTTGATGAGGACAAGGGCCTCTTTCCGACAATCCTGGCCTTTGGTTGTCGGGGTCTGCGGGCGGGGGGCTTATCGGAATTCGGGAGCCCCCTTTAATAAGGGGGCCCCCAGATCACGGCCCCTCACCCTATGTCGTACCCCTACCCATTCACCTGGGGAAAAAAATGTCAATAAAAAAACACACTAGACAGGTTTTTAAAGTAATTTATTAGGCAGCTCCGGGGTTCTTCTTCCGACTTCGGGGGGTCTCTTCCGACTTCGGGGGGTCTCTTCCGACTCCGCTCTCTCCGGTTCTTCTCCTGCTCTCCGGCCTCTTCTCCCGGTGTCTGGTTCTTCTCCCGCTCTCCGGTTATTCTGCCGGGCTCCTCCACTATCTTCTGCTCTTTTGCCACTCTTTTGCTAGCGGTGGCCCGGTCTTCTCCGTCGTCTTGTTCCCTCTTCTCTTCTTCCGATGTTGACACGATGTTCTCTCTCATTGTAATGCTGTGGGAGCGGTGTGCATTTACTTATATAGGCATGGGCATAGTCACCGGGGTGATGTCACAGTTCCATCACGTCCCAGGACTGTGACGTCATAAGGGGCAGGGTCACCAGGTGACCACGCCCCATGCCTATATAAGTCATTGCACACCACTCACACAGCATTACAGCGGGAGAGAGCGTCATGTCAACATCGGAAGAAGAGACGAGGGAACAAGACGACGGAGAAGACCGGGCCACCGCTAGCAAAAGAGCGGCAAAAGTGCAGCAGATAGCAGATGGGCCCGGCAGAAAAACCGGAGAGCGGGAGAAGAACCGGACACCGGGAAAACAACCGGAGAGCGGGAGAAGAACCGGAGAGAGAGGAGAAGTCGGAAGAGACCCCCGAAGTCGGAAGAAGACCCCTGGAGCTGCCTAATAAATGACTTTATAAACCTGTCTAGTGTGTTTTTTATTGACACTTTTTTCCCCCAGGTGAATGGGTAGGGGTATGATGTACCCCATACTCGTTCACATAGGGTGGGGGGCCGGGATCTGGGGGTCCCCTTATTAAAGGGGGCTCCCGGATTCCGATAAGCCCCCCACCCGCAGACCCCGACAACCAATGGCCAGGGTTGCCGGGAAGAGGCCCTTGTCCTCAACAACATGGGGACAAGGTGTTTTGGGGTGGGGGACGCCCCCCTCCCCCAAAGCACCCACCCCCCCATGTTGAGGGCATGCGGTCTGGTACGGTTCAGGAGGGGGGGTGCTCACTCATCCCCACCCCCTTTCCTGACCGGCCGGGCTGCATGCTCGGATAAGGGTCTGGTATGGATTTTGGGGGGACCCCACGCCGTTTTTTGGCGTAGGGGGTTTCCCTTAAAATCCACACCAGATACACTCGCCGCAATAGGAAAATTTGTTTTTCCTATTGCAGCGAGCGCGAGATGTATAATACCCTTTCGCCGAGAACCAGGGCGATCATTCTCGTGGGCAGGTGCTGTAGCTGCCACGTCGTATTTGGTCCGTCGGACCATCTTACAAACGAATGGGCTTCCCGATAGGAAATGGGTCCAGCGGAGTTCCGGCGGAAAGATTTGGAACATGTTTCAAATCTAAAGTCCGTCGGATTTTCAACCGAAAAGGTCCGTCGGAAGTCTGATGAAGCCCACACACGGTCGGGTTGTCCGCCGGACTTGGTCCGTCGGACCAGTCTGGTCGAAAGGTCTGCTCGTGTGCATGCGGCATTAGAGTCTGCAAAAGACTTGAGATCGGGGGGTGGAGGTTCACCTTCCAGTAAGACAATGACCCTAAACATACAGCCAGAACTACAATGGAATTGTTTAGATCAAAGCATATTCATGTGTTAGAATGACCCAGTCAAAGTCCAGACCTAAATCCAATTGAGAATCTGTGTTGAAAATTGCTTTTCACAGACGCTCTCCATCCAATCTGACAAAGCTTTTTTTGCGAAGAAGAATGGGCAAAAATATCACTCTCTAGATGTGCAAAGCTGGTAGAGACATCCCCAAAAAGACTTGCAGCTATAATTGCAGAGAAAGGTGATTCTACAAAGTATTGACTCAGGAGGGCTGAATACAAATACACGCCACACTTTTCACATATTTATTTGCAAAAGATTTTGAAAACTATTTATCATTTTCCTTCCACTTCACATTTATGTGCCACTTTGTGTTGGTCTGTCACATAAAATCCCAATAAAATATATTTAGGTTTTTGGTTGTAACGTGACAAAATGTGAAACATTTCAAGGGGTATGAATACTTTATTAAGGCACTGTATATACCTTAATAATTTCCCACCATTCCTTGGGGTAGACCCTCTTAGCCTTGGTATGATTGGTAATTTTGGACTGCTATTATAGATGCGCCTCCACCTCCTGCACCCTTTCAGCGCCAAGTGCGCGGCCTCTTGTGGGCCACAAGTGGGTTGCTTTGCCGCTCCTGTGATAATGGCACTCAGGAAACATTCCTGAATTTGAACTTTGATTTGCTCTGGTTGGTGCTTAGTCCCTCCATCCTTAAGGTATGACACTTAGTGGATAATCATAATACATAAGTGTGACACACTGTGACTATGCAAACATTCTAATATTATATGTTTTCAATCCAGATGTCCCCATCCCTCTGAGGAAGATTTTGATTATTGCAATTGAAATGCGTTGGGGTCTTTTTGGGCAGGAATACTGTTTTTGGAAATTCCTACACAAAGTTTGTCACCTGCCATTGTCTAAGATCATCATTCATTGTAGTTGAGGTCATATACTGTATACCAGAGCTCATATTTTAAACATTATGTGGTTATGAATTGTAATATTTGTATCAATAATAATGGTTCATTTTACTTCTTGGTACATTTGTTTGATTTTTTTGCTGCATTAACCACTTGACCCTTGGAAGATTTACCCCCCTTCCTGATGAGGCCATTTGTTTGCGATTATGGCACTGCATTACTTTAACTGACAATTGCGCGGTTGTGCGAATCTGTACCCAAACAAAATTTATGTCCTTTTTTTTCCCGACAAAAAGAGCTTACTTTTGGCGGTATTTCGGTATTTGATCACCACTGTGGTTTTAATTTTTTGCGCTATAAACGCTATAAAAAAAAAAAAGACTGACAATTTTGAAAATAAAAAAGACAATATTTTTTACTTTCTGCTATAAAACATATTCAATAAAAAAAACTGAAAAAAATCTAATTTCTTCATCAATTTAGGCCAATATGTATTCTGCTACATATTTTTAGTAAAAAAACATTCCAATAAGTTTATATTAATTGGTTTGCGCAAAAGTTATAGCGTCTACAAACTATGGGATATTTGCATTTCTTTATTTGTATTCATTGCGGCAGACAGTCAGGACACTAACTGACACTTTTTGGGGACCAGTGACACTATGACGGTGTTCTGTGCTAAAAAATTTGCACGGTCACTGTACTAATGACACTGGCTGGGAAGGAGTTAAACATCAGGGGTGATCGAAGGGTTAAATGTGTGCCTAGCCAGTGTTTTCTAACTGTATGGGAGGTGCTTGTACTAGGGGAAGGCATTGATGCATGTTCCTGCTTTGCAGGAACACAGTATCAATGCTTTCCCTACTGGCAGAACAACGATCTGCCCTTTTTACATAGGCAGATCACCGCTCTGGCCTTCTGCCTAATGATCGGCGGGTGCCAGTGGATATCAAGTCCACGGTACCCGCAGATCAGCTTCCGCTTTGTATAATCACAGTGGGAACAGATTGGCGGCGGCAAGCACGCTCTCCCCAGACCCGGAGGTGTCGGATCACGTACTGGGTATGTGATCCGGTGCAGAGTGGCCGCCCTGCCGCAGTATATGTGCGGTGGGCGGTCCTAAAGTGGTTAAAGCCCTTGTGATAAACTTTATTGTATTTGTAGTATATTTAATAGGGCAAGCAGCAACCTTGCCACCCAGGCTTGTGGGCGCCTTTTGCTAACCTTCCACCAATTTCCCCAGAACAATGTTTCAGCACACAATATGGTGGTCTTTCATTGTGTGTAATAGGTACACTTTTATTTTATGCGGTATAAACAACTATTTTCCTGTACGCATCCATCCTTTTATCAAACCAGATGCAAGACAGATATCTTTATTCAATTTCTTTTTTTTTTTTTTCTTTGGGTAGCTTGTCTAGTTGTGAAGTTTGCCTTAGCTGCTCCATCTGCTTTCAAGGACTTATCCTCAGCTCCCACTATCTCCTTTATTATCGGGTTAATGTTGAAAATGACACGTTTTCGGCAGCTCAAGTGTTCTGATCTCATCCTGCGCTCAAGAGGGTGAGAGGAAGGAAACAGTCATATATGAATTTCTAAATTGTGCTGGATGGAGGAAAGGGTGTTCTCAGACCTGAGCCTTGCCTGAGCTGTAATACAGAAAAGGGTGTCTTATCGAGTGTCACTTGTACTCTGTTAGGAAATGAAGGTGACAAAAATGGCGCTGACAAGATAAAGAACAGCTTCTACTTTTAGACTATAAGAGGACAACAGGAAAAAAAAAAACTTTGGTCTACTTAACAATAAGTAGAGGAGACAACCTTGGCTTCATGTGTGCAAGGGTGGGTCTTCTCTAGTTTGGACTTTCATTACAGCCTGAGACATGAATAGAGAGTCTTAAGACATTATGGTCATGCTAGCACCACTACCTAGACATAATAGGGGCTTTATAGGCTGGATGTGGCAGAATCCTAGACTAAGTTTGAAAAAAAAATGGAACATTATTTAGATATTACATTTGAATATTCAATTTAAATTAAAAATTATATTATATTATAATATTATTTTTTTTCAGTGCCTTGAAAAAAAAGTATTCATACCCCTTGAAATGTTCCACATTTTGTGATGTTATAACCAAAAACGTAGATGTATTTTATTGGGATTTTATGTGATAGACCAACACAAAGTGGCACATAATTGTGAAGTGGAAGAAAATAAAAATGATAAATGGTTTTTAATTTTTTTTACAAATATGTGAAAAGTGTGAGGTGTATTTGTATTCAGCCCCCCTGAGTCAATACTTTGTAGAACCACCTTTCACTGCAATTACAGCTGCAAGTCTTTTTTGGGGACGTTTCCAGGGCCGTATTAACATAGGGGCTATTGGAGCTGCAGCTCCAGGCCCCTTACCTTAAGATGGGCTGAAGACCTACCCCACCACTGCTCAAAATTTGAGGCTCCTATCATCTATGGTTCTGGAGATACGGGGCTCCTTGCACAGCCTATCAGAAGCTACATACAGAGTGGCCAGTTTAAATACAAGCTGGCACACTCTCCTCGCTTCTTGTCAGAGGCTCTGAGCTCAATGGACAGCTTGGAGCCCGCAGAGTTTGACAGGCAGCACCGCCTGTCAAACTCGCCTATTGATTTCAATGGGGCCACTCTGCAACTGCAGGCCAAACTCGCTTGCAGTAGCAGCATAGTCCAACAATGTAAAACTACCATTCAGCAATGTAAAAAAAAAAAAAGGAGTGGCAGTAGCACCTCATGAATGCTTGTCAGCTGCTGCTATACCACTCGTTGAAAAGCAATCCACCACATATCACTTTTCAGAGGGCAGTAAGCATTACCGCAAATGTGAAAGAAACTTGAAACACGTCATCCACTTCACACTCACCACCAACCAGGTCACTCCCCAGCCACTTCCCATGTTAGCCACTTCCCTTCAACTTATATCACAGGTGACCATTTCCCACCCTGCAGATGACAGACCCTACTCCAAAACAATTCACTCCCAGTTACTCCCCCACCAGCTAATTGATATTCCTCCATGACCACGTCACACCCCCCTGCTGACTGACCTCTCTCCCCAGCCCATTCCCACACACCCTCCCACCTGCTGACCTGTGGATGGGGAAATCACTCCCACAGTGTTATTGTGTTCTGTCAGTGGGGAGCCTTCCCAACCCACAGAATACAATGATCAATGTTTCTAACTATAGCTGGCAGCACTGATTGTTTTGGGAAAAACCTGACAGACTGGTTGTTCTCAAGTCGATTAATAGATTGACTTGTGTACAACCAGCTAGCCCATACATGGCTGGTCTCTGCTTAATTGGCTTAATTTCAATCCATGTATGGCCCGCTTAACCACTACGCAGTCCCTAAACATCCTTCCACAACCTTTTAAATTTTCCCTTCCCAGATTCCTTCATTCTCCTCACTTGCACATAGTGCCCGCTGTCATACCCTCCACACTCCTCTCCTGTACATACTGTCCACTGTCATACCCTCCACACTCCTCTCTTATACATAGTGCCCCTTGTCATACCCCCCACAATCCTTTCCTGTACATACTGCCCATGTCATATACTTCTCTCCTGTACATAGTGCCCACTGTCATACCCTCCACACTCCTCTCCTGTACATACTGCTCACTGTCATACCCTTCACACTCCTCTCCTATACATAGTGCTCCCTGTTATACCCCTGACAATCCTCTCCTGTACATAGTGGCCGCTGCCATACCTGCCACATTCCTCTCCTGTACATATTGCTCACTGTCATACCCTCCACACTCCTCTCCTGTACATACTGCCAACTGTCTTTCTCTCCACATTCCTCTGCTGTACATACTGCCCCATAATACCCTCCACACTCCTCTCCTGTACATACTGCCCCCATCATACCCTCCACACCCGTCCTGTACATACTTCCAACTGGCATACCCTCCACACTCCTCTCCTGTACATATTGCCCACTGTAATACCCCCCACACTCCTCTCCTGTACATAGTGCCCGCTGCCATACCCTCCACACTCCTCTCCTGTACATATTTCCCACTGGGTAACCACCACACCCCTCTGCTGTGCATACTGCCCACTGTCATACCCTGCACACTCTTCTCCTGTACATAGTGCCCACTGTTATACCATCCATACTCCTCCCCTATGCCTCTTACCCACAAATACAGTTCTTTAAAATTATATTTAATATCCTCAATGTTACCAGCTCCAGAATGGGCATGTTTTTAGTTAGTTGAACTAAAGGAAATCTTCTCAGTCCTCATATTTGTTCTGCCCATTATTAATACTCATTTAATTTTGTGATTACCACTGTGATGTATGAGGGAACATAGGGGATGTCAGCTACTAAATATACCCCTGATAAAAAAAAAAAGTGTCCCTGAAAATATTTTTGAAATGTTGGCAACTATGCACCTGGTTACTGCCCAAGGGCCACCGGGTCAGTAGGGGGCTCCATGAGAGGCTCCTGGGATCCTGTGATATTGAAGCAATAGTACCATTACTACTTTTTAGAGGCCCTGAGGTAGGTTATGCCATAATGTACTAGTATGCACAGCATATTAGCACATTACGTTACACTTACCTGTCAGACTGAGCCCTCCAGCACTGCGGTCACTTGTCTTGGCCGGGCTGTGTTGCTATCACTCCCACGCATTCTCTCTCTCATCCCCCCTCCTTTACCCCTCACCCCTCTCTCATCCCCTCTCTCTCTCATCCTCCCTCTCTCTATTTAATTTAATTTGTTATAACAAAAAATTGTTTGCATATTTATTTATTTATTTATTTTTTAATAAAAAGCCCTACCAAAATCCTCAGCACCAGGCCCATGATGTTCTTAATCTGACCCTGGACGTCTCTACCAGCTTTGCACATCTAGAGAGTGACATTTTTGCCCATTCTTCTTTGCAGGGACCCTTGCTATGTTGGATTTCTCTACTGACCAGGGAATTCCACTAATTAGAGAGAGAGAGGCCAGGCCAGGGGCGGACTGACAACTCATGGGGCCCCTGGGCAATAGGAGATTATGGGGCCCCCAGGCAATAGGAGAAGATTATGGGGCCCCCGGGCAATAGGAGATTATGGGGCCCCCAGGCAATAGGAGAAGATTATGGGGCCCCCGGGCAATAGAAGATTATGGGGACCCCAGGCAATAGGCAATATTGGGGCCCCCAGGCAATAGATTATGGGGCTACACAGTATACACACACACACACACATACAGTATACACACACAGACACACAATATACACACACAGAATATACATACACACACTGAAAAGGTACTGGAGAGGCGGGGCAGCTATAATCTTGGAATTTTTATAAAAAACACAGATTTTTACATACTGTCCCTAGTTTTATTGAGGCTGGCAACCCTGATGGGGCCCCTTAGTGGCATGGGGCCCTCGGGCAGTGCCCAAGTGCCCGAATGGTCAGTCCGCCCCTGGGCCAGGCCAAATAGGGAACTCCTCTGGGGAATTTACAGCAACGTTCTCTCACCTTTCTGCATCTGGACAACAGAAACAATTTAAGACTACAGGTTTATTCCTTCTCCTATTCTCCATAATATAGGGGTGGCGGCACACGTCTGTAGTTTACAGAGATAGCTTTAAAAGGATTTTCAGTTTAAAAAAGTAAATAAAAGTCAGTAGCTACAAATATTGTACTGCTTACTTTTAAAATAAGGACACTTACCAATCCAAGGATCCAGTGCCGTCCTCACCTGGGCTGGTTCTTCACCAGTTTTTGGGTCCCCAGCGCAGGCATGTTTACTAAGGGAAACCGACTGCGACTCCTTGAGGCTTAACAGTCAGCTTCCCACTGCGCATGCATGAGCCGTGCTTTGCGAATGGTCCCGCAGCCTTCTCGGACCTGTGACACATCCCAGAAGATTCCAGGCGGAAGTTGAAGTGGGTACCTGCCAAAAGTGGGAGAGGAGAGGTGATATGGCCAGTAACACTGTATTAGTGAGACACGACTGTGGAGGAATGAGCACTGGGGGCACAGCAGACAGCAGCATTCTCAGTCTGGGGGGAGGGGAGTGTTAGGAGGATTAGCGGATTTAGATACACTAACACATTGGAGACAAACTCCAGCTCACACTTTATAAGCAGTTACATCAAGCCTTTTTTTTAGTTTTGAGATAAATGTTTTTGTTTAATAAATAAAAGCAAATCACCCCTGCCAATGCTAATGGTTTGTCTCATCCATGTAAGCTGATACATTATGCTGGAGAGCTTGTGCTTTTAAAAACAACAGACTTGCTGACTGGATCACCAGATGAATATAGAAGAAAGCCTAAAAAAGGAAAATTAAACTATCACATCTAAGAATTGGTAAGCTGCAATATAATAAATGTTTGCTTTTGTGTTTAATATTGCTTTATAGTGATTGTAAACCCTTTACAACCACTTTTTTCTACAGGTAAGCCTATAATTAGGCTTACCTGTAGCTACCCTGGATATCTCTTAAAGCTGCATGGTTTAGGAGATATCCCTGTATTTGCATGTGCTGACATCATCGACACGTGCGCACTGAAGCAAACTGAAGCAACGGCACGTACAGCATAGGGCAACCGAGTGTACAAGTGTGAACAGGTACAATTAGAAAGAATGGGATTCTGCACAGTCTGGTGTAGTATAGCATAGTCAGACATAGGGAAACAAGCAGAAAAATGCTCAGGTGTGAATGGGGGCTTAAGAATACCCAATAGGAATACCCAATAAGAAAACCCAAAACCAAGAACAAAAATGTAATGTATTGCAGCATACTAGTGCTTAGTTGTGGCTAGATTATTTTTTATTTTACAGGCTAAGAACATTTTCAGCGAAATACCTGTTGATCTTGGCTGAACGAAAAGGACAAAGAATATTATTTTTCTTATGGAAACCACTAATCCCCGACCCCCTTGTAATGGAGTTGAAAAGAAGAAGGTACCATATGCTTAAAGCAGAACTTCACTCTAAAGGGTAAGTTCCCCTTAATGCCCCCCCCCTCTTCTGTCTTTGGCAATTTTTGGAAGAGGAGGGAGGGGGTAAGCTACCTGGTTTTGACAGGTACCTGCACCCACTCCCAGTTAGATTGCCATGGCGATCCACCGGAAGTTCACACCCCCCCACTTACACCCAACTACCTTCTGGGAAACATCACAGGTCCCAAAAGGCTGCAGGACAATTCACAAAGCGCAGTACGGCTCACACATGTGCATTGGGCAGCCAGGTGTGAACCTGCAAGGAATCATACCCAGCTGCCCACAATAAGTATGCCCGTGCCGGGGCCTGGACACCAGGGAGGAAGCAGTTCAGGTAAGGATGGCAGTGGACCCCTGGACATGTAATTGTCCTAATTTTTTTGAAAAAGACTAGAGAACTGCTTTAAAGTTTAGCCATGTCTCCCTCCAGATGAACAGGCTGTCACCCTGGGGCAAGAAATGATTTACTGGCAGGATCATTAGCGTAACCAGGTGCTGGACTACAGAAACAGGGAGAAGGAGACATTGTCCTCTTTACAGCCAGTTTGCTCAAGATCATGGAAATTGAGGTTTGGGACAGCAACTGTGGAATGGGACTCAAGGACCCTTACACTACAGTCTCCATAGGACGCTTAGAAGGAAGGGGAGTTGTGGAATAGCTTTTAACAAACTGCACTGGCAGCACAGGAGTCCATGTAAGCACATCGGCCTGTGTGCACACATCTCTGCGTTAGACCAGATTGCAGTGGCTAGAGTTTAAGGCCTGAGAACCGTGTCACAGAGCCTACGCTGAGCAAATTGCAGCGATCCAGCCAACCTCGCTCTTGCTGCAGGGAAACTGGAGTGTACTCTGACTCTCCCCTCCTTTACTTCCAGTCACCGCAGCCATTTGTGCAGAGACAAGGGGCCCCTTATCTACAGCGGGAGTCTATAGTTGCACCATGGGGGCCAGTGAGGGCTGACAGCCCATTATTCACACACTGATAGCAGAGACTGGGTTACTGGAAGCAGTACACTTGGTAAACAGTTCTTACACTGTATGCTGGTTCACCAAGACTGTTGTTACATGCACCAACTTATGGGCCCCAACTATAGCAGAAGAATATAGTAAAAGACTGTTTTCTATAAAGCCATTGCCCCTTGTCATTACTCAAATTTCGCTGCAATTACAGCTGCAAGTCTTTTTGGGGATGTCTCTACCAGCTTTGCACATCTAGAGAGTGAAATTTTTGCCCATTATTCTTTGCAAAATAGCTCAAGCTCTGTCAGATTGGATAGAAAGCGTCTGTGAACAGCAATTTTCAAGTTCTGCCACAGATTCTCAAATGGATTTAGGCCTGGACTTTGACTAGTTCATTCTAGCACATGAATATGCTTTGATCTAAACCATTTCATTGTAGCTCTGGCTGTATGTTTAAGGTTGTTGTCCTGCTGGAAGGTGAACCTCCACCTCAGTCTCAAGTCTTTTGCAGACTCTTATGCCCTGTACACACGGTCGGATTTTCCAACGGAAAATGTGCGATCGGAGCTTGTTGTCGGAAATTTCGACCGTGTGTGGGCTCCATCACACATTTTCCATCGGAATTTCCGACACACAAAGTTTGAGAGCTTGCTATAAAATTTTCCAACAACAAAATCCGTTGTCGGAAATTTCGATCGTGTGTACACAAATCCGACGCACAAAGTGCCACGCATGCTCAGATTAAATTAAGAGACGAAAGCTATTGGCTACTGCCCCGTTTATAGTCCCAACGTACGTGTTTTACGTCACCGCGTTCAGAGCGATCGGATTTTCCGACAACTTTGTGTGACCATTAGGGATGAGCTGAATACACCCCCCGGTTCAGTTCGCACCAGAACCTGCGAACGGACCGAAAATTCTAATTATAATAAAAAGGCTAATTTGCATGGTATTGTCCTAAAAAGGGTTTGGGGACCCGGGTCCTGCCCCAGGGGACATGTATCAATGCAAAAAAAAACTTTTAAAAACTGCCATTTTTTCCGGAGCAGTGATTTTAATGATGCTTAAAGTTAAAAAAAAAAGTGAAATATTCCTTTAAATATTGTACCTGGGGGGGTGTCTATAGTATGCCTGTAAAGTGGCATGTGTTTCCCGTGCTTAGAACAGTCTCTGCACAAAATGTCATTTTTAAAGGAAAAAAAGTCATTTAAAACTGCTTGCGGCTTTAATGTAATGTCGGGTCCTGGCAATATGGATGAAAATCAGTGAGACAAACAGCATGGGTACCCCCCAGTCCATTACCAGGCCCTTTGGGTCTTGTATGGATATTAAGGGGAACCCCGCACCTAAATTAAAAAAAGGAAAGGCGTGGGGCCACCAGGCCCTATATACTCTGAACAGCAGTATACAGGCGGTGCAAACAAGACAGGGACTGTAGGTTTGTTGTTAAGTAGAATCTGTTTGTAATTTTGAACTGGTACATTTTTAACGTGTTTAGCTCCATCCAAAAAATCTATTTTAAGCTTTTTGGAAAACATAGGGAAGGGTTATCACCCCTGTGACATTTGATTTGCTGTCTGTGCTCCTCTTCAGAAGATTTCACCTCATTTTTTGTCCCAATGACAAATGTTTTTTGAAAATTTGGGTTTTTTTTGTGAAACAAGGATTGGTGATAAAGCATCAGTGGAAAGGAGAAACGTTTTTCCCATATTAACTCTTACAGGAGAGAATTTCCCTTCCTAGGGGTAGGTTTCATCTCACTTACTGTTGTCTCCTTCCGTTTGCAAGTAGGAGTCGTTTGTAAGTTGGATGTTTGAAAGTAGGGGCCTGTCCTATATACTCAGCAGAAATTTGGGCCTTAGGTGTTGTTGTGGCCACAACACTGTAAGAACTCACAGGGCCTTGCTGTGAAATATTAGATCAAGAATTGTAATTACATGCCCCTGTTGAGCAGGGGCAGAAAAATTGGGCCTTTGGTGGTGGTGGTGCTAGTGCCACAACACTGTAAGTCCTCACTCGCTCTTGGTGGGCGCAGAAACGGGCCCTGCTGTGAAATATTAGATCAAGAATTGTAATTACATGCCCCTGTTGAACAGGGGCTGCAAAATTGGGCCTTAGGCACTGGTGCTGGTGCCACAACACTGCAACCCCTCACAGATACTCTAGTTGGAACGCAGAAACAAGCCCTGCTGCAAAGTATTGCATCAAAAATTGTAATTACACACCCCTGTTAAACAGGGGCTTAAAAATGGGGCCTTAGGCACTGGTGGTGGCGCCCAGAACCAAAAATGTTCTTACAAGCTATCAGCGTGACCATTGAGGAGGAAGAGGATAATTACTCAGGATAGTCACTCAGCATCAGCATAGGCAGTCTTTGAAGGGATCTGAGATTTCAAAAAAAATGATTCGGTTACAACAGCATCAAGTGCTTGGTAGCTGGTGGTGATCCAAGACTGATTCATTTTTATGAAGGTCAGTCGATCGACCGAGTCGGTGGACAGACGCATCCTGTGATCGGTTACAAAGCCTCCAGCAGCAATGAATGTGCATTCCAAAAGAACGCTGGATGCAGGACAGGCCAGTAGCTCAATTGCATACTGTGCAAGCTCTGGCCAGTGATCCATCCTCAAGACCCAGTAACCCAGAGGATTTTCGGTGGGAAAGGTGTCCAAGTCAGATCTTGCCCCTAGGTATTCCTGCACCATGTAAAACAGACGCTGGCGACGGTTGCTGGAACCGATCATACCTTGTCATTACTCATATATAAGATTACCCCAATCCTGTTGGCCTAGGCCTAGCATTGTCACCCTATACACTCTGGCAGTCTAGGCTCCTGAACTCCTGCTGCCCATTGCTGCACTTAAGGTGATCCTACTACTGTTTATGCTTAACCTTGTGCATAGTGTTATCCTATACCTACTGTTGACTACTGATCATACTGTATTCCAATTTGTACTACTACTATTGCTAATCCACGTTCATGCCTTTGTTATCAATTGCATAGTGTGACAATATATTGAGACTTGCCTTTACCAATTAGTTTTTCGTCTGTTTCCTGATACAGCATCATTATTGTGTACCTGGTATTGCCTTCCGTGATTTCTGTGATATTGCAAATTTTGTTCATTTAACCTAGTGTGTCAGAGGGGCTGAAGTCATTGAGGAGGTTGAGACAAAGAGCAGAGAATCCATCCTATCCAGCGGCTCCTGTGAGGGTAGCACTACAATAGGTTATAAAAAAGATCTTTTGTGGATGTAGGCTTCCTTAAATCCTTCTGTCTCTTCATGTAATCCCAGACAGAACTGACCATCACTTCTGGGACTCATTCTTCTTTACACTGAAGATCATTCTTAATTACATTGGCTGCATGTTTGGGGGCATTGTCCTGCTGCAGACTAAATTTGGGGCCAATCACATACCTCCCTGATGGTATCTCTTCTCTCATTCCTCTGCTATCTGCATGGGTCACTTCTGACAATCCATGATAACACCTGACAATACCAGGAGATGGTCCAGCCCCCCCTCCAGCACACAAAAGGTGATTGCCATGCTCAGCTGTGCATGTTTCCTTATGAGACTGTGTAGAGGGAGGTGTGTCTATTCCTTCCACTCAGGTCTCAGATTACCCTCAGCTCCCTGCTCTATGCTGTGCAGTGGGTGACATCAGATATCTGCCCCCCTGGCTTCTGAAGTTCGGAAATGCCGTGTAAATTCTCGACTTTGAAATGATATAAAGGAGAGAGTACTGCAGATAAACAGGTACAACTTATGAAGGAGGATTTCCTTCAACTCTGTGCATCACTGGAGGCTGGCCACTTCACTGGGTATATGTAAGGATTTACAACCACCTAAAAATTTAGGGTTAAAGTTCAAGTTCCAGTTTATATAAAAATCCCCCTAAACCCTCCCCTCCCTAGCAGCTGTCCCACTACCCTCTGCCCCCACCTCTATCCTCCTCACTTCCCTGGTATGTACAGTACCTACCAGCTTTGAAAGCGTGGCCTTTTGCACTGTCTGCAGCCTTTCTGGTAAAAAACTGGTTCTGGGCTCCCTGAACCGTCCCATTGACTTTTAAAGTGGGGGGGGGGGTTGATCCTGAAATATGAGCATATCATATTCAAGACTTGGAAAGACACAGCTGATTGTACTGGGGGGCAAAGGCGAAGGGCATGGCAGATTGTTCTGTAGACCTGAACTTGTTTTTAAGGCTTGAGATGGTTTAAAGGGTAACTCCACTTTCGTGAGAAAAAAATGAGCAAATAAAAAATGATACAACGTATACAATTGCAACTCAAGTCATATTGTAATTAAATGTTATTAAAAATTACCTTTCCTTTTCAATTTGCAGTGCTGTAATTTTCTGCAATGCAATATGGCTACATCGATGGTGTACAGAACACCCCCTGAAAATGTAATTTCCTGCTTGAGTAATTGGCATATTGATTTTCCCAGAAGTCTGCACTAAGATACAAGTCAGATTTTTGGCATCCCTGCAACAAAAATGTAATTTTTGATGAGATACTGCCAAAGGGAGATCAGATCTAAAAGGATGCAAACCCTGCCACTTTCTTCATTAGAGCCCTGCAGGTGCAGCAGCTGATTTATAATCATAAAACTACTCCCATTAGATTCACATGGACACAGACAAACAGACAGCTATTTGTTCAGAATAAGAAAAGGTAGAAATCTGCAACAATGTTTGTTAAAATCCCTGCAATGTACATAGATCACCCAGAGGGCATTTTTTTTCTCAACATAAGTAGAGTTACTCTGTAAAGGAAACTTTCTAAAAAAAGGGCCAGTTTACTGCCATTCAGACTTTAGGTGTGGATAGTGGAAGTAAAAAACATTCTGGCATCAGTGGAGTAAACAATTTCCCATCATTGGTGTCGGTAGGAGGAGTTGTGCCCTGTCATTGGTGTCAGTGGGAGGAATAGTGTCCCATCATTGGTGTCAGTGGGAGGAATACTGCCCTGTCATTGGTGTCAGTGGGAGGAATAGTGTCCCATCATTGGTGTCAGTGGGAGGAATACTGCCCCATCATTGGCATCAGTGGGAAAAATAATACTCCATTGCTGGTATCAGTGTCAGAAATTATGCCCCATCGTTAGTGTCAGTAAGGCCGCTGATAAGGCAGTACAGCCAGCCCTCCTGTACTGGGCCCAGGCCCCATCAGTTCAAAAGAGGTGCCCGGGCAACAGAGGGGCATAAGCTGTGCTGCCTTATTGCCATCTCTTAAAGCTCCCCCTGCAGCTCTGCTGGCTTCTCCTCCTTTTTCTTCTTCCGGCTGCACTGCAGGGGGGTTGGTATCTGCATCCCCCCCGCGATGTCTGGGCCTCCCTGTGTGTCTCCCTCCCCTGCAACATTGCCAGCTTCCCTATTCTCCTCTCCCGCCAGCAGCTGCTAAGGGCACACAGGGGAATGTTTCAGAATGGAGAACGTTGTGTGCGGTAAATATGTCCTATTTACTGGACCCTTCCTTTCCTGAATGAACGCAGTGAGCGATTGTCACCAATTACTCACTGTGTATGCCTGAAGCATAGTAAACTGTGTTTACTATGCTTCCATTTGTGAATAAACAGGGAGCCTCAGAGGGCTTCCCATTCATTCACTGTCCAGTGCAGCTGAGGCTGTAGAGAAAGGATCTGGGGAATCTATGTCATCAGTTCCTTTATCTGTCTCAAATGTGAGACATCAGGGTTCTGTTTAGACACCTGATATTTCACCAAAGCCCCTAACAAGGCTGTTTAAAAAAAAGGAGGGGGGTGGGCTGTCAGGTAGGTTGTATTTCCATGATTTCTAACAGCAGCCCTGGGTGTCAGTGGGGGGAATGATAAAGGGCCAGATAAAGACAAGCAAAGGGCCGCATACACAGTTTGGAGACCAATGGTTTCGACGGTTAAATGACTGGTTAATACAATATGTGGTTGATTTATGAAAACTGGAGAGTGCAAAATCTGCTGCAGCTGTGTATGGTAACCAATCAGCTTCTAACTTCAGCTTGTTCAATTAAGCTTTGGCAATAAAACCTGGAAGCTGATTGATTTCTATGCAGAGCTGCACCAGATTTTGCACTTTCCAGTTTTAGTAAATCAACCCCAATATGTCAACCCAATTACTAAAATCTCATATAAACTCATAATGGTGCATGAACACCACTCAACTCATTCATTCCTATGGAAGGGGTTGTACTTATCACTGACCCAGCCATCCATTGGAGTACTGACCCTTGTTAGAAATGTATAGGGCAAGACGCATGCATGCTCAGGGAATGGATGATCTACCTGAGAAAAGGTTGTCTCTGGAGCAGAGCTAAAGGCAAGTAATTCACAGTGATTTCAAACTCAATCTCAACTCACTTCCTCAAACTCAATTTGTCCAAAACCAAGCTCATAATATTTCCTCCCCAACATGCCCCCTCCCTCGACTTCTCTATCAAGAGCAATGGCACAAAAATAAACCCATCCCCACATGCCAGGATGCTAGGTGTTATCTTGAACTCTCCTTTTAGTCCCTTCCTATTCATGAAACCACAAAGCTCCTGATTTACTCCCTCTTAATCTCTCGCCTCGACTACTGTAACTCCCTCCTCATTGACTTACCTTAAAATAGGTTATCTACCCTTCAGTCCATCATGAATGTTGCTGCCAGACCCATCCACCTTACAAAACACAGCTTCTGCTATCCTTCTCTGCCATTATCTCCATTGGCTCGTACTTACACAACAAATTAAATTCAAAATACTAACCATAACTTACAAAGCCATCCACAACTCTGCCCCCAGCTACATCACTAACCTAGTCTCAAAATACCAACCAAATTGTCCTCTTCGCTCCTCCCAAGACCTTCTGCTCTTTAGCTCCCTCTTCAGTGTCACCTCCCCCCATACTGGCCTCCAGGATTTCTCCTGTGCCTCTCCTATCCTTTGGAACTCCCTACCCCAATCTGTCCAACTATCTCTTTCTCTATCCACTTTTAGGCAATCCCTGAAAACTTTTCTCTTCAGAGAAGCCTATCCTGCCTCCACCTAACAACTGTACTTTCATCTTCTTCATAAGCTCATTGTCACGGTACTACTTACAGTGAGCCCAGAGGCAAGCAGGTGACACGGGATCCCCCTGGAGTCTAAGGACCAGCCGGTATTCTGCCAGGGACCCCCTCATGAGGGTTTGGGCTTAGCTGCGTGTTGACCCCAGGTCACGACACCCGGGATCACCCTGCTCGCTAGGGAAGTACCAGAAGACACTGTCAGACAAGGATGGATGGATGAAGCAAAGGAGAGCCGGATAGCCAGCCAAGGTCAGGGCGGGCTGCAGACAACGTAATCAGAACAAGTCGGTACACAAGAGATCAGTTCACGAGAGGTCAGGTTAAGGGAGGTTACACGAAGGGAGCTCAGAAACAAATGTTGCTCAAGCAACCAGTAGCTGGTCAGAAAGGGATTTAAATAGGTACATGAGGGGCTGAACAGGAAGTAGCAGGAAGGAATCATATATTAAGCAACAGGTGGAGCCGACGACACCCATAGCTGCAGAGTGCAGCAGAGCTGAACACAAGCTAGTGGAACAACAGGTGCCAGCCGACCTACAGCAGTAAAGGTGAGACACAGATCAGCTCCGCAGCTGATCTGTGACACTCATACCTTACAATTATTACCTTTTGTATCACTTGACCCTCCCTCTTAGATTGTAAGCTCTATCGAGCAGGGCCCTCTGATTCCTCCTGTATTGTATTGTATTGTAACTATACTGTCTGCCCTCATGTTGTAAAGAGCTGCGCAAACTGTTGACACTATATAAATCCTGTATAATAATAATAATTAAAAAAAATAAAAACGTTATATTCAGGGAAGGAAGGGGTCCTTGACAGAGCAACATTACTAAAATTAAAGCGTAACTCCACTTTTATTGAGAAAAAAACATTCCCGCCTTGGTGATCTATGTACATTGCAAGGATTATAATAACCTTTGTTGCAGATTCCTACCTTTTGTTATTCCGAAGAAATCCATGTGTGTTTGTCTTTGTCTCTTGGCTAAGTGATTCTAATGGGAGTGGTTTCATAATTACCAGTCAGGTGTGGCAGCTGCAGGGTGCTAATATGGAAAGCTGCTGAGCCTGCATCCCTTTAGACATGTTCCTGTTGGAGGTATCTAATCAAAAATGAAATTTTTGTTGCAGGGGATGACTAAAATTTTGCTTGTATCTTAGGCAGACTTCTGGGAAAATTGGTGAGCCAATCACACAAGCAGGAAATGATGTTTCTGGGGGGGGTGGTTAGTACACATTCTGTGTACAGAACAACTCCATGTAGCCATATTGCTTTGCGTTTATAGAAAATGACAGCGGCTGCAGATTGAAAATTAAAGGTAATTTTTAATAACATTCAATTACAATATGACTTGTATCGCAATTGTACACGCTATATTCATTTTTTTATTTGCTATTTTTTTCCCCACGAAAGTGAAGTTACCCTTTAATTAAACCATTTGTGGGGCCCCTCGAGCGGAATTTCCGACAGAAAGAGTCCGATGGGAGCTTTTCATCGTATATTCCGACCGTGTGTACGCCCCATCGGACCTTTTCTGTTGAAAATTCAGACGGACTTAGATAGAGAACATGTTCTATATTTTTCCGACAGAACTAATTACTATCGGAAAAAAATGCTTGTCTGTATGCTGTACCAACGTACCAAAAACGACGCATGCTCTGAAGCAAGTACGAGACGGAAGCTATTGGCTACTGGCTATTGAACTTCCTTTTTCTAGTCCCGTTGAACGTCACCACGTTCCGGACGGGTGGAATTTGGTGTGACCGTTGAGCTGGACAGCTTGAGTGGAATTCCGTCGGAACTCCGTTGGAAAAACCTTCCGAGTTTACACCGACGGCAAAACCGGTCGTGTGTACAGGGTATGAGGCTTCCCATACACAGGAACCGACTTAAACCAATGCATCACTCATGCATGAAGTTGGGTTCTGGGTTCCTTTATTATTTCTTCTGCATCGGATAAATAAATTAATCTCTCCGGTGGCTGTAGCCATCACCTTTGCTTTTCTTCTGTTCTGTAAACGTCAGGGCTAAACATGTTCCCAAGCCACACAGCACTAGATCCATTCAAAAGCTCTGCATGTTCATTTTGAAGAATTAATCAAATAAAAATATGCCAAGTTCACCAGCAAGGTCAAGCCGACATGTTCATCCCCCCCCCCCCTTTCTATCATTTAGACTCGACATCTGGAATCAGTGAAAGTATGCAATCTGCGAAAGTCTCTTTGTACTTTTTTAACACTTACAAGGCTGATACCACAAGAAGCAGGATATGTCCTGTAGATGTACCCCTCCCCTGGGTGGCACGCAAGCCCCCCACCACCCCTTGCGCTGGCCCTACCGCCACTCGACTGTACGTACTTTTAATAATCTCCGTAAAAGCTTCATTTTCAATCCCCAGGCTCAAGCTGACAGTGTAAATAAAATCACCCAAATCCAGCGGGGGCCAGAAATGAAAATGACAAGGATTAAAATTTTGCCAAACCTCTTTCTTTTTTAAAATTCTGCTTCCCTTCCAATTGGATGGCGACCTTGTGTGCGCAGGGGCTTAGAAGCAGACGGTACGCTTTCACTTTTTCTATTGCTTCACAGCTGGCTTACAGTATTTAGTGAAAGTCTGTGAAGAATGTGGTCTGTGTGGAGTGTTAATACTTTAATCCCCTATCGTTGGGGTCATATGCTGAATAGGGGAGAAGAGTTGGAGAATATGTAGCCTACAATAGCGGGGGGGGGGGGGGGGAATGCATCAGCATGCTATTCTGTTAACTGAGCATTCATTATCAGCGAGCAGAAAGGGAATGAGGTAATAGAGACCATTAAGGGATCGGTTCGGCTGCTCCCTTGCTGAAAACACGAGCCCTTCGCTAATCATATCGATGAGAAATAAGCCGAGGCATTTCTGACCATTGTGAGCAGTGTTCCTCGGCACGGCCAGAGTCTATGAAAGGCTGCGTTGACGCAACGCGTTAAAGGGCTGCTCAACACAGAACTGAATTTTTAGGACTGTGCAGCTGCTGGTTAATTGAATCATGTGGTGGCTTCTTGAACCCATTGGGCTGCTGTGGCTGTATATCGCTATAAGAAATCCCAGGCCATACACATGGAACCAATAAATTGAGCACAAGCTGGTAGGACCACCGATAGGGGGTAGAGCCAGTCTTCCTATACTGAGCTCATGGGGCCCAGAGCAGAGAGGGGACTCCTAAAGCAGAGCTTCTCTGAAAAGGGGAAGCTCTGCTTGTTTGCTTCTCCCCCCCCCCATTCACTGCCACAATAGCACCTTTCGGGGAGGGCAGCAGGTACCTGTTTTTGACAGGTACCCGTCTCAACTTCCGGGAGACCTTGCCGCGGCGAGGTCCCTCAGAAGTTTGGCCCCCTACCTCCTTCCTCCTATATATATATGTGTGTGTGTATATGTTAAATTATTTCTATACAGTACTTTTTAAATATACCTAATATGTATAATCTTTATCTTTCTAATTAGTTATATACTATTTGCTGTCTTGATGAAGGAGTTTGGTCCCTGAAGCACATTAACTGTTTTATTTGATCTTACTAATAATCATAAAAATGATTTGGGCTCTTTTACCATGTGGTCTGGTGCTCCTCCAGTTTGTCTATGATTTGAGGATGGCTCCCCTTGTGACATTCTCCATAGTGTAAAATAAATAAATCCAACAGAGAGTATAGGAGTCCTGTATAGGTATGCAGACCCGGGAACTTCTTTCCTTTAGGGCCCATGAACACTTATGCATTGAAGCAACCCACATTATATTGCATGGTGCAGTGCATTACAAAGTGGCTTGCACTGTGTTAAAATAAAAAGGGCCAGTTTTTTTTTTTTCTTTTTTTGCCAGTCCATTCAAAATACCTGGATCTGCCTTAACACATGTGCATTAACACAACACATTCAATTAGTAGGCCCTTAAAAATTGGGACTTTTAGGTTAATATGTCGTGAAAAGCAACTTTAAAGAGGCAATACATTTTTGTAGCAAAGTGTGTGGAATTGGGAAGGTATAGACATGACTATGGCTATTATAGGCTGAAATGCATCAACTGACTTAAGCAGGCCATACATGGTCGAATTTCGAACAAATTTTCTTTTCAAAATCAAAGTTTTTTTTTTGTGATCCAATGATGCCACCATTGTTTTTTGAAATTTAGCCGACCAAGCTTTCAATTTCACCGCATGTTGCTACAGAAAATAATTTTTCGTGGCCGGGAATCTTCTTTTCTCTCCGTAAATTTTCTTTTCTTGCACATGCACATTTTTTTTCTTATTACATTTCGCGCACAATTCTCCTATCATTCATTAGAAAATCGTTCATTTTGAAAAACATTTCCAACATGTCCGATTCCTCAAATTCGATTGCCGCACGAAAATCGGCCATTGCTGCAACCTACTAATGGTGTGAAATTCGTATGAAAATTCTCAGATATGGTTTTCGAAAGAAAATTCTTCCAAAATTCGAACCGTGTAAGGCCGGCATTAATCTGTGTTTGTTCACTGTGTCTATTCAATAAAATGAAGAAATTTTAAGAGCAACAACCGGAGTGTGGATCATTTTTTCCACATAGACCCCTCATTGCTGGAAGCACAGAGAAATTTAAAGCGGAGTTCCACCCAAAAGTGCAGCTTCCGCTTTAAAGTGTACTTTGCAAGGATTATAACAACCTTTGTTGCAAATTCCTACCTTTTGTTCATTCATGTGTGTTCCTATGAGCCTCAGTGATGAGTTGGTCTAATGGGAGTGGCTTTATAATTATCTGTCAGGTGTGCACCTGCAGGACACTAATGAGGAAATCTGCTCGGCCTGCATCCATTTAGACGTCTTCCTACAGGCAGTGTCTCACTAAAAAATATAAAATTTTTGTTGCAGGGGATGCCTGAAATCTGACTTGTATCGAAGGCAGACTTCAGGGAAAATTGGTGAGCCAATCACACAAGCAGGAAATTATGTTTCTGGGAGTGGTCACTACACAACTCAATGTAGCCATATTGCATTGCATTCTCAGAAAAATACAGTGGCTGCAGATTGAAAAGGAAAGGTAATTTCTAATAACATTCAATTACAGTATGACTTGTGTCGCAATTGTATACACTATATTATTTTTTCTTTATACGCTTTTTTTTTCCCAAAAAAAGTGGCATTACCCTTTAAGCACTTTTTGCCACATTTGGCACCTAGTTTTGACAGGTACCCAGCTCCCACTTCCTGCTCTCGTCGCCTTGCTGCCTAGGTGACTCCTATTCTCCCCTCCCCCTACAATATTCTGGGACACGTCACAGGTCCCAAAAGATTGCCTGACCACTAAGAGAGAGCGCAGCGTGACTCTCAGAATTTGCAATGTTCCCTAAGACAACACTATTATCTGCTTTTCTCTCCACAATATTGGAGCCATCATTGGAGCCAACATTGTTCAGGCATCCTCCAGGGTCACCATCTACTTCCTGGACTGAGTTGCTGGCTTAGAGATGACACATAGTCATAGAAATCATGGTGCCTGTGCAGTTCTTGGCTGTTTTTTTCACAAATGTCTGACACGGATCAACACCTACTGCAAAGTTACAAAGTTTTAGCCTAATTGTTGAGAAGAGGAGACTGAGGAAATGTTTTCTACTGCCTGCAGCAGACTAATAATATGGTTCAACCAGTGGCGGAAGTTCTATTAGGGCGCAGGGGTGCCGCCCCCCTAATCCATGCACCCGGTCCCTAATCTACATGGATTTTATTTTTATTTTTTTTTACGAAGCACATGATTAGAGCCTGAGGTTCTGATTGGCTTAAAAAAGGGTGGGCTCGGGGCGCAGTGCCCACTCAGTTGTGTGACAATAGTGAATTAATATTTTCTATTGTCTTTCTGCTTCACCTCTTGGCCAATCAGGAAGTGTGTCTTAAGCCCCGATTGGTCGAGAGGAGAAGTGACCATACTGGCCAGGAGTTGAAGCAGGGGGGAAGCCGCCGAGGAGGTGATGCAGGGAGAAACCGCCAAATCTGCCGTGACCTGGATGGGGTAAGTGTGGGGCTAGTGTGCGGATGGGCAAGTGACGGGGGGGTTGTTCACTGATCGACTGAGCCACGGGGGGGGGAGAGTGTGGGGGGTTTGACTGACTGGCCGAACAGGAGGGGGAGGGTGGTTTGTTTGCTGCCCCCTCAAGTAAATGAGGCCTAAACACTCTGACAATCACCAAAATTGGAGTAATAAGTTCTAATGGACTTCTTTATAGAACCCAAAAACCCTGTTGTTTTTCTTTGAAGGTGACAGTTCTTAAATCAGCACACTGGAACATTCACATCAAATCTCGATGGTTTGATACCCTGAGGTTGTAGTTTTTTTTAATGGTTTGTAGCATTCATGTCTTTTCAATCTCTCCAGGATGTTGAGTGTCGTAGAATGGAATGGTTTCCTGGACTGGACTATTGACCCATGTTTCTTGTTCCTCTATTTGCTCTCCTGGCCAGGATGTTCTGTTCTTCACATTCCGGAAAGGCAGATGGAGAGAGACAGCGAGGTTCTTCTCTTCCTGTATTGTAAGGTGTTTGGACAGCAGTGGCCCCTGGTTCATGTTGTATCAGCCTAGGTGTGTGACAACTCATGTGTGAGAAACTAAAAAGGAATTCCCCCTGAGACAATTTTTATGCTGATAAGATAACCACCATGCAGTAATTTTAGAAAAACAACACCCTTTCTGTAAAAGAAAAAAAAAAATCATTCATTGCTTTTGGGATCCTTGAGCTTCTCGTACATATTTAAAGGGTATCCAAGCCCTAATTTACCAGATCTTAAAAGAGGTAGCTGAGTTAGTTTTCTTTTTTTTCATGTGTTTTTTTTCATTTATTTTCACACACTTATAAGAGCACACTTCCTGTTTTAGAGTGGCAACTCGTACTCCTCCACTATATCTGTGGAAAGAGCCCAGGTTGTCACCCGGCTTGACTTCAAACACATCTTTCTCATTTAATTTCTATTAAGCCAGCCATAGATGATGCGATTTGCTTTCCTGCAACCAGGAATAGCTTGATTCCCCCATCAACACAGTTAGTGGAGCTATTGTGTTCTCCCGGTCGGGGGGGGGGGGGGCATTTCTGCTCGAAAAATATACAATGATTATTGCTAGCAGTCATAGCCACTGGCAATAATCACATGGAAAATCCAACAATCGATCGTTCAACTTTGGTACAATCAGCCTGCCCATACATGGTTTGAATCTTGGCCGGTAGCTGATGAACCACCCGAGATTCAAGCAGACTATGGCCGACTTTACATGGTGAGGTAAACAGAAGAAAGATAACATTGTATTGTGTAGGATTCCCTACAGGTGAGGTGAGTGAGAACCATCAGGTAGCTTTTTGGGCTGGCATTTCAACCCTCATGGCACATATCTTGATTCTTTGTGGTTTATTAAGGCACAATAAAGGCAAGAGAAAAGGTTAGGGCAAAAGATACCCTAAAAAAAAAGACAAAAATGCAACTCAAAGCATCCCCACTAGTGACATTCAATACAAATTATAGACCTTTTAGTCGAGTTTTAGACCTTTTAGTCGAGACCAGCAGTCAGTGTACTTTTCAGACAGTTGAGCAGCTTCGGGCAACGCAAATCATGGCACAAGTTGATACAACTCCCCATGCAATGTCCCCATTCTTATATTGAGCAGGGCACTTCTTTCTCATATGCTCCAGAAAGTTAGAACCAAGTCTTCTAGGTCTCAGACCCAGGCCCCTCTAGGCTGCAGGCTTGGGAACCATTGACCTCCAACACTGCTTCCTCTCCTGGCAACAGCCCAGGGGGCAAGGCCCTTTCATGAAAGTCACACCAAATATTTATATTCTTTCCCAGCATATACTACTGGAAATAAACATCCAAATAGTTGACCAGGGAGACATAAATGGCAACTGCCCCAATTTATAACTAGTTTTTAAACTAGGATAGGAGGAAGAGTTTTTCACAGAGCAAACAAAACAACATTTTTCCTAGCACACTTACCAGCTAGCTAAGAAGAAAAACAAATTACGCTGTCTAACAATTTTCTGTAAAAACTGAGGTTTTAGTTGCATAATGAATATTTATAACTCAGCAATATATTTGTATTATCCTATCTGCTGAGGAACACAATTCAAACAACAATGCCTAGCTGTAACATTAAATTTAGACTAGGAACACCCTATGGCAGTGTCCCTACATTTGTTTTCAAAAACAAGTGACAAGGGCACTGCATTTTTGCCAATTTCAACAGGTATTTTCTGTACTTACTGAAAATGTTCTTAGCCTTGTAAGCTGCAACTTACTACATTTTTTTTCTTGAGTTTAGTTAGCCTTTAAAAAACAATATAAAAACAACTTCTAGCTCTTGCACGTCAGTCTGAACAATTGCCACATCCAGGTAATATGTGATGCGCATGTGTGTCCCTGATTGTGCCAAATTTCCCTTCAATTGTTCAGTGGGAGGGTTCAATGCAGAAAGCATTGGCCAGGACTAGATGTGGACGGGTGGCGATTAACATGCTACAGCCTTGTTACCACTTGCCGCTCCGCTACAGTACATTTACTGTGGTGGGGCGGCACATGCAGGCTCAGTAAGAAATGACAGTCACAAGAAATCACAAATGACAGACATATCAGAGGTCTCTCTGCCTGATGAGGTGATGTGGAGCATTTCTGCTGGTGTGGTCTGAGGTGAGGCTGAGCAGTGGTTAGTAAATGGAGTGGATACTGCCTCATTCGGTAGACCTCATAAGAAGAAAGGGCCCAGGATACACAGCAACAGCAAAGACTCCGTCCATCAACCACAAAGAGATACAAGTTAAGGTACCTGGAGACACCCTAAAAGCAAGGACTAATGGGATTGGTGACTATGACATTGAAATTTGTAGTCTGTTAATGATGAATGTTACTGCAAATGATGGTTTGGTTGCTCAGGGTAGCTTCAACAGGGTTGAACTTGGAAAATCACCAATGTTGAGTAAAACTGGTACCAATGTCAGGGAAGCCAGAGCAACCCCACAACATGTGGAAAAGCCAAGTAACTCTGTGAAAAGTGGGAGAAGACTTAGTACAAAGGCCAGGATGACCTTGTACCTGGAAACGCACCAAGATAAAATGTTTGGCCTATGTGGCAGGCACAGAGGTGTCCCAACTGCAATGGCGGGTACAGGTGTTCCACCCTCTGGATCCAAACAAAGGGGGGTATGTGACAGTGTGATGCCCTGCCACTAAGGAAGTGGATATAGGAATGACACAGGGTGAAGGACTCCAGCATGTTTGTTATGAGCGGGAAGACTGTGTTCAACTTTCTCTGGATTTGGAAACCTAGATTGGGGCCTGGAGCTTAAAGGCATCATATTGTCTTTGGTGGGATAAAGCCATCAATCCTGTGTACAAGTTTTCTTGGAGACCTGCAGGGTGTGTGTGAGTGTGCAGGTGTGCATGCTTGTTATAAGTTGAGCCTGACCATAGCTGAAGGCTCCCGTTTGTCAGGGCTGGGCTCAGCCCTTCCTTCTCTTAGCTGGCCGCTCAGCTGTCGCCTTATTGCCAGCTCCTATCTCTCCACAGTGACTCACCTGTTGATGGATGATATCCTGCTCATCCGTCCTGACTACTTAAGCTGTCAAGCCCAGATGATCTCTGCCTTCACCTTGGTCACATCTCTAGAGACGCTCTCCTGTGTTCCTGTTAAAGATTTGCTTGGCTGACATTCCTTCTGGCTCCAAATCCTGGTTGCTGTTCTACTACGCTCATCTCTAGCTCCCTGACATTTTGGCTTGTCTGACTATCTGTTCCAGTTCCTGAACTCTTGCTATGTTTTGACTATGTTTACACCGTTGGGACAGCTGCGTAAATCTGGGGTGACTGAGAAAGCTAAGGTGACTAGCGAGTCCAGAAGACTGGAGAAAGCCTGTATGTCTTGGGAGAGTGAGAGCCTGGGGTGTCAAGAGAACCCCTATCGAGAGGCCAGGAGATGGCCAATGCAGAGAGCTGCTGCAACTAAAGGCTGAGTGAGCCAGGGGAGCCAGACAGCTGGGAGTTAGACCTACAAGCTGATAGAGCTAGGTGGCTCCATATTTTCTTTTGCTGTTTTTTTTTTTTTTTTTTGTCGGTGGAGAAGGTTCTGACAATGGGTCCAAGGATTTTATCCCGATACCTAATGGCAGTCAGAGTGCCATTATCTAGCCTGTAGAAGTCTGTGCGTCCCTCCATGAATATACCTCCCCAGACCATCACTGACGCACCACCAAACCGGCCATGCTGAACGATGTTACAAGCAGCATAACGTTCTCCACACCCTTTCGTATCTGTCATGTGTGCTCAAGGTGAACCTGCTGTCATTTATCAAAAGCACAGGGCGCCAGTGATGGACCTGCCAATTCTGGTGTTTAATAGCAAATGGCAATCGAGCTCCACAGTGCCGGGCAGTGAGCACAGGGCCCACTAGAGGATGTCAAGCCCTCAGGCCACCCTCATGAAGTTTGTTTTTGATTGTTTGGTCAGAGACATTCACACCAGTGGCCTGTTGGAGGTCATTTTGTAGGGCTCTGGCAGTGCTCATCCTGTTTCTCCTTGCACAAAGGAACAGATACCGGCCCTGCTGATAGGTTGAGGACCTTCTATGGCCCTGTCCAGCTCTCCTAGAGTTACTGTCTGTCTCCTGGAATCTCCTCTTTGCTCTTGAGACTGTGCTGGGAGACACAGTAAACCTTTTGGCAATGGTACGTATTGATGTGCCATCCTGGAGAAGTTGGACTGCCTGTGCAACCTTTATAGGGTCCAAGTATCGCCTCATGCTACCAGTAGTGACACTGACCCTAGCCAAATGAAAAACGAGTGAAAAACAGTCAGAAAAGATGAGTAGGTGAAAAAAATGTCAGTGGCCTCCACCTGTAAAACCATTCCTGTTTTGGAGGTTGTCTCATTGTTGCCCATCTAGTGCACCTGTTGGTAATTTTATTAACACTAAAGCAGCTGAAACTGATTCGCAACCCCCTCTGCTACTTAACTGACCAGATCAATATCCCAGGAGTTTAATTGACATGATGCTTTGAGCAGTGTATATTTGTATATATATTAGAGTATTTTATTTTAGGGTCTTCTTTATTATTTTTTTTTAGCAAATAAAGCCGTGCTCTTGTTTTTTACTTTACTCAAGAGTCAAAATCAAAGTACATATTTTTTTCTCTTCTGTCTATCACTGAGCCCCCCTTCCTTATTTGAACTGTGAGGTGTAAAGCAACACATCTGTTCTCCATGCCTTTCAACCTTGGAATGTTGCTGTCTTAAAGGAATTCACCAGAGAGTACCGGAGTGTAGGATTCTAGGAGATTCCAGTGCTCTCATTGGTTGATTCCTTTAGTCACAGGAAACATTGTAACAACTCTTGTTACTTGAAGCATATCAAAGAAACTACATACCATTCTATATGGCGATATTTGTAGAATAGAGTCCTATTTTTGTTCTGTGAATGTATCCCCTTTTTCAATTCAACTTTCCCTTTAAACCTCATTCAGGTATTATCGGAAGGTAGATTTCCTTTTGCAAGAAAGGAATTTAAATTCAAGATGTTCTGAACAACAGAATAGTGCTTTTTATTCAAAGCCATCAATGGATGTAACAAAGTCGGTGCACTCCTGTTTTGTGTCCATTATGCAGGTAACATTACAATCAAGCCTTTTATTAAAATGTCATAATTTGTACAGTGCTTTCACATCACTGAGCATTGAGAGATTTTATATGTAGCATTCCTCTTTCTTAGAGATGGTATAAGCAGTCTTGATGGCCTTGAGAGGCAGATAGCAAACTATTTTAAAAGGTTTGGTGTAATGAGCAGCTCCATGTAATTTGTTCTGACTTGAAAAAAAAATATTTTTAGTAGTGTAACCTTCCTTCCTTCTCCTGTGATTTCTTTCTTATTTCTTTTTTTACTCCTGTTAGTTCTTCTCCAATTCCTAGGACTTCCTTTCATCTCTCCTTCCTTCACTCCATCTTTCTTTCTTTCTTTCTTTCTTTCTTTCTTTCTTTCTTTCTTTCTTTCTTTCTTTCTTTCTTTCTTTCTTTCTTTCTTTCTTTCTTTCTTTCTTTCTTTCTTTCTTTCTTTCTTTCTTTCTTTCTCTCTTTCTTTCTTTCTCTCTTTCTTTCTTTCTCTCTTTCTTTCTTTCTCTCTTTCTTTCTTTCTCTCTTTCTTTCTTTCTCTCTCTCTCTTTCTTTCTTTCTTTCTTTCTTTCTTTCTTTCTTTCTTTCTTTCTTTCTTTCTCCTTTTACACTCTCCTTCCTTCTACACTTCTCCTTTTGCTTTTTTTCTTTCTTTTTTCTTTTACTTTTTTTTTCTCAGATTGCTACTTCCTTTCATCTTTCCTTCCTTCACTCCACCTTCCTTTCTTTCCTTCCTTTCATTTATAACACTTACCATCTTGGATCAAGAGGCAAGAGTGCCAACAATTTAATTAACATGCTAGAACAAATATGCTGGGACAAAAACAATAATGATTACTTCCACCTAACAGCGGTATTTTAGTTTTGGATGGCTATTGAGGATCACATTATTTGCCAGCTTTCCATATTCCTTTTGGAAATTCAGTCATGGTATTTCCCAAAAGTAGTTTTGATTTCCTCCACCTCCCACAAGACTAGTTTGATTATGTCTTGCGAATAGACTCTCCAGTTATTTATTCTACATTATGGAAAGTCCGGTGAGGTAGAGTGATACCGCCATTTGGCATTATTATTGCCTTGGCAGTTGGGCAATGCTGACAACACTGTCTGAGACATCTTGTCAAGACTTAAAGACATTAAGAACTATAAGAAATCGACGTAAGATTTGAAGTGATGGCAATTGAACAACACGAAAATATCACAATTGTATGAAGTCATCTTTAGTAATAGAAGTAAACAGACAGACTTGATGAACCATTGGCTCTTTTTTTAATGGCCTTTAATCCTCTGAGCCTTTATTATGGGAACTCTCAGTACACAGTACCTTTCTTCATCTCCATATCATTTTTTAAACAAAGGCTTTACTGTCAGCAGTTGAATTTGGGTCAAAACGTGTAAAAGTCACAGGCTAAAATTTCTACATATTTTGTTATTAAGGATGTCCCTAATAATGCAGCACTTCAGCCTAAAACATTTTTCTAAACATTTTTGTTTTTGTGGAATGAGACGGATTAATATATACTTTAGTCAAGTGAGATGTTTAGTGTGTTTTAATTGTATTTGAGAGTGTTATTAAATAAGCCTGCGTAGCCTTTAATGACCAGCTGCTTTAGTCTCTTTCCATATGTCAGAAAGGGTTTCTACACTCCCATTTTCGGACTGTAAAATCGAGTAATTAGATAGCGCAGGAATAACACTTGTATATTTTACCATATACGGTGGAGGTTTTCTTAATGACACATGATGATCTGAAGCCAGCTTGGCTCAGTGAATAATCACAATCTGCCAAACTACGACTCATCTATACAGAACTATATGGTGCATTGTCTTTTTCTATACCCACGCCTTTCTTCATCACAGTGATGACCTAACGCTTAGTGCATTGCGATGCCAAGGCTGGCATATATTGGTATTAATTGATATAGCACCATCATATTCTGCAGCACTTACTAACATTGTTTCCTGTTGCCTAAGGTCCTGTAAAAATGGCATTTAATGCCATAATGTGCCCAGTAACAACATTACCTTTAGACAAGGTTTTCTGCTAAATTAGCGAGGTCATTTATTTAGACCTAAAATCAAAGATTAGATTTGCCTGAAAGTCCAACTGAACTTTCAGTTTAAATTAGCTAAATACATTTCTGGTACATCAAAAAAAAAAAAAAGTGTGCAAAGACTTACAATTCGTTTTCTTTAGTTGCCAGCGCGCCTGACTAGAAAAGCCTGACCCCTAAAAGAATGCTGCAGAGAAAGATCTTTGATCTTTGTGGGGAAGCAGTAGTCCCTCTGCAGAGGTCCATAGCTCCATAGGTCCATAGACATAGCTAAAGCTCTGTAATCACTAGGGGGTTTGAGATCTGCTGATTGCAGGGTTATAGGCAAGGGTCAAGTCCTGGGGAAAAAAGTGTGGGAACTTACCCAAGATTCCCCCTCCCCCACCTCAAAAATGTATGTATCCCCATCCCCGCCCAGAATTATCCGCATCCCTCTCCCCAATGTATCCCCATCCCCGCCCAGCATCATCCATCCCTCTCCACAATGTATCCCCATCCCCGCCCAGCATCATCCATCCCTCTCCACAATGTATCCCCATCACCGCCCAGCATCATCTATCCCTCTCCACAATGTATCCCCATCACCGCCCAGCATGATCCATCCCTCTCCACAATGTATCCCCATCCCCACCCAGCATCATCCATCCCTCTGCACAATGTATCCCCATCCCAGAATCCTGGAGAGGGATAGATGATGCTGGACGGGGATGGGGGTACATTGTGGAGAGGGATGGATGATGCTGGGCGGGGATGGGGATACATTGTGGAGAGGGATAGATGATGCTGGGCGGGGATGGGGATACATTGTGGAGAGGGATGGATCATGCTGGGAGGTGATGGGGATACATTGTGGAGAGGGATGGATGATACTGGGCGGTGATGGGGATACATTGTGGAGAGGGATGGATGATGCTGGGCGGGGATGGGGATACATTGTGGAGAGGGAAGGATGATGCTGGGCGGGGATGGGGATACATTGTGGAGAGGGATGGATGATGCTGGGCGGGGATGAGGATACATTGTGAAGAGGGATGGATGATGCTGGGTGGGAATGGGCATACAATGTGGAGAGGAATGGATGATTCTGGGTGGGGATGAGGATGATGAAGTTGCATTGTGAAAATGGATGAGGATGACTCTGGGTAGGGATGAGAGTTACATAGTAAAGAGGCTCTCCACAATGTAACTCTCATCCCCACCCAAAGTCATCCTCATCCATTTTCACAATTCAGACATGATACAGGCGATGGTCAGAGACTGCAGACATACTACAGGTGATGGTCAGAGACTGCAGTCATACTATAGGAGATGGTCAGAGACTGCAGACATAGTACAGGAAATGGTTAGAGACTGCAGACATAGTACAGGAGATGATCAGAGACTGCAGACATGATACAGGAGATGGTCAGAGACTGCAGACATAGTACAGGAGATGGTCAGAGACTGAGAACATAGTACAGGAGATGGTCAGAGACTGAGAACATGATACAGGAGATGGTCAGAGACTGCAGATATGATAGGAAATAGAAGAGCACTAGGGGGCCCGAGAGCACTGGGTGGGGGGGTCTGGAGAGCACCATGGGGGCTGGAGAGCACTGGGGATTGGACAGTGTGGGAGGTGGAGAGCACTGAAGGAGCCGAAGGGCACTGGGGGAGCTAGAGAGCATGGGGGGTCTGGAGAGCACTACTGGGGGCTTGAGAGCACCGGGGATTGGAGAGCGTGGGGGGTAGAGAGCACCGGGGGAGGGGGGGTTGAAGAACATGTGGGGGCGGAGAGCACTGGGGAGCGAACAGAGATCACTGGGGGAACTGAATAGCATTAGGGGGGAACTGGATATAAGTGAGGGTGGGAGGGAGCACATGGTGGCAGTGAGAACTCGCAGGGGCGCTGAAGATCACTGGGGAGTCGGAGAGCACTGGGGAAACTAGAGATCACGGGGAGGGAAAGGGAGCACAGGGGGGGACTGGAAAACACTGGGGGGACCTGGAAAGCACTGGGGCGGGGGGACTTTAAAGCACAGGGGGGGCTGGGTAGCACTGGGGGGGAGCACGGGGGGACGGAGAACACTGGGGGGGAACTGGAAAGCACTGGGGGGGGACTGGAAAGCACTGGGTGGCAAAGGGAGCAAAGGGGGTAGAGAACCGGGGAGGGGGGGATGAAGAGCATGGGGGGCAGCAACAGAAGCTGGGTAGCTGTTTAAAGGGCCCTGTGAGGACTGCTGATTGGACGCTGTGAGGGCCCGATGAACATTTCTATTAGCCAATGGGGAGCAAGGTTAAGGACTTAAAGTGGATGTAAACCCACTCTCATCCTTTCCAAACTAAGGATATACATGCCTCCTGCATGTATCCTTTCTGATAAATGTCTCCCCTCTGTCTGCTATGAGACTCGAAAAACTGCAGATTCTGTGGGTGGGTGTGTTGTCCAGAGCTCTGTGGGTGGAGTCATGATGTCAGTAGACTCCCCGCCCACCTCTACACTCCCCTTATCAACATGCATTTACTCCTGTGTATTTTTTACACTGAACTTCTGCTATGATCACTAAAATCCAGTCAAAATCCAGAAAAGTCACCACATGACTTCAGCATGCCTAATCATGCTGAGGTGTGGAGCAGCCAATCCTGGGAGAGCTGGAGAAGAAAAGAGGAGGGGATCTGAAGTACACAGAATGCCTCTCTCAGGCTCGTGCATGAGATAAGGAAATCACCTGTCACTCATAGCAAGTGTGAAGAACTGACTCATATTTCTCTGTGTATCAGTTTTTATCTCACTGAAAACTCTTAACTCTTAACTCTTCATGGCAAGACTGGGCACAGATGACATGAAATCCTATAATGTACAAGGTGCAAGCCTTAATTAAAAATTATTTTTTCAGGTTTACATCCACTTTAAGCTACTATCACAAGTGTGCTAAAAACCATGCAGCAGGAAATACCTATATTTTATATATACTGTATATGCACACATTTACCCCAAAATAAGTGCTGCTGTTATATATAACCATCTCATCTCCACCTCATATAATCCATATACCATAAAATTTTAAAATTCGTGAGTTCCCGTTGAAAAGACTTGTAGTGAATGGTGCAAGCTATATTAAAATGCTTCAGTCAATGGTTAGTGCCTCAAGGAAAGCATTCATGCTCCACAAATGAATGATGTGCCACTTAATCCTACCTCCACACAAGTGCTGTGGTCCTAGGTGCCCCTGCAAAAATGCTAATTCAGGGGGAGGTGGCCTGGCACCAGACTGTGATGGCTGCTTGAAAGGTGAGCTCCGACACCTAGAGTCTCTGCAGAGATTATTATTAGTGGGAGAGAGCACACCCTGGACTGGGACTAAGGCCGGAAGAAGCTCCTCGGGTACCCTTTCTCAGGCGGATACCGGCACACAGCTAAGCCGGACTATCCCAGCCTAATTCCACACGCCGCAAATTGACTCCAAGGCCTCATCTCAGGCCCCGGATTGCAGTGCGGGGAGCTGCACTGCCCCAGTGGCCAACATGGGTACTGCAGGCCTGACATCCATTGCTCGCAGCCCCCACAGTTCCACAGTTTGGCTGACTTGCAGCTTGTGGCAATGGACATTAAAAATACCCTTTCAGCAGTGATCTCAGACCTTAAAACAGATCTGAGAGCAGTGGCGTCTTGCCTGCAGCATGTGGAGTCTGCAGCCCAGACTCATGCTGAAGCTATCCAGCAAGTACAGAGAGCTACCAGCGTTCATGCCCAGCACTTAATCGATATGAACCGCCATCTTGAGGACCTTGATAACAGAGGCAGGAGGCTAATATGTGCATCAGAGGGATCCCGGAGTCCGCGGAAGGCCCTCAGCTGCAGCCCGAGGTTTGGGGAATTTTCAACACCTTACTGGGCAGACCACCATGCACACCCGTAGAGATGGAAAGGTGTCACAGGGCACTCCGGCCTAGAGGGTGAGACACGGATCCCCCCAAGGGACACTGTTTGCTTAGTCAGCTTCATGCAGAAGGAAGACATGCTACGCTTATCATGTACCCATGGGCATGAGTCAGTTGACTCATGATGGGGTGCACATACAAATATTCCAGGATCTGTCTGCCATTACTCTCCAACATAGGAGAGATCTGTGCCCTCTGCTTACTACTCTGCGTGACAGGCACATTGGGGTGGAAGTTCCCCTTCTGTCTAACAGCCATGGTGGGGAAAAGCTCAGCCTTCCTGTGAACACCAGCAGACCTTTAGGCCTTCTGTGACATTCTAGGAATTCCAAGGGTGGCCGTCCTGGACTGGTACAGTTCCTTCTTGCAACCAGAATCCTGGATCAACAGTCACTCTGAGGTAACGTCACGCTCACGGTGCAAAAGGCAAAGACACCCCAGATCTTCCTCTACCTCTTCCCTGAGAAGCCAAGGGGACATGGAGACAGATCGTGGATCCAGAGCTTCACCTTCTTTGGCTCGACGCAAGACAGATTTCTGACCAGAGTTCTCCAACATTTGTGAGTTTTCACACTAACCCGGTCCCTTTCAGGGCCCGGGTCCTTGGAAACATACAGTACGCCTGTTATGAGATCAGTAAGACAGGGGGGCCTCTGTAGTGGGATAGTGTATGCAGAGTCCCCGCTGCACGGGGCTGAACTGCGCCTACACTAACACTTTTCCCGAAGACGCATACCCAACCCAGTGACAAGGCCTAGCTTGATCGCACTGGATATACACCATGGTTCTGTTTTTGTTTATTTTTTTACTTTTTTATGTTTTTTCTTCTCTCTACATACCTTGGTTCAGCGAGATCCCGACCACCTATAGCTTTTTGTTCATACTAAGCTTTTGAGTGAGGGATCGGATTGCAACCTACTTATATGATGGAGCATTATTATTTATTTCTTGGCCCTTGCACTATATTTTCACACATCACAGAGTTGGATTTGCCGCACCTCTCCTCCACTAATGACTGTAAAACTGTCTGGAGCCTTTCTTTTATTGCAAGTGAGCCACAGTGATGGATATAACAATATGCACAAAAAGTTTATTACATGCTATTCTGGGCTGGTGCCAGTATTGGTGTTGTCATGAGTGTCACGCCCGGCAGGGTTGTCTGGCTCCCCTGCAATTCTTAACATCTTTATAGCTATTACGATCTCTTGTGGGGCAATCTGACGTTTCTTTGACTACTGAATGTCTGCTAACCAGAGCGTTCGCTCATCCAGGGCTTCCCTACAGCAGCTTTACGCTGTTAATTTCATGGCTGGTGGGTACATGAGATTAGTGGGTGCTTCAACACATATAGTTGTAGAGTGAGATCTGGAAGTCCTGTCTTTAGCTTGGTGTTACCCATCTAATACCTTTATGGGTGCTCCTGGTTGAAGTTAAAGTTACTGTTTGAGTTTAATCAGACTCATAAGTACAATTGCTGTTATCATAGGTGTTTAGCTTGTTATAAGTTAAGATATGGTTGTTATGCGCTGTTGCATACGCCTAATGCTTGTGCCTGTTGGAAAGGGGGAGAAATTCCGACCTGCAGATTGTTACACTTTGGTGCACACCCTGCAGCGGAAGACCTTGCCCAGAAGAAAAATGGCTGGTCATTGATGCAGCTCAGGTTTCTTTACTATCCCAGGGACTGCACAGTGAACTGCCTTAGTACCCTGGCTCTGGGTCTAGGAGAGAGCTGACAGGTGCCTCATAGATGTTAGGGGCTGATCGGTCAGCACTCGCCTACTCCCACTTGGCTAAAGATCTCCCTCCTAAGTTTGCCTATCCCTTAAGTGGAGACTCTAGGTTGTCGACAGTGTTGGTTCACGCCCGTGTTAGACCCGTTTCCCATCTTATTTCCCTCTTAGGTGGACTAGCAGGTCTGTATCCACCTCCGGTATTTAATATAAATGTTTAATGAGTATTTGACCCTTCTTTTGGGACGTTACACACCCCTCTCTCCCTGACCGAGCTAGACACCTTGTAGATCCATCCCCTTTCCCTTTTAATCCCAGCCTATAGCTCCCCCCCTTCCTTTTTTTGTCCCTCTTTTCTTTCTCTCCTCTCTCATCTCCTCTTGTTCTTTGCAATTGCCCTCTTCATCCAGATCGCTTGGTGAGTAGCCTTTGTGAACAGCTTTACTCAGGTGACTAGGTTTTTGAATATGCTTCGACACCCAAATTGCTCAGCTCCTCTCTCTCTCAAAGTATACTCTCTCAATGTTAAAGGTCTTAATGTCCCAGAGAAGCGTAGCAGTCTTCATCGCCATAGGGCTCAAGTTGTTTTTTTGCAAGAAACGCACTTCAAGTCGAATTCTACTCCACGCCTTTCTAACAACAGATTCCCCATAGCGTATCATGCTACCTGCATGGACTCCAAGACAAAGGGAGTCTTGATTCTGCTCTCCAAATCAGTGCCATTTCATCTGACAGATCAATTACTGGATCCAGATGGTAGATTTATATTCTTAAAAGGGACCTGGATGAACAGACCAGTGACACTGGCAAATGTGTATTGCCCTAACTCCAAACAGGTAACCTTTCTGTGAGTTGTCATTATGAAACTTATGCTCTTTCCGGACTGGCCTCTTAATTCTTGGAAGTGACATTAATGCCCCCCTAAATCCTCTGATTGACACCTCCAATGGGGCATCTGCTCTCCCCTTTTCTGCTCTTCGGCAGATCAAACTCCAATTGGCCTCTCTTGCATTACACAATACTTGGCGTACCCTTTACCCGAAAGATAGAGATTATACTTTCTTCTCATCCCTGCACAATCGTTATTCAAGATTGGACTATATATTCATTCCGCAAGCTGACCTCTCCTACCTCCATAGTGCCACCATAGAAAACATGGTATTGTCCGATCATCACCCGGTAACCATGACTTTGCGGTTCCCAGATAGAGTCACCTCTATTAAAATCTGGAGGATGGATGCATCTCTCCTTTCATACCTCAGCAACCTAGAATCCACTAGACAGGAGATTGGTGACTTTTTTCGTCGAAATGATACCCCGGCCGTCTCTTATATGACGCAGTGGGAGGCACACAATTGTGTCATAAGAGGTCACTTGCTTTCTATAGCGGCTTGGAAGAAAAAGGAAAACCAAACTCTAATAAAGGATCTTTCTGATAGGATTCACAAGCTGGAAGCCCAACACAAACAGTTACAGGCACTTCGGATGGCACATGAACTGGAGGAAACACGTTCACTCCTATTAGAAGAACTCTTTAAAAGGGTGCGGCGTCGGAATAACCTAACCCAGAAATTGTTCTATGAACATGGAAATAGGCCAGGTAGGCTTTTGGCTAGGGCTACTCAGCAACACACGCTTATTTCCACAATTCATCACATTATAGATACATCAGGTGTGACTCACTCTAAAAATTAGGACATCGCGCAACAGTTTCAAAACTTCTATAGTAAGCGGTATCACCTAAAGACCACTTAATCTAGTCCGGCGTTAGTGAGTAATCTTGCTGAACTGATAGAAGCATTTTTTCAACAATATGGTCCCCCTGCTTGATCAACAGAAGACTCTGAGGCCTTGGAAGCCCGGCTGGTGGAAGAAGAATGGAAACTGGCTCTGAAGACTATGAAACCAGGTAAATGCCCAGGCCCAGATGGTTTTCTGGTACAATACTATAAGGCGTTCCCCAACTCTTTGGTCTCTGGCTTTCTTAAGTCATTCAATTTATTGTCTACTGGGCCCTGCATGTTGGAGAGCCTTCTTGAGGCATTAATTTTGGTTATTCCTAAAGAAGGGAAAGAACCTACCAATGTCGCCAATACCGTCCAATTTCTCTTCTTAATGTGGACGTCAAGTTGTTCTCCAAGATCTTGGGGACACGTTTGTCTTACCACGTTCCGGCCTAGGTGGGTTTGGATCAAGTGGGCAGAGAAGCCAGAGACAACACTATTAAAGCTTTGAATTTACATCATTGGCTTGCATCTAGCCAATAAGAGGATTTTTTTTCTTGCAATGGAGGCTGAGAAGGCGTTTGACAGGGTAGCCTCGGACTTTATGGAGGTGGTTCTGGGTGCTCTGAGGATCAGGACACGTATGAGAACCTTCATCCTCTCTTTGTATGCCAGTCCCAGAGCTAGAGTGAGGGTTAATGGCCACCTGTCGAGCGCCTTCTCTATCCATAATGGGACCAGACAAGGATGCCCTCTTTCCCCCCTGCTTTACATCCTTACACTGGAACCCCTTCTCTGCTGCATTTAAGCCTACCCTGATATTAATGGCATACGTGTCCGTTCTCTGGATTACAAGATTGCAGTTTTGCAGATGATGTTCTGCTCTTTCTTTCTTCTCCGTTGACGTCACTCCCTAACCTCATTAAAGTCCTGGATCACTTTAAGCTCTTGTCCAATCTGAAAATCAACTATGCCAAATTTTTTGCACTAAATAGCTCACTACCTAAGGAACTAGCCAAGCAATGCCAGACTAACTTCCCTTTTTAATGGAAACCAGATACTATCACCTACTTAGGTATACAACTCCCGGCAGACCTCTCAGAACTCTATGACAGGAACTTCTTGGTGGAACTGCAAGCCTTGCATTGCGATCTACAAAAATGGGATGCTCCCACTATCTAATGGTTTGGGCGTGCGTCCATCATTAAGATGACGGTCCTTCCATGCTTGCTTTATAAGTTATAGACTATACCAATTTGCTTACCGCCTGCCTTTTTTGCATTGTACAGATCCACGTGTAGAGCTTTCCTATGGTGCAACAATCCTGTGCTGATAAGTTTGTCGAAACTTGTAATGCCGAAGTCTCGTGGCTGGATTGGGCTTCCGGACTTGCAATACTACTACTGGGCGGTCCACCTTGCCTGTGTAGTCGATTGGATGGTTCATGCCCAGTGTAAAATCTGGATGAACCTGGAGCATCTGGTCTAGAACGCTGCTTTACGGGAGACTCCTTGGCTCCCTAAAGACCATGCCTCAGCACAGCTTTACTCTCACCCCCTGATAGGAGCTACACTTCATGCCTTTGATAGAGCATGTGCCAAGCATGCAAAATCCACTAAAGTTTACTCGATCACTCCAGTGTGAAACAACCCAGACTTCCCTCCAGGCCTAGCTAGGACCTTTCTAGCGGCAGAATAGCCTTATGCGGAGATTCTGGCTAAACATTTTTTCTGTAGAGGCCGATTCATGAGACTCAAGGAGCTTGCTGAGTTATCCAAAATGAAGGCCTTTACCTTCTGGTCATACATTCAACTCCAATATTACATGGATTGTCCATCCTGTAGAACGGGCTTCACCAAATCTCCCACAGTGTTTGAGTCACTCCCGATCTTCCCCCCAAAATCATGTGATTTCAATGCTTTATGCTGCACTGTTTGAGAATCCATCCGATCTTTTCCACACTGACCACACATTCTGGGAGAAAGTACTGGGGATCGAGTTAAATGAGGCTAGCTGGGAGCGCATCCATTTATATATCTACAAAGAATCCTTGAACATCTCAACCCAAGAAAATGGGTATAAACTGAAGACGCGGTGGTATAGAACCCCAGATCTTATTCACAAATTTGCCCCCTCAGTACCGGATTGTTGTTGGAGATGTGGGAAAAGAGACAGGCACTCTCCTACACATTTGATGGTAGTGCCCAATAATCCAATCTTATTGGCGTAAGGTTCATGATACTATACTGGCAGTTTCATCGCTTACACTGGCGTTTTCTCTAGCCCAGAACCTTCTACATCACTCCAAGATATCTAAAAAGCGCTACTACAAATCGGTTGCTATGCATATGATCAAAGCTGCAAGGTTATATGTCCCAGTACATTGGACTCCCTCACTGAAGGAGTGGCTCCGCCGTATTGCAGAGCAGAGATGGAAGAGCTGAGTCATATCACTCTTGATAAAGTTTCCAAATACTCTGATATATGGACGCCCTGGACAACCTTTTGAGGTTCATGCTTATCTCAAGATCTACACCAGTCTGCCAATTCATATATCTGATTACACCGACATGACAGAACATTGTGATAAGCAGGGCCGGACTGGTAATGAAAACCAGCCCTGGAAAAAATGTCATACCATCCCCATAGCATTATTATACCAGCCCAACAGCATAACGTCATTATTTTCTTCGTAAAATGGAAAACCATGCATTTTAAAGCACATTTAAAGAGTGCATTATATATAGATAAGACACATATATATATATAAAAGCAAATTACAGTTAAAAGTGGTAAAAGTGGAACAATCATCAAGAACAGTCCACTTATTGCTATGGTGATATATATTGCCAGAATAAGGAATAATCAAAGAACTTTACTTCACAGTATGGAAGACGTAAACATGTTCAAAACTTTATTAACGTAACATAAATAAATTACTCACAAAGACACAAAAATAGTAGTAGTTAATTACTACACATAAAAATGTGTTTAATGGGCACAGTGGTGGCAATTTATGGGTACAGTGGCTGCGTTTGATGGTACAGTGGCTGCGTTTGATGGGCACAGTGGCTGTGTTTAATGGGCACAGTGGTGGCAATTGATGGGTACAGTGGCTGCGTTTGATGGTACGGTGGCTGCGTTTGATGGTACAGTGGCTGCGTTTGATGGTACAGTGGCAGCGTTTAATGGGCACAGTGGTGGCAATTTATGGGTACAGTGGCTGCGTTTGATGGTACAGTGGCTAATAGGGAACAGTGGCTGCAATTGGCGTTTAGTGGGCACAGTGGCTGCAATTGATGGGTACAGTGGTGGCAATTTATGGGTACAGTGGCTGCGTTTGATGGTACAGTGGCTGCGTTTGATGGGGCACAGTGGCAGCAATTTATGGGTACAGTGGCAGCGTTTAATGGGCACAGTGGCTGCAATTGATGGATACAGTGGCTGCATTTGATGGGGCACAGTGGCAGCAATTTATGGGTACAGTGGCTGCGTTTGATGGGCACAGTGGTGGCAATTTATGGGTACAGTGGCTGCGTTTGATGGTACAGTTGCTGCGTTTGATGGGCACAGTGGCTGTGTTTAATGGGCACAGTGGTGGCAATTTATGGGTACAGTAGCTGCGTTTGATGGTACAGTGGCTGCGTTTGATGGTACAGTGGCAGCGTTTAATGGGCACAGTGGTGGCAATTTATGGGTACAGTGGCTGCGTTTGATGGTACAGTGGCTGCGTTTGATGGGCACAGTGGCTGTGTTTAATGGGCACAGTGGTGGCAATTTATGGGTACAGTGGCTGCGTTTGATGGTACGGTGGCTGCGTTTGATGGTACAGTGGCTGCGTTTGATGGGGCACAGTGGCTGCAATTGATGGGTACAGTAGATGATGGGCAGGGCACAGTGTTGGCAATCAATGAGCACAGTGGCAGCGTTTGATGGTATACAGCTTTTCAAAGATAATCTGGCACTTGTGGAGAGAGAGAGAGAGAGAGAGAGGGAGAGAGAGAGAGAGAGAGAGAGAGAGGAGAGAGAGAGATTTTTAATACCTTAATTCTTGTGCTGCAGCTGCACGGCCGGCCATTCACTTCTATTCTCCTCGTGCAGATAGTGGGCGGTGCTGGCGCCGCACGGGACGAGTCATGGTCATGAAGGCAAAAATGAAGCAGCACGGCGTTCTCCTGCTCCTCCCTCCCTCCCCCTCAGCCACACAGACAGAGGCATATTACTCTAGATGATGAGTGTGGTGGGCGGCGCGCCGGCACGGAGGAGACACACAGACAGTGACCAGTGAGTGACACAGCCAGTGTGGCAGCAGCGGCCGCCGCTGCTCTTTACAATTTTTGACACAGGCAGCGAGCGGCCCCAGCGGTACTTAGTGCAGCCAGTGACACAGCCATTACATAGTGCGGCAGCGGCCGCCGCCGCTGCTCTTTAGATTGCTGACAGGCAGCGAGCGGCCCCAGCGGTACTTAGTGCAGTCAGCCTACCGGGATATTTCCCGGTATCCCGGTAGGCCAGTCCGGCCCTGGTGATAAGTATCCTGGCACACCACCTATGACATTGCATCCATACACTTGGCTATGATAGATGATGGAGAGGGCAGTTGGTGGTATCCCCACCCCCTCCCATCCTTTACATTCTATTTCTTGCTCCCCCTCTCCCTTTCTTCTCCCCCCCCCCCCCCCGTGGCTCGGCTCCGGTGAGTGAGAATAGCAGAGTTGAGAGAGACCTGAGAAGACTACTTATTTTATATATATATTTGTCTATGTTTGCCATACTCTTATGCCCTGTACACACGGTCGGACATTGATCAGACATTCCGACAACAAAATCCATGGATTTTTTCCGACGCATGTTGGCTCAAACTTGTTTTGCATACACACGGTCACACAAAGTTGTCAGAAAATTTGATCGTTCTGAACGTGGTGACGTAAAACACGTACGTCGGGACTATAAACGGGGCAGTAGCCAATAGCTTTCGTCTCCTAATTTATTCTGAGCATGCGAGGTACTTTGTGCGTCGGATTTGTGTACACACGATCGGAATTTTATAGCAAGCTCTCAAACTTTGTGTGTCGGAAATTCCGATGGAAAATGTGTGATGGAGCCCACACACGGTCGGAATTTACGATAACAAGGTCCTATCACACATTTTCCGTTGGAAAATCCGACCATGTGTACAGGGGTTTACTGTGGGGTCTTCATGAGAACCCTATTCTTACCCATTGGAAGATTTAGCTAATAAATTGTCTGTCGTTCTCCATTTATATGACTGTACAATGTATGTGGCATTTCTCTCTTGTGTTTATTGTGGATGTTTTCAAAAACATTCAAAAAAAGGTTTATGCAAGAAAAAAAATGCTAATTAACCAGATGTAGTTGACCCCTTGCTATTTAAGAGGGTCACTATGTGCTTTATGTTAAACAGGGATCCGGCACTCTGCCACTGCAAGAAAGAGGCCCTAGCCCTGTATGTTATCTCTTTAAACATGCAATTCAGGAAAGAGAACAAGAGATCCACAAAGGAGAGATCATTGCACAACAGATTTATTAAAACTCTGAAAAGGCCATAATAAAATATGCAGATTCAGTTGCATGTTGCAGTGCCGCATCCGGCACCCAGTATTTCAGGCAAGAATGAGTTTCAGAACCGTTGTTGCTCCTAAAAACTGGAGCCAGCATGCCTTTATGTGGAGTGCATGCTGACTCTGGTTTCTAAGACCAGCGGCGGTTCTGAAACCCAGTCTTGATGGAGATACCGGTTGCCTGATGGGGCACCCTTGTAGTTCAGAAAGCAGGCTCTGTGAAATGTGTTACACAGCAGTATCTATTCACAAGGAATAGTGGCTATGTGTTACAGAATTTGAAGAAGTAAATGTGTGGGGATCTTCACAAAGTAAGTGTACAAACTTCAAAATTGTTGAGATTAATAGGAGTAGACTAGAAATACTGCTTAGAGGATGCACTGGACACCTTTGCTGCCATTGTGTTATATGCTGGGTGTCCAGTGAGCCCCTGTGCCTTTAACCACCTCAATACCAGGCCAATTCTGACACTTTGCTCCTACATGTAAAAATCATCATTTTTTTGCTAGAAAATTACATAGAACCCCCAAACATTATATATGTTTTTTTAGCAAAGACCCTAGAGAATACAATGGCGGTTGTTGCAACTTTTTATCTCACACAGTATTTGTGCAGGAATTTTTCGAACGCGTTTTTTTTGGGAAAAAAACTGTTTTGTGTTTAAAAAAAAAACAAAACAGTAAAGTTAGCCCAATGTTTTTGCATTTTGTGAAAGATGAAGTTATGCCGAGTAAATAGATACCTAACATGTCACGCTTCAAAATTGCACACGCTCGTGGAATGGCGCCAATGTTCGGTACTTAAAAATCCCCATAGGCGACGCTTTAAATTTTTTTACTGGTTACATGTTTTGAGTTACAGAGGAGGTCTAGGGCCAAAATTATTGCACTCGCTCCAACGTTCGCGGCGATACCTCACATGTATGGTTTGAACACCGTTTTCATATGTGGGCGGGACTTACGTATGCGTTCGCTTCTACGTGCGAGCACACGGGGACAGCGGCGCTTTAAAAAATTTTTTTTTTTTTTTATTGTTAATTATATTTTATTTTTTTTTATTTTGACACTTTTTTGCAAAAAAAAAAAAATTGATCACTTTTATTCCTATTACAAGGAATGTAAACATCCCTTGTAATAGCAATATGACATGTCAGGTTCTCTTAATAGTGAGATATGGGGTCAATAAGACCCCATATCTCACCACTAGGCTGGGAAGCCTGAAATAAAAAAAAAAAATAAAACGATCGCCGCTTCCAGGCCGAAGCGGCGCCGTTTTTTTGAATGGAGAGGCCGGGCGTGATGTCATAACATCGCGCCCGGCCTCCGACGATCATAGAGACTCCGGGGACCATCTGGTCCGCCGGAAATCTCTATGATCTACATCCGGCGCCGGCGGATCCGCTATCCGACTCACCGATCGCTGAGGTGAGTCGGTAGAAGCACCGGAGGGCGGCGGGAGGGGGGGGACGTCCCCTCTCGCCTCCCATAGGAACGATCAAGCGGCGGAACGGCCGCTATGATCGTTCCTATGGTGTAGAGATTCGCCGGCTGAAACCGGCAATATCTGAATGAAGTCTGTAACTACAGGCATCATTCAGATATACCCGCCCAAAGCCCAGGACGTCATTTGACGGTGGGCGGTGGGCTAGCGGTTAAGGAGGGGTGGGTTCCTTCCAGGCTTACCTGCCCACTTCCTATCCATTATAATGCATGTGTTCCTACTATTGAGGCTCTCAAAAAGTATAGAGTTAATACTGCAAATAATAATGGGGTAACTTGTCGCGGCCTCCGCCGGTTATGCATGTATTTGCAAATGTGTGCAAACTAAACCCCTGTTTTTAATGCAGACTGTTAGACAGGGCAATTCAGTTGGTTGCAGGTAGGGTTGCCACATCATCCCTTTAAAACCAAACACATATTAATTAGACAGGTTCTGTGCCTGATTAAGGTGGTAAATAAACTCACTTAGTGCCTTACCTACACTCAATTAGCCACAGAACCTGTGTAATTAATATGTGTTTGGATTTAAAGGGATGAGGTGGCAAACCTAGTTGCATGCTGGCTGACAAGTTGAGCTGGGAATTTTATTTGGTTTTGTTTTACATGCACTGCCCTTCCATGTGCTCCTTGCCACAAAGGCCAGTTATGGGTGAGGGCAGTGGCCACTTGTTTGTACTGTTGGAACACTGGAGAGGGGACGCACTGGACACCTTTGCTGCCATTGTGCTGTATGCTGGGTGTCTAATGCTCCTCTGTGTCTTTAAGGAGGGGTGGGCTCCCTCTTAGCTCACCTGCCCCCTGCTTATTCATTATAATGCATGTGCTTCTACTATGGAGGCTCTCAAAAATGTATAGAGTTAGGACTGCGGATAATAATTGGGTGCCTTGTCCCTGCCTCCACAGCTTACACATGTATTTGCAAATGTGTGCAAATGAAACCCCTGTATTTAACGCAGACTGTTGGACAGGTTAATTTGGTTGGTAGCAGGCTGGCTGACTAGTTCAGCTGGGTGTTTTCTTTGGTTTTGTTTTACATGCGATGTCTCTTCTGCAATAAATTAAAGCTACCTGCCTGCTTGCAGTCTTCCTTAGAATGTAAAGTGAACTGTCTATGACAACCTTTCAGGTCACACTGCAAGAATGAAAGCAAATCTCTGAATTGTAAACTGCCCTTTATTAAGACATTTGAAGTAATAATGTTCCTCATAGTTCTCTAGTTTCCAGGATTTGATTTGACAGCTGAATACCTGGACCTCTCTTGCATATAGATATAAAAGGACCTTTTAAAACTTCCCATGTTGTCTTTGCTCCTCAAATTTAAAGATTTGCTGAAATTTTTGGCCCTGAGAATATCTCTGGTTTTCTGTACTGGTTCATCATGTCATGAAGTCCCATCTTTAATGTCTTCCACGTTAAACTTTTTCCTATTAATGGCCCACTAAGCATAATTTATAAGATGTTTTATGTAAAATAGGTTTTATATTAATGGATAAATATGTAAAGTTATGCAAACTGTCAGAGCAAAAGATCTTGAATGCGAAGTGGTGAAGTTTTCGAACGCACAGCTTCCTCTCTAGTAAGCCTCCCCTTGAAGACTACAGTGACGCAAATAGTGCAATCAGCTACACAGCCCTGCTATTGGCACTAGACAACAAAAACAGCAATATACATGAATTATGTGACTTCTTATGGCCCTCCTCAACATTTTTAAAGAGTTCAAGCAATGCAGCCCGCTCAGCACTATCATTGTCAACCTCTGAAATTCTAATTGTTTCTTTAGATGCTGATACAGCCTGAAAATTTAAGGTATATCTTATCTCATGCATTGAAAAATACATAAAATAGTTTACCTTTAAAGTCCAACTAATCTGGAATGGATGGTGTTTTGGCCAGTGAGGGAGCAACAATGGACAAGAACTTTGCTGACTCCTCCATCCATGGAAGCAAGTGAGTGGCTGACTTAGTGGTCATATCACTGGCGAGTCGTTACCAGACATACCGTGTAACTGGTGTATCCAAGCCATAGCCGAGAGCTTGACCAGGAAGCACTGTTGGCCCCACATCCTGATTTCACAAACTGAAGGGATGTCGTGTTGGCCAGTGAACCCTTAAAGTTAGGCTGTAATTAGGCATTTTAGCAGCCTGCGCTAATAATGCCCTTGAATACAGAAGGCAGCATTCAGTATTAGATGCTATTAGGCTTCATGAGCCAATTAAAAATAAACTGTGGGCTGCAGAATTAAATGGCCTGGGGAGTAAGACTACAGTGAATTGCCTATTTACTCACCATACTCAGGTGCTATAACCCCAATAGCACACAACTTCTCCAGAAGACGCCCCCCCCCCCCCTAATTGCTACCAGTACACCAGTTCCAGGGGGGTATGCATTTGTCCTTAGGTCTTGAATCCCCCCAGTTGTTTGTCTGTATTATCAGCACTACCCTGGATTACTGAATGCGATTTTGTTTATGAGGATAATCACAGGTAGCTGTGTGTGTTCTGAACTGCTTTACTGAGGCAGTGATTCTTAGCTAGACTCTCTGTGGCTATAGCAGCCTTTTTCAACCAGGGTGCACAGGCACACTGGGTTGCTTTAAGGTTTCTTCAGGGGTGCCTAGGCAAAATGCCTAAAAATTGCCCCAAAATTGTATACAAGTCCCAGGGTGGATGAAACCTGCCTTTTGGTTACACAAAGCCATAGGTTTTCATTGTACACCATTACAACCTTCTAGCTGCCAACCTCCGACCAATTATATCATCAGTTGATAAGGGGGATGTCAGTTGCCTGCATATCATCCTTGTATGACCCTCCCCTGACTCTCTCCATCAGTGTTGGGGTGTCATTAGCTAAGTGATGGAGAAAAACTGAGGGAGAAGAGAAACATTGGAATACCAGCCAGTACTAGTTTGCAAAAGTGTATTTGCTTTGGAAGACTAAATCACCTCTAGCGCTGGGTTGTCCTACGTGTACTGATGTTGCTGTATTATGTAAAACTATCAGAATCATTTTTAGATTTTAGAATGGGGCGCCTCAAGACTGTCCATAATTTTGGAGGGTGCCTCGAGATGGTCCATAATTTTAAAAGGTGCCTTGACAGAAATAAGCTTGAGAAACACTGGGCTATAGAGTCTTATATGGAGCATACTGTAAAGAGTCCATATTTGTGCAGCTTTCATAAACTGTTTTGTATTATTATGTAGTGTATGCATGCTCTTTGCCACCTTGCACAGAGATTTTCCAGTTCACAGGACAATAATTTACGTGCCAGCAGACTGAGAGTGACAATACAGATACAAACAATACAGCCGGTGCCACCAAGTGTTTCTAATGAAAACATACACCATTCACCGTATCTGCTGTATGAATTCTGACCTTTAGGAATTGTTTGTGACATTTACTGCCACACAGCCAGGAAAGGTTTTTTACCTTCATGCAAATTGAGAACTGTCAGTTGGCAAGTGCAACAGTGTTTTTTTGAACCCGCTAGACAATGTCACTGAGTCAATCCTCACCCAATCAAGAGCTGAGGGGTGGGAAGTAAGAGCGCTGAAGCATTTATGATATTTCAGCAAACCCTCCCTCAGTGGCAATTTTATGATTGTATCAATGTTTCCAATCTGACAACCAACATGAAATCAGAATTTGATAGATATCAAACATGATTTTGATCTAATGCCCATTCTCCTCAGGAGATGTAATGTGTCCAATCCACCAACTATTTATTATAGCATAGGCATGTCTGGTATCAAACTGATTGTTATTCTGTGATACGTTAGTGTAGCAATGAAAAATATACTTGTCTGTGGCCTCTAAAAATTGTTGTCCCTTGCTGGAGCACAAATTCAAATGTAAATGTTTTGTTGTAGACTTTGGTACGGTGTGGAATCTGGCTTTATTTTTCTCCTTACTCAGTTTGAAGTTCATTGGACCTCAGTATTGTCACACACCTGGTTACAGGTATTTTAAAATTTGCATACAATCTCTTCTTCATTATCTAAGTCTAGCACCACTGTATTAGAGAATTGAAAAACCAAGCTCTGGCTATAACACTATAATAATCTTACAGCAATGGCAACTCTGTTGTTCACTGTGTCTTCAAACTCTGCCCGACACACGTCATTATCAAGACATCATTTGGACTTCATAAGAAATGTGTTTTATTTAGGCTACTAACACTTACATTAGATTAATATAAAGCAGCACTCTCCTTTCCTCGTGTCACTCTTACTAATTGCCCCAATTCATATTATTTATGTACATACCGTACATAAAAATCATATATATGGACATTCAATAATATATGTGATCAACCATTAACCGGTTCAACACAGGGCACCCCCTCCCTTCCCAGGCCAATTTTTAGTTTTCAGCGCTGTCGCACTTTAAACGACAATTGCGCGGTCGTGCGACGTTGTACCCAAAAAAAATTTACGTCCTTTTTCCCCCACAAATAGAGCTTTCTTTTGATCACCTCTGCGGTTTTTATTTTTTGCGAGCGACAATTTTGAAAAAAACACAATATTTTTTACTTTTTGCTATAATAAATATCCCAATTTTTTTTTAAAAAAACAAAAATTTTGTCCTCAGTTTCGGCCGATACGTATTCTTCTACATATTTTTGGTAAAAAAATCGCAATAAGCGTATATTGATTGGTTTGCGCAAAAATTATAGCGTCTACAAAATACGGGATAGATTTATGGCATTTTTAAAAAAAATATATATATTTTTTTTTTTTTACTAGTAATAGCGGCGATCGCAATTTTTTTTCGTGACTGCGACATTATGGCAGACACATCGGACACTTTTGACAAATTTTTGGGACCATTCACATTTATACAGCGATCAATGCTATAAAATTGCATTGATTACTGTGTAAATGTGACAGGCAGTGAAGGGGTTAACCACTAGGGGGACACAAGGGGTTAAGTATGTTTCCTAGGGAATGATTCTAACTGTAGGGGGCGGGGACGTACAAGGGGAGGAGACCGATCAGTGTTCCGCTGTACTGGGAACACAGATCGCTCTCCTCACAACTGACAGGACGTGGATCTGTGTGTTTACACACACAGATCCACGGTCCGGCCCGGTTAACAGGCAATCGCGGGTGCCCGTCGGACATCGCGGCCGCCGGGCACACGCACCGGGTCCCGAGCAACGCAGCGGCGCGCGCGCGCCCCCTAGACGGCCGGTAATCCCAGGCCGTCATATGACGTCCACCCAGGATGGGAGATCCCATCTGTGGACGTCATATGTCTATGGCCCGGTGCTGAAGTGGTTAATAATAGTTTCAATATTTTACACAGTTCATATACACTGTATATACTGTGGGGAAAATAATTATTTGATCCCCTGCAGATTTTGTAAGTTTGCCCATTCGAAGGGTCTATAATTTTTATCATAGGTGTATTTTAAATGATAGAGACAAAATACCAACCAAAAAAGCCAGAAAAAACACATGATACAAATGTTATAGTTTGAGTTGCAGTTCAGTGAGTAAAATAAGTATTTGGTCCCCAAGCAAAACATGACTTAGTACTTGGTGGAGAAACCCTTGTTGGCAAGCACAGAGATAAGACATTTCTTGTAGTTGGTGACCAGGTTTGCACACATCTCAGGAGGGATTTTGGTCCACTCTTCTTTACAGATCTTCTTTAAACCCTTAAGGTTTCTTGGCTGTCACTTGGCAACTCGAAGTTTCAGCTCCCTCCATACATTTTCTATAGGATTAAGGTCTGGAGACTGGCTAGGCTACTCCATGACCTTAATGTACTCCTTTGTTACCATGGTGGTATGTTTTGGGTCATTGTCATGCTGGAAGACCCATCTATGACCTATCTTCAGTGTTCTGGCTGAGGGAAGAAGGTTTTCAGCCAAGATTTTAAAAAACATGGCCCCGTCCATTGGCCCCTCAATGCGGCAAAATTGGACTGACCTTTAGCAGAGAAACAGCCCCAAACCATAATGTTTCCACCACCGTGCTTGACTGTAATGATGGTGTTCTTAGAGTCATAATCAACATTTTTCTTCCTCCAAACACAGTCGACTTAATGCCAAAGAGCTCAATTTTGGTCTCATCTGACCACAGCACTTTCTCTCAATCCTTCTTTGAATCATTTAGATGTTCATTGGCAAACTTCAGACGGGCCTGTACATGTGCCATCTTGAGAAGGGGGACCTTGCGGGCTCTGCAGGATTTCAATCGATGGTGGTGTATTGTGTTACCAAGGATTTGTTTAGTGTCTGTGGTCCCAACTGCCTTGAGCTCATTCACAATCTCCTCCCGTGTAGTTCTGGGCTGATCCCTCACTTTTCTCATGATCATCCTTACCCCATGAGGCGTATACTTGCATGGAGCTCCAGACCGAGGGTGATTGATAGTTATTTTGTATTTCTTCCGTTTGTGAATAATCTCTCCAACAATTGTCTCCTTCTCACCAAGCTTACTGCTGATGGTCTTGTAGCCCATTCCAGCCTTGTTCAGGTCTACAATCTTGTCCCTGAAGTCCTTTGACAGCTCTTTGGTCTTGCCCATGATCGTGAGGTTTGAATGGAAGGAAGAGATTCTGTAGACAGGTGTCCTTAGGAGAACCTTCTTAAATTGAAAGGACTAATCTGTGTATCACATGAGCATATACTGTAGACCAGGCATGTCCAAAGTCCAGCCTGCATGCCAATCGCGGCCCGCGTTCCTGTTTTGCACAGCCCGTTTGGTTAGTTGGACATATATATCCGGGGCCACAAAAGATATATATGCTAGCTGCCTTGGAGAGGACAGGGAGGAGGTGGGACAAGTGCCGTACACACAGGAGTATTTCCTGTTTACACGGCAGCCTCTGTAATAGGAAGCCCTGTCTCCGGCACTGCCATTGGACGACTGTTCTGTCCATCAAAGGAGGCTGGACTTTCTATTAAAGAGGCCACGAGAAAACAGGAGTTTTTCCTGTATGTAATCTCTTGGCGCTCGCCCCGCCCCCTCCCTCTCCCCTCCAAGGCTGCAGATGGATGGGCATCAATCAGGCTGCACTGATGGCAATGGTGAGTCTGCATTCATGGCAATGGGAGTGCTGCATTCCTGGCAATGGGGGTGCTACATTCCTGGCATTGGGGGTGCTGCATTCCTGTCAATGGTGGGTGCTGCATTCCTGGCAATGGTGGGGCTGCATTCATGGCAATGGTGGGTGCTGCATTCATGGCAATGGTGGGTGCTGCATTCATGGCAATGGGGGTGCTGCATTCATGGCAATGGTGGGGCTGCATTCATGGCAATGGTGGTACTGCATTCATGGCACTTGTGAGGCTGCATTCATGGAACTTGTGAAGCTGCAGATGGTCAATGACCCTTATTTTGCTTCACAGTTCTATATTTAAAATTTAAGTTTTTTTCCTGAAACTTCCCTCTTAAAGTGAAGGTGCGTGTTATACGTCAAAAAATATGGTATATCCAAATAACACGCCCAAGCTCATCTCTTTACTCACACACAGCCACAAAGGCAAGAGAATTCTTGTTGGGTAGTTTATTAGTGCTCAAACGAACACACTTAGACTGAATTATAATGGTTCAAAGAATGTCAGACAAAATGGTCAGCCTTCACGCATGTTCACTTCATCAAATCTGGCCCTCTTTGAAAAAAGTTTGGACACCCCTGCTGTAGACAGTCTGTGGGAGCAAAAATTATCGTTGGTTGGTTGCGGATCAACTATAGAAAAACAGTATCTCACCAAAGTGAATATACCACTCACATTTTTGTAAATATTTTATTATATCTTTTCATGTGACAACACTGAAGAAATAACACTGCTACAATGTAAAGTAGTGAGTGTACAGCTTGTATAACAGTGTAAATTTGCTGTCCCCTCAAAATAATTCAACACACAGCCATTAATGTCTAAACTGCTGGCAACAAAAATGAGTACACCCCTAAGTGAAAATGTCCAAACTGGGCCCAAAGTGTCAATATTTTGTGTGGCCACCATAATTTTCCAGCACTGCCTTAACCCTCTTGGGCATGGAGTTCACCAGAGCTTCACAGGTTGCCACTGGAGTCCTCTTCCACTCCTCCATGACGACATCACTGAGCTAGTGGATGTTAGAGACCTTGCGCTCCTCCACCTTCCGTTTGAGGATGCCCCACAGATGCTCAATAGGGTTTAGGTCTGAAATATATCTGAATAAAATAAATATCTGAAAAATGTGGCGTGCATTTGTATTCAGCCCCCCTGAGTCTATACTTTGTAGAACCACCTTTCACTGCAATTACAGCTGCAAGTCTTTTTGGGTATATATATGCTCTACCAGCTTTGCACATCTAGAGAGTGACATTTTTGCCCATTCCTCTTTTGCAAAATAGCTCAAGCTCTGTCAGATTGGATGGAGAGAGTCTGTGAACAGCAATTTTCAAGTCTTGCCACAGATTCAATTGGATTTAGGTCTGGACTTTGACTGGGCCATTCTAACACATGAATATTCTTTGATCTAAACCATTCCATTGTAGCTCTGGCTGTATGTTTAGGGTCGTTGTCCTGCTGGAAGGTGAACCTCCACCCCGGTCTTAAGTCTTCTGCAGACTCTAATAGGTTTTCTTCTAAGATTACCCTGTATTTGGCTCCATCCATCTTCCCATCAACCCTGACCAGCTTCCCTGTCCCTGCTGAAGAAAAGCATCCCTACAACATGATGCTGCCACCACCATGTTTCACGGTGGGGATGGTGTGTTCAGGGTAATGTGCAGTGTTAGTTTTCTGCCACACATAGCATTTTGCATTTAGGCCAAAAAGTTTGATTTTGGTCTCATCTAACCAGAGCACCTTCTTCCACATGTTTTCTGTGTCCCCCACAAGGCTTCTCGCAAACTGCAAACAGGACTTCTTATGGCTTCCTTTCAATAACGGCTTTCTTCTTGCCTCTCTTCCATGAAGGCCAGATTTGTGGAGTGCACGACTAATAGTTGTCCTGTGGACATATTCTCCCACCTGAATTGTGGATCTCTGCAGCTCCTCCAGATTTACCATGGGCCTCTTGGCTGCTTCTTTGATTAATGCTCTCCTTGCCCGGCCTGTCAGTTTAGGTGGATGGCCATGTCTTGGTAGGTTTGCAGTTGTACCATACTCTTTCCATTTTCGGATGATAGATTGAACTATTGTTTTAGAATCTAACCCTGCTCTAAACTTCTCCATAACTTTATCCCTGACCTGTCTGGTGTGTTTCTTGGCCTTCCTGATGCTATTTGTTCACTAATGTTCTCTAACAAACCTCTGAAGGCTTCACAGAACAGCTGTATTTATACTGAGATTAAATGACACACAGGTGGACTCTATTTACTAATTAGGTGACTTCTGAAGGCAATTGGTTCCACTAAAAGGCTTCAAAACCTTCCATATGTTGTCCGAAAATCTTCAGTTCATTCATTCAGTCTCCTCACGCATCATTAATTTTCTAACTCACATATCAGTATGGATATCACACTTCAACTTAATCTTTTCAAAACTGAGCTTATACTATTTTCTCCCTTTAATGTCCCCTACTTGGACATTTCCAACCAGATCTAAAACGCATCTCTCCTTATACCAGGGTGCTAGGTGAACTCTCCTCCAAATTCAATCCTTGTCAAAATCTTACAGACTTAACCTCTGTAACATTTCCAAGGTATTCCCCTTCTTAAAGTGGAAGCAAAGTCCACTTTTTAACTTCTACCTACAGGTAAGCCTTATTACAGTAAATATCTCCTAACCTGTCACTGGCACATGCGCTCTGAAGGGATGGCATACCTGTACCATATCTTCAGAGCTTTGTGCTGGAGCCAGAGTGATGTCATTGTGGCCCCAGCCATTCATAGAGCCGGAATCCGCAAACCTGGAAGGAAGACCGTGTGAAGATGGAAGCGCCAGGGAGCCGTGATAGCGCTGTGCTGGAGGGCTCCATGTCCAGGTAAGTTAGTCATAATGTGCTAGCATGTGGTGCATACTAGTACATTATGGTTTAACATTAGGGTTGTCCCGATACCACTTTTTTAGGACCGAGTACAAGTACCGATACTTTTTTTCAAGTACTCGCCGAAACCGATTACCGATACTTTTTTTAAATGTCACGTGACAGTGTTTTTTTTTTTTTTTTTTTTACAATGCTTTCTTTTTTATGGGGGGGGGGGGGGAGGGGGTAAACAGTGTCTGTGTGTTTTTTTTATTTACATTTTTATTATTTTTTACGATAATATTTTTTTTTATTATTTATTGCAATATGTGTTTTTTTTTTTAATCAGCCCTCTTGGGGGGCTTTGGTGAGATATCAGGGGTCTTAACAGACCCCTGATATCTCTCCCTTGAGACAGAGAAAGAGACCGAGGATAGAGATTCCCCAGTCCCTTTCTCTGCAGCCTCAGCTGCACTGAGAATGAATGGAGAGAAGACAGCGGCTCCTCTCCATTCATAAACTGAGACATCGTAATCACGGGAGATTACAATGTTTCATTTATGTGAATGGACAGAGTCAGCTGACTCTGTCCATACACAAAGGAGGGCATGGAGAGAGAGAGACAGCACAACGGAGGGGGGCAGCAGAACGGAGTGGGACAGAGGAAGAGAGAGGGACAGCAGAATGGAGGGGGACAGCGGAACGAAGAGGGACAGAGTCGTTATCGGGACAACCCTATTTAACATACCTCTCAACTTTTTGAGATGGGAACGAGGGACATCTACTAGCAAAAATATGTAGGCATAGGACACACCCCAAGCCCCTTAAGAAGAAATACACAAAAAAATTATTAGTTAAACCCAGAAGTGCTTTTTTCTTCCCCACTACTTTTCCTTTATACTGTCTTTTAAAATTTACGAATGCAGCAATTTAGAAATTGGATGAAAGGTTTAGCACTGGGAAAAACGTTTTGAAAGATAAAAAGTTCATTTTATATACAACTATATGGATCAGACCAAAATGAGGGACATATGAGGAGGAAAGGTGGACAGAGGGACTTTGTTCCAAAGCAGGGACAGTCCCTCGAAATCAGGCACAGTTGGGAGCTATGGTTTATTCCAGCAGGTGGGCCCAATTTTTCTAATCTTTCTGGTGGTTTACTAGCACTTTAACAAATAACACCACAAAGCTACTAATTCATTCCCTTGTTGCCCCGATTTTTTAAAGTCCCTCCTCATTGGCCTACCTCTACACATGCTATCCTCCCTTCAGTCTCTAAAGAATGCTACTGTCAGACTCATCCATCTCACTCATGTTCATTGTCCAGAGCCCCCCACCAATCCCTCCACTTGCCCAACAAACAAAATTTAAAATTCTAACAACAACGTACAAAGCTATCTGCAACTCTGCCCCAAGCAACATCACCCGTTTTGTCTCTAAATATCACCTAAACTGTCCTCTTTTTACTCCCAAGACCTCCTGTTTTTCGCTCCCTCATCACTTCCTCCTATGCTTGCCCCAGGACTCCTTTAAAGCTTCTCCTGTACTCTGGAACTCTCAAGTCCATTCTGTATCATTATCTCATACTCTGGCCACCTTTAAGAGAAAACTCTTCAGGGAGGCTTATCCCGCCTTTACCTAAAAACGAAACTTTTACTTTCTACTCAAAGTCATCCCCACACTGTGTTTGTATTTTTGTATCACTTTCCCTTAGATCAAAAGCTCTTACAAGCAGGGCACTCCTTACACTCTTGTCTTGAATTGTATTGTAACTGTACTGTCTCTCTTTATCTTAAACTGCTGCACAAACTGACGCACAATGTGAATCCTGTATAATAATAACAATTATGTAGGACTGGAGCAGTTTTAAATACAAAATGTTTTTGTTTGATTGGAATATGAAGCATATTTACAACGCATATTGTTACATCTTATAAGAGAAAACTCTATATCCAGATATACAGTACAAGCAGTAGAAATCACTTCATACAGTTCTTAACAAATACCAGAAATATGGACTACCTCACCTAAAACCAACTAAACCCAGGATTACTCACCTCTACTTGAATGGTCTAAACCCAGGGTTACTCACCTCTACTCCAATGGTCTAAACCCAGGGTTACTCACCTCTACTCCAATGGTCTAAACCCAGTATTACTCACCTCTAATCCAATGGTCTAAACCCAGGGTTACTCACCTCTACTCCAATGGTCTAAACCCAGTATTACTCACCTCTACTCCAATGGTCTAAACCCAGGATTACTCACCTCTAATCCAATGGTCTAAACCCAGGGTTACTCACCTCTACTCCAATGGTCTAAACCCAGGATTACTCACCTCTACTGGAATGGTCTAAACCCAGGGTTACTCACCTCTACTCCAATGGTCTAAACCCAGGGTTACTCACCTCTACTCCAATGGTCTAAACCCAGTATTACTCACCTCTAATCCAATGGTCTAAACCCAGGGTTACTCACCTCTACTCCAATGGTCTAAACCCAGTATTACTCACCTCTACTCCAATGGTCTAAACCCAGGATTACTCACCTCTAATCCAATGGTCTAAACCCAGGGTTACTCACCTCTACTCCAATGGTCTAAACCCAGTATTACTCACCTCTACTCCAATGGTCTAAACGCAGGATTACTCACCTCTACCCCAATGGTCCAAATCCAGGATTACTCACCTCTAATCCAATGGTCTAAACCCAGGGTTACTTACCTCTACTCCAATGGTCTAAACCAGTGGCTTCCAAACTGTGGGCCAGATGTGGCCCTCTGCTTGTCTGCATCCTTCCCTTCAGACACTTATCCTCTAACTGACAACAATGATGGGGCACCATTGCTCCCACTGACACCAACAATGATGCACTATTCCTTTCACTAAAACCAATGATGGGGCCTTGTTTATTACCACTGACACTCCGACATTTTCTACTTCCACTGGCCACAGTCCGGCCTTCCTAAAGTCGGAAGGACAGTAAACTGTCCCTTTGTTTAGAAAGTTTGAAGACCCCTGGTCTAAACCCAGGATTACTCACCTCTACTCCAATGGTCCAATGCCCATAAGGTCCCCCACCATCTTCTCCCCAGTTTCTTTCGAGTGCTGGTCTTCGGTCAGCTGGCTTGGCTCTCACGGAATGGCATCACACTTGTGCATGCATGGGAGTCATTTATCCTGGCACACTTGCACCGTGCCTGAAATATAAACTGAGCTGCGCATGTGCAACTCAGTGTACATTTTGCATAAGATGAACAGGCAGGTCAGTTTATTTTATAGTAGAAGAGACATCACATTTCTCTTCTGCAATAATGAGCTGCCTATTCATTATTTTATTTTTTTTTCTGATTTAGTTCTGCTTTAAGTCGCACATTAAATAACTCCTATTTTGAATACATTTGCTTTGTAACCATTATCGTAAATGATCCTCACAAATAAATAAAGAAATATTTTAACTCAGGAACACACTGCATTTTTCCAGTAAATAATAACAATCTGGCCCAGTAAAAAGATTGCCATACTTTTACTTGAGAATTCCGTCAGCCTTTCAGAGGGAGGGAGGGGAGACTTTGCTTGTTTTGCAACAGTTTTTGTTTAAGCTTGAATTCCCAACGACTTATTTATGTGCAAGCAATGACAGCTGTAATCATGTTTTAAATCTTGCTTTGTGTCCTTAGTTATAATGTTGTTCAATTAATATTCAGTATAATGGAAGTGATGCACCCCTTTGAACGAGACTTGAACACGGGCCAAAGCTTTGGGAAGCTGATTCTCCAGAGGATTAATCAGCATTTAAAACTTGCATTAATAAAAAATCTCATCTTGCTCTGTGTGGCACACATAATACTTTCGGTTTTTAAGCATTTTATTTTAATAGTGTTGCATCCTTTTGTCCTGATTTTTAAAGGGATTGCAAAATATAACTCCTTCAAATCAATGCTGCTTTGATGGAATGATAATATTTATAATAAACGGACTTTAAAATGCATAGTAGGCAAGTGGATTTTTTTTTTATGTCATGATGTAAAATGGTTCCCACTGCATATTTAAAGGGGGGGTCTAGTTGAGAATGAAAACCAAGAATTTTAATGATCTTGCATCATGACACTTTTTTTTTTTTAAATTGCAAGCTTTAGTTCTGACATTACGCCCCATGTTACAGCTGCCTTAGCCTGCGTGCCTTGGAGTGACACCAATTCTCACTGCCTGCCGTTATGATGTAAAACAGTTTCCAGCAATTTTAAAGGTGAGCTCCATTCGAAACATTGAATTTGTAATGGTCACAAGTCTAGCTAGTAAACCCAGGAGCCTGCATTCACTATATCTGGTCTCCCACAGTACACAGAACATGGAAATGCAATTATTCTAATAAATATAAACTGCTAAAAACCTTTTCTCATCAACAGCATATAGCAGTCTTGTGACTTTTATCAGTGTCTGGTTAAAGCTTGGAGGAGGAGTTTTCATTCTCCTCTGACTGTCCTATGAGGCTGCAGGACCCCTGACCCTCTGTCTGGACAGTGCTGATTGGCCCTGTGCCGATCACAAGCACTCTCCTAAGAAAAAAAAAAAGAAGCTCTAGCAATACACACCAAACTGAGCATATACAGAGTGACTCCAAAGACTCTGTACTTTCAGGAGATGGATTGGGGACAATGGAAGAGGGGGAGGATCAGAGAAGACAGGATCAAACAGCCTTTTTACACAATGTAGAGGATTAACTCCTTAGGTTCCACAGTGAGTATAACAAGCATGCTTTACTGCATATACAGACTGATTTTACTGTTGTTGTTTTAGTAACAGTTGAAATTCTTATGCCGCGTACACACGAGCTGACTTTTCAACCGGACTGGTCCGACGGTCTATCTGACGGACTTTCGGCGGACTTCCGACGGACTTTCAGAGCAAACGGACTTGCCTACTACACGATCACACCAAAGTCCGACGGATTCGTACGTAATGACGTACAACCGGACTAAAATAAGGAAGTTGATAGCCAGTAGCCAATAGCTGCCCTAGCGTCGGTTTCCGTCCGTCGGACTAGCATACAGACGAGTGGACTTTTTGATAATAACTAGGTCCGGCAGAGTTCCGACGTAAAGATTTGAAACATGTTCCAAATCTAAAGTCCGTCAGATTTTCGACCGAAAAAATCCGCTGCAGGTCCGATGAAGCCCACACAATGGTCGAATTGTCCGCCGGACTCTGTCCATCGGACCAGTCCGGTCGAAAAGTCAGCTCGTGTGTACGCGGCATTAGATGTGATGGTTGCATTAGTTGCTTTTTTTTTTAGGCTTCCTTTCTTCTCTTTTTATGTGGTGATCTGGCCAGTAAGTCTGTTGTTTTTCAAAAGAAAAGCTCTCTTGCCAGTACAAGGATGAGCCAAACCATGTAACACTGTCAGGGGTGCTTAAAATTATCAGTTTTTATTTATGTAAAACTTCTATCTCCAAATGAAATATTTTGTTTGTTGTAACTGATTATAAGGTGTTAAATTCAATTTGTTAGTGCATTTAAAACTTCTAGTACATCTAATGCTCCCCTCCCCCCAGACTGACAATGCTGCTGTCCAAAGGTGCCCCTGTGCTCATTCACCCAGGGTGACATATAAAATAGACGAGGTTGTGTGTATCTGCTTAAAAAAGGCCACATCCCTAGTATGGATAGAGAAAGAAATCCCCCCTCAGGAAAAATTGGGACTTCTTAGGCTCAAGGAATGTGCAAAGGTCAGGAATAATAGTATTAACCACTTCAATACCGGGCATTTTCACGCCCCTCCTACCCAGACCAATTTTCGGCTTTCAGCGCTGTTGAATGACAATTGCGCGGTCATGCAACACTGTACCCATATGAAATTTTGATAATTTTTTTCCCCACAAATAGAGCTTTCTTTTGGTGGTATTTGATCACCTCTGCGTTTTTTATTTTTTGCGCTATAAACAAAAAAATAGTGACAATTTTGAAAAAAACACAATATTTTTTACTTTTTGCTATAATAAATATTCCATTAAAAAAAAAAACAAAAACAATTTTTTTCCTCAGTTTAGGCTGATATGTATTCTTCTACAATATTTTTGGTAAAAAAAATCGCAATAAACGTAGATTGGTTGGTTTGCGCAAAAGTTATAGCGTCTACAAAATAGGGAATACATTTATGTCATTTTTATTGTTATTTTTTTTTTTTTTACTACTAATGGCGGCGATCTGTGATTTTTATCGTGACTGCGATATTGTGGCGGACACATCGGACACTTTTGACACTATTTTGGGACCGTTCACATTTATACAACGATCAGAGCTATAAAAATGCATTGATTACTGTCTAAATGTGACTGGCAGGGAAGGGGTTAACACTAGGGGGCGAGGAAAGGGTTAAATGTGTATCCTAGTTTCTAACTTTAGGGGGAGGGGACTCACAAGGGGAGGAGACCGATTGGTGTTCCTCTGTACTGGGAACACACCATCGGTCTCCTCTCACCTGACAGGGCGTGGATCTGTGTGTTTACACACACAGATCCATGGTCCTGCTGTGTTCACGGGCAATCACGGTCGCCGGGCACGCTCATCGGGCGCGCCCCCTAGAGGCTCTGGAATTAAAAGACGTCGTATGACGGTGGCCCGGAGGGACAAAGGGTTCCTGCCGCCGTCATATGACTATGCGCGGTAGGGAAGTGATTAAATATATTGTATTTATTGGTATCAAAAAAGTATTTAAAAGAAAGGAACGGTATAAAACATACATACAAAAGACATGAAATATGTGGTCTGTGACCACAAGGCAAAAAAAAACACTAAATGTGAGTACAAATGTTACATAGTTCCATAGTAGGTGAGGTTGAAAAAAGACATAAGTCCATCAAGTCCAACCTATGTGTGTGATTATCTGTCAGTATTACATTGTATATCCCTGTATGTTGCGGTCGTTCAGATGCTTATCTAATAGTTTTTTTAAACTATTGATGCTCCCCCGCTGAGACCACCGCCTGTGGAAGGGAATTCCACATCCTGGCTGCTCTTACAGTAAAGAACCCTCTACATAGTTTAAGGTTAAACCTCTTTTCTTCTAATTTTAATGAGTAGCCACGTGTCTTATTAAACTAATTTTCGCAATTTTTTTTTTATCCCTATATCAATTGCTGATTGGTATACATACAACATTTGTATTCACATTTTTCATGTCTTTTGTATGTATGTTTTATACTGTTAATTTCTTTTAAATACTTTTTTGATACCAATAAATACAATATATTTAATACTATTATTCCTGACCTTTGCACATTCCTTGAGCCTAAAAAGTCTCAATTTTTCTGAGGAGGGGATTTCTTTCTCTATTTATCCAGAGTGGGGACACTGTAATAGAAGAAGTGTGTTACTGGCCAGATTACAAGGTAAAAACAGAGGGGAAAAAAAGCCAAAAAAAAAAAGAAAGAAAACGAACGCCTCTACCACATCTAATGATTGGAAAGCTGCAATAATTACATTTTTGGTTTTGGGTTTACTACTGATTTAACCATTTGACCTATGAAAGGTTTTACCCCCTTCATGACCAGGGAATTTTCTGCTATTTAGCACCTTGCCACTTTAACTGACAATTGCTCGGTCACGGAACATTGTACACAAATTACATTTATATCTTTTTTAAAACGAATAAAGCTTTCTTTTGGTGGTATTTAATCATCACATACTAAAAGTTTTGAAAAAAAAACAACATGTTTTTCTTGTTTCTGTTATAACATTTTGCAAATAAATAATCTTTCTTCATAAATTTAGGCCAAAATGTAGTCTGCTACATTTCCTTGGTGAAAATAACTCAAATCAGGTAAAGAGATTACCAGTTACAGTGATGATAACTTTAACAGCAATCGCTCAAACTGTTATGAATGGCTTTCATTCATGACTCATTGTTTACTATTGTGATGCTGTGATTGGCCCACAACTATCACATGGTACAGGATGCTGTGTTTGGCCCATGTACTATGTGATCATTGGTGACCAATCACAGATCACACACAGTAGTAAAAAATTCAGTTTACTACGTGACATGTGGTCACATAGCAGCCCAATACCCAGTACTGCAATCCGCTGTGACCAGTGGACACAGTGGTTGCAATGTACTGCTGCATGCCCCAGGGGAGGCTCACAGTGCACATGAGCCCTGTGGCGTACGGGTATGTTATGGTGCCTGGAGTAGCCGCCCGCTAGCAATAAATGTACTGTTGGTGGTTGGCAAGAGGTTAAGTACCTTGTAAAAAAACAGTGCTACCACTGACCAGCGGTAGTAAAGCCCGCTTTGTGATTTTTACCTACAGGTAAGCCTATAATAACGGGCAAAGTTTAGTTGATATTCACACTGGATACAGCCGGTGATGTCTCTCGCATCCTGTGCAAGACCTTCAGAGCATCGTGCTGGAACTGAGGGCTCCTGCACGCATGCACAAGAGTGACATCATCACAGCTCCGGCCACTAACACAACCGGAGTCCACGAACCCGGAAGGAAGACCTGAGGAAGGTGGAAGCCATGTCAGGGGTGACAGTGTGCCTCTGAATGCTTAATTCTAAGGTAAATATTCCATAATCTGCTAGTATGCGATGCTTACTAGCACATTACGCCATCGTCTTTCAGGGGAAAGTTTTTTTTTTTTTTTTTTAATGCAGCGGTTTACAACCAACTTCATTTGAACCTCCACAGGCATACTAGTGATGTAGAGGCCAGCAGATGTAACCACAGCATGCAACAGGGGACCCCGGCATCCAACACACCAAGAAGTGTCAGATACAGAAGACTCTACCGGAAAGCTACGTGTTCCGGTAGAGTCTTCTGTATCTGACACTTCTGGGTGTGTTGGATGCCGTAGTCCCCTATGGCATGATGTGGTTACATCTGCTGGCCTCTACATCACTAGTATGCCTGTGAGCTCCTCACCGGATGCAGTACTTGGGCCTAGTGGCCAATGGCCAGGCCCAAACTATGTCTATGATCCTTCTTCCCTGCTGATAAATTGAATCTTTGCTCTCTTGCAAAGATCACCCTTCCAGAATCTGACGCTTTCAGGTGTGTTGGATGCCTGGGTCCCACTCTGCATGCTGTGGTTTCATCTGCTGGCTGCTACTTCATTAATGTGTGCCTGTTAGCTGCTCATAGAATGCAGTGCTTGGGCCTAGTGGTGAAGAGTCAGACATCATTAACCCTGCATAAACTCCGACACCATTCAATAAGGAGCTTACAAGGGGTTAACTTCTGGAGCAATAGGACAGTGGAGAAATGCTTAGAAGTGGGTCCATAGAAGACAGAAAAAATACAAAGTTATCCATTGAGTCTGCCCCTTTTTAAAATTTTTTAGATAGATATATATATAAATGTATTTTTTTTTTTTTTTGTTTACAAAAGTTTATTTGGAAGACATATAATAAAACAGTTGCAGAGTATAGCAATATGGTTATACAGGTGCAGTAAATATTTGTTGAATATACAAAGTTGGGTAATTAATAGACAGGGTACAATGAAGATGTTGTACAAAGGTATGAGAGATATATAACACAAAGCTGATATAGTAGGGTGGATTACATTAATTAATTGTTAGGGTATAGAGGATATGGTCACAAAAAATTCAACAATATGGGAGATTAAATTTTTAGCAGGGTGTGAAAAATTATGAGCAATGAAGGTCCGATAAGGACCAAAATTTCCACTTCTCATTATAAATGTGCATAGTATCAGATAGGGTATGATGAATTCTTTCGGAGAGTCTGAGTGATTCCATTCTAGATTCAACCTGGGGCCATGGTAGGTTCTGTGTTTTCCAGTTAAAGGCTATCATCCAATGTATTGAACTGATTAGAGAGTGGATTAACCTGTTGCAAGGAGAGGGGACATCTGGAACTGTAGCGTATAAGAGGCATATTTGGGGGGATAGGGAGATTTTTTTCTTAAGGGGGTTTTCTAGTTTGTTGATTAACTTATCCCATATTGGTTCCAGAAATTTACATCCCCAAAAGATGTGGATATAACTGCCTTCCAGGAGACAACCTCTGAAACAGTTCGGGGAGGTTGAAGGGTAGAAGGAATGTATCCTAGATGGAGTCATGTACCATCTGATGTGTAGTTTTATTGGGGATTCTCTAAATGCAGCAGCGCAATTACTTTTGCGGAGGTTTTTAATCATCTTGGTCCACGAGTCCATTGGGAATGAGCTACCAATCTCTGCTTCCCATCTAATCACGGGGCCAGATTTTTCAGGTTGGAGAAAGTTATTGAGATTGTTATAGAGGAGGGATATCAATCCTTTGTCTCTAGGTGAAGAGATACAGATGTGTTCAAATAAAGTACTAGGGGGATTAACAGATAATGAATAGTATGTAGAATAGAACTCGTGGATCAAAGTGTACTGGTGGTATTCTGAGGGGGGGAAATTAAATCTGGATTGTAGTGAGGCAAAAGATGGGAATTTAGAGTTGAGTGTGATTGATTTTAAAGTGGTAAGATTGTTTTTGGTCCAGTTGTGAAAGGGTGTGTGGTCAGGGAAAGCAAGAGGGAATCTGGGGTCCCCCAAGAATGAGGCTAATGGAGGGGTTGCAGAATAGAGTTTGAAGTTATCTTTGAAATGTATTTTTTTTTTAATCACATTTTTTTTTTATTGAAGAAAGAAAAAAGGTATAACAAATTTTACCTTACCATTGCAAAAGAAAACATAAAAAAAGAATGTTTTTCAATTCTTTTTGTTAATTTTTCTTAAGAAAAACACTGCAAGATATTCCATTCAAAGTCAATATCTATCTATCTATCTATCTATCTATCTATCTATCTATCTATCTATCTATCTATCTATCTATCTATCTATCTATCTATCTATCTATCTCTCTCTCTCTCTCTCTCTCTCTCTCTCTCTCTATATATATATATATATATATATATATATATATATATATATATATATATATATATATTCCTAGAAAAAAAAAACAAAAAAACAATGGCGCTACATACAAGTAGCAAACAGTCAAGTGGCCAACAATCAATTTGTTTATTACTGAAATACCAATTCTTCCATATGCTTTCATGTTCTGCTCCCCAATCCATTATTGCGCTCACATTAAGAGGTTGATTCAATAAAGGCAAATAGGCTGTTCACTTTCCGATGGAAGTTGCACTTTGCAGGAGACAGAGCTTGGCGAATGAGGTGAAGCTCTGCACATGATCTGCACATGATCCTTCAATCATGTGCAGGCAAAAATTTCCTTGCCCGTGATTTTGTATTAATTTCAAAGTGAAATTTCGAAACATTCGCTAAACTCTGCAGAAAATTCCGTTTGAAAAGTGCACAGCCTTTAGTAAATCAAATCAAATGCCTTTAGTAAATCAACCCCCTAATGCGAGCGTAATGGGGGATTTGGGAGAAGAACATCAAAGCATATGGAGGAATTGGTATTTCAGTGATCAAAAAATTGACTGTTTGCCTTTCCATGTCATTGCTTCTCCTTGCACTGCCACTGTATATAATTCCTGGTACATCGATTACGTCCTTTGGGTTATATTTATGGCTCATTTCCAGCAAAACAGCACTCTATAGGCAGAGCATTAAATTTACAAGCTATGCAAAGTTCTGATTGGGTGGTGTGGCCAGGCTACGATTGGATGGCTCACCCATTTACTTTGCTCATTATTTGCATAATTAAACAAAACAATGGACAATCTGTTCAGACTTTCCTTGATGAAACAGCAATTAACATTCTTCTAACTGATCAGTAATTACAGTATAATCTCAATGTAATGAGTGATGGAGACCCTCTGCTAGAGCATATACACCACGCGATGAATTATTGGAGGTGCCTACAGGCACCTGATAATGACGTGCCATGCTCTCAGTGTCAAGTATCACCACTTTTGATTATTGATAAGAAGTGATAGTGATCACAGTCCAGTTGGAGAGCCTTACTGGCCATACATTAGTAGATTTTTTTGAATGAATATCCATACAAAACTTCATACAACAATTCATACAAAAATCCTTAGTACATTCAACGGTTTGACAAATGTTGTTCGAAAGTATTTCAAAAGTTTCATTTGCTTTTAACATTCAATTTTGTAACAAATGGACTTAACTAAACAATAATCACATATACCAGGCATCTCTAAATGGCAGGCCGCGGTCCGGTTCCATCCCCAGTAGCCATATTTCCCGCACCGTAGCCCCGCCAAATAGTTGCCTGTGTGTCTTCTCCCTGCCGCCTTGTGCTGCTATGTTCACAGCATGACAGGCTTGCCGCACACGGGTCTGTCCCTTCGGTATCAGATCGCTGCACTGTCCCCTCCTCACACTGCCTGTCTTATTCACACAAGATGAGAAGCATGTTCGCTCTGAAAAGGGCAGGACTTTTTAAGTTAAGAAGCGGGTGATTGGTTGCTATGCAGCAGGGTGGTCCCAGCAGTCAATCACTCACCTATAACGTGAAAAGTCCCACCCATTGTCCAGGGCTGATGTGCTTTCCGTCTTGAGTGAATAAGGTAGGGCTCTGTGGGAAGGGGGGAGTACTGTGCAGGACAGGAGTCTAATATCAAAGGGGGTCTGTAATGGGGGGGGCAGTCTGCAATAGGGGGTCAGTCTGTGATGGGGGACCAGTCTGCGATGGGGGGGTCAGTCTGTGATGGGGTCCAGTCTGTGATGGGGGTCAGTCTGTGATGGGGGTCAGTCTGTGATGGGGGTCAGTCTGTGATGGGGGCCAGTCTGCGATGGGGGGCCAGTCTGCAAGGGTCCAGTCTGTAATGGGGGTCAGTCTGTGATGGGGTCCAGTCTGTGATGGGGGTCAGTCTGTGATTGGGGGTCAGTCTGCAATAGGGGGTCAGTCTGTGATGGGGGACAAGTCTGTGATGGGGGTCAGTCTGTGATGGGGGACCAGTCTGCGATGGGGGGTCAGTCTGTGATGGGGTCCAGTCTGTGATGGGGGTCAGTCTGTGATGGGGGCCAGTCTGCAATGGGGGGTCAGTCTGTGGTGGGGTCCAGTCTGTGATGGGGGTCAGTCTGTGATGGGGTCCAGTCTGTGATGGGGGTCAGTCTGTGATGGGGGTCAGTCTGTGAAGGGGCCAGTCTGTGATGGGGTCAGTCTGTGATAGGGGCCAGTCTGCGATGGGGGGTCAGTCTGCGATGGGGGTCATTCTGCGATTGGGTGCCAGTCTGCGATAGGGGGGTCAGTCTGTGATGGGGTCAGCCTGTGATGGGGGGTCATTCTGTGATGGGGGTCAGTCTGTGATCGGGGGCCAGTCTGTGATGGGGGCCAGTCTGTGATGGGGGTCCAGTCTGTGATGGGGGTCAGTCTGTGATGGGGGGCCAGTCTGCGATGGGGGGTCAGTCTCTGATAGGGGCCAGTCAGCGATGGGGGGTCAGTCTGTGATGTGGGGTCAGTCTGTGATGGGGGCTAGTCTTTGATGGGGGTCTGTGATGAGGGGCCAGTCTGTGATGGGGGGCCAGGCTGTGATGGGGGGTCTGTGATAATGGGCCCATTATCGTAATCCTTTGCCAAAGCTGTTCTTACCCGAGAGGCTGTCTACAACAGGACTTCTCTCATAGTCGCTACTATCAGGTGTCTTTTTTGCCTATACCAAATTTTTTTGACCACCAGCATTTGGGTAATCATGTTTCAAGCCTTCTTCTTACAAATTATTCAGGGTTTTGAGGCTTTTTCTATGTGAAAGTTGCCCCCACCCAGGAACTTTCCCAGTGCTGTTCTAGCCCTGCAAGATCACGCTTATATTCCAACTAACTTTTTTGGAGGTGTTCAGTCACCTTAATGTACCCTGTACTATGACACACTTAGCGCTATCAAGACTACCAATTAACCATTGAATTTTTACTTGATTACTACCTTCGCCGTATGGCTTCCCAGTATCTTTTACACATTTGTGTTGTCCTTTCCCCATACTGCCAAACACATTAAGTCTTTCTGATGCTCCTGAAGAAGCGCTAAGCACGTAACATGTAGAGCCCAAGACGCCATTACCATCTTAATCAGTTAAATAGCCTATATCCGGAGTTCAACAAACCAATTATGGAATGAGTGGTATTTCATCTCCAAACCATTTAGGCTATCTCCTATAGCTATGTACAGGATATATTATTGAAATTTTGTTATATTGACTTACTTCTTTGATGATACATGTTTTTATATGTATTTTCTATGTTCAATAAATGTATATCTTTTTTATACTATATACCCTTTGTGCTCGTGCCTTAAAAGTCCAAGCCTTCCAATCCTATTCTTGCATACTTTATTATAGAAGAAGTACAGCCAAAGCTTGTTTGACTGTACTTCTCCTGTGGATCACATGAGTGCAATTAATTCTGCACTACTGTGACCCCTTTTCAGCAGACAGCGGGCCGAAGCCTGCTGTCAGCTGACGTCACAGAGCCAGTCCAGGCTCAGGCAAGATAACGACAAAGAAGTCAGGATCTGCCCACATGCCTGGATCGGCACCCAGCTCAGCCTCTCAGCAAGCCGCTGAGAGCTTGAGGCAGCCGCTCCCGCCCCCTCCACAGCCCAGCACTTCAGTAAGCGAGGGGGGGGGCAGAACAGAGAGCAGTGACTGACAGTCACCATCTCTTTGCTCACGGAGCTCAGTGTTAGAGCTGGTGAGGGACAGATGCAGCTTCAGACTGATGTTGCATCCACCTAGGTAAGTATAATTCAGCAAAAAAACAAACCTCAGACTTCTCTTTTAAAAAATATATTAAAATTAGAATAACGTAGTTAAAAATCAGCTTTGAAATACTGGCATCAGACATCGGGATGTGGTTCGAGCGTCACTTCTGTTTTTTCACAAATACATCACTGGGCTCTGTCCTACGTGTGTCGTCACACACCACGTGATTTCCTTTGGGGATCCCCTTAGAAAGTCACGGAAACGTAAGTGGCGACAGTGCAGGGACTACGTCGGCCTCACTCCAGGAAGCCTCCCCTTTGCGTGTGGACCAACCAGGCCACATACCACTCCTCATTGCCGATACTCTCGGCATCTTTCAAGTATACAGATTGCTGTTACAGTTTGGAAGTGGCTCTGGACGGTCATGCCTACCCACCAGATCTAGTGTACTGTGTTGAACATATCTACAATATATTGCTCTTGACTATCTTGGACTCTGTGTGTTTCCTGCCTGCCACACCACTCTGCACCTTGCTCATAAATGGAAGAAATGCTCTGCAGAATACTTCTGGATGGGTGTGGAAGTATGCTCGGTATAGAGGATTGTCACAACTGAGGGTATGTTTAAGACGTTTATTGAAGTTGACTTTAAAATATAACTAAAGACAATTTTTTTCTTTTAGTTTTGAAGTGGAGAGGACTTATAACACCTGTCCATATTTATTGCTGTCTGTGCCCCTGTTACGGAGATTCATCCCCTCTATTTGTCTTGTTTTACATTATCACTGAAAGATAAAGTAAAAGAAAGGTTTTGGGTTGTAATAGATAAATGATAACAGTAAAAGAGGGTAAATCTTCCGATGGGGACACTAATTCCCCTGACCCTGGTGAGAACCAGGAATTCCTTCACTTAGGAGGGATTTCTTATCATTTCCTGTTTTGACTATGGGACAGGACATGAAGGGAAATCTCCACAATAAGACACAGATTGCAAAAAAAAAATGATAGGAGTATAGCCTTCCCATACTTTATCCAAAATGAAAAAAAAAAACATGTCACTACTGGTTTGGATACTCTATATCTCTGCACATATGTTATTTTGTTATCTTTTGAAACTCCAATAAATATACATTAAAAAAAAAGGTTTTCCTTTAGTTCTATTTTAAATTTAAATTTACCCTCAATGTTCTACACTGAGCTTGCCTCTTTACTCATGGGAAAGTGTTATGTCTCGTAGAGAGGAAGGAAGAAACCCCCCCCCCCCCGACATGACACAGAAGGCAAAAAAGGAAAGATGTTTTAACCTTTCCCTATATAAAAAAAGAAAGTAATAAACAGTTATGACTTTAGATTACCTAAAATATAATAACAGATAAATATAATAACAGAAAGAGAGCTACTACTAGTGTACACCGTAAGAGAAGACCACACTTTTTCAGTCTACCAACTTAAGTAGAGCCAAATAGGCAAAACAAAATATACTTTAAATCATTCTGAATAGTTCAGTCTGATGAAAAACTCATTTATTTTAAATAATAATATTATTGTATAAGAAAAAAAAATTAAACCAAATCAGACAGACATTCCTAGCCGCTAAGCAGTTAATAAAGGCAAACTAAGGCTAATAATCATTTTCTGGTTCAACAGGATATTCTAATTTTTTAATGGAGAAAATGCATTCTTAATTTAAATATGCACAATAAGTAGAGCCAATAATAAGAAAAAAAGTAGTATACAGCGGGATGAATGCCGAGCTCTGTGCAAAAGGCATATAAAAGCTTGGAATCTGTAGAAATCAACGCAAGGAGGGGAAAAAAAAGAGAGCTACATAATGTTCACAAATTGTCCATAATTGTATGGATTTTAAATATAAAAGTTGGCGGTGAAAAAAAAAAAATAAAAAGCTAAAAGCCATTAGGAGAGACACTATTGTGAAATACATCAGCAACATCAATTCAAAATCTTATTAAAAAAAATACTATCTAGAGACTTCTTTAAAAAAAAAAAAAAAAAAATTTTTGATAACTATACTTAAAAGTCTTGTCTCGATGTTTACGACAATGCCAATATTGTTCGGATTGACATGGCCTAATGCATATATGAATCATATTTGAATAGAGCTACTAATTAGCATGAATAGCCTATGAAGGTCGTTCGTTTTCCAGAGGAACATTGCGGAAGCAGTCACCCTTAGTAACAGCGATTTGGATTGGAGACTTGACACTCTCTTATCTTCCCCAATACTGGGTCAGCTGATTAATTAAAACTAGGGCAAAGGAAAATATCTGTATGTAATAAAACTTTGAAAAGGATGTTTGTTCTTCCAATATTTCAATGGAAAGATGAATGTTTTCAGAATATGCAATTATTTTTTATAATTATGTTTTCGTGACGGTGTCTCCTTGATTTGATTAAGGGAAAGCAATTGTAAGGTTGACTTTTGCTGACCTCTTTCTGGAAAAGTTAGCTGCCTGGTTGCCTCTAATTTCGAAAAGTGAAGTTAGAACCCCTGACATAAAGACGTGGTTCAGGGCAATGACTCATAAATACTGAAGCCATTGGACCAGAATGTACAGATCACCTTTCATACTGTCCGCACTCTAAACCGCAGCCGTTTAGCCTGCAGCGTTCCATTTCGGCTACAGTGAGTTGGCGGGGGGCAGTGTGAGATGCGTTTTACTGCATCACACAGCACCCTTTTTTCTTTTTTTTTTTTCGAATCAACTTTATTTGAAGTGACATTCCATTTGTGTCTTTGTACAGCAGCGCAGTGCGTTGCACTGCAGTACAGTGACATGCAATCCTGTCTTGTGCTCTGCAATAAAATGCAGCATGTCTGTATTTTATCGCAGCTCACTACAACGCACCTCTAGGGTGCTTTATAGTGTGAACAGGACACACGAAACCCAATTGTTTCCCGTGTGTCTTAGCAATGACCTGTGTTCCTCTAAGTTAACCTTTAAAAAAAAATCTACAATTTTATAAATAAATGCATATTTTTTAAATTGTACAGTCCCTGGAGACCATTAGGTGTGGGTCAACACGTTTCGCAGGACAACCCGCTTCCTTGGACCTTGGATCTCCACCAATAGAACAGTCACTACAATAATATCAAAAAATACACATTAAGCATTTTACAAAAATGTGTGAAAAAAACATTGCCCCCTATGTACGTTTGTGTAGGACTGTATGAGGGTATCTTCTAATCATTAGTAAAACAGACAGTTTTGTATTTTATCGAAGCTCACTGCAACGCACCTCCGGGCTGCTTTGCAGTGTGAATAGGACACATGGAACACAATTGTTTCCTGTGTATCCTAGCAATGATCTGTGTTCCTCCAAGTTCACCTTTAAAAAAAGAATCTACAATTTAATAAATAAACGCATATTTTTTAAAATGTAGAGTCCCTGGAGACCATTAGGTGTGGGTCGACACGTTTCGCAGGACAACCCGCTTCCTCTGGACCTTGGATCTCCACCAATAGAATAGCCACTACAATAATATAAAAAAAAAATACACATTAAGCATTTTACAAAAATGAGTGAAAAAAACATTGTCCCCCATGAACATTTGTCTAGGACTGTATGAGGGTATCTTAGAATCATTAGTAAAACAGACAGTTTTGTATTTTATCGAAGCTCACTGCAACCCTCCTCCGGGCTGCTTTGCAGTGTGAATAGGACACATGGAACCCAATTGTTTCCTGTGTGTCTTAGCAGTGACCCGTGTTCATCCAGTTCAGTACTATATGTGACCAGGACCTAAAGGCTAATTTCACCTTTAAAAAAATAATAAATGCATATATTTTGCAGTAAAAAAAATGTGATTAGTATAGATCAGACTGGATTTCTCATTCACCTCGCAAAGAGTATTGTTCACTTAAAATCCAGGGCATAATCGGTCGGCAAGAGGCTTGCATTCAGTCCTCTCCAAAACACATCTCCCCTTTCGCCAGGAGACTAACACAGGAGATGGCCCCAGACGGGTTGACTCTGAAGTTAGTCCATAGTTCCAGTCCCCCAATGCCAGTATCCACACAGTACCCCAAACAAATTGTCCCAAACAGAGCATTACTCACCCAGCCAACCTCTGCCTCTCTCAGAGAACACGCCCGCCACTGGGGAGAGGCCTGGACTGGCCTTTCTCCCTGGAGTCTTTTCAGCGACTGGAGAGAAGACAGGGTGACTGGGCTCACTCCATCATGCTGTTGGGGATCTGGGCTGACCACCCACCATCCCTGGGGTATACAAGTGGAGACTGAAGTCCCATCCACTTTTGGTAGGTGAAAATCCCCCAGTGCTTGCAAAGCATGGCTGACATCCTCCTGTCCCAGTGCTGCACCAATTTTTTGGGTTGTGTCAGTGAAGACCAAAGTCCCCTCCACTACTACAGGAACTCCCTCTTCTGTCCCATCCACCGATATCAGCTCAAGCTGCAGCTGTGAGGTGCAGATTGCATTCTCTCCTTGGGTCCTGATCTGCTGCTCGGGAGTGACCACCACCTCCTCACCCTGGGCCTCTAGAACTGCCACAGGTGTGGGGCAGAGGTCTTGGACCCTCTGTCCAGTGGCCATCGCTTCAGCTGCAGAAGTTTCTGGTGACACCACCGATGTTGCTGGCAGAAAATCCCATGTCTCTGCAAGTATTGTGGGAGAAAGGCCAAACTGCCTCTTCTCTCTGGGAGGCTGAAGCTGCTGTTGGTGTTGGGCAGAGGTTAGTGGAGCTCTGCCCTGTTGTCAGCACTTCAGCTTTGAAGACGGCAATCTCCGGAGTTTCCACTGCCGATTCTCTGGCATGCTGCTGAATGCATTGTAGCAGTTTCCTGTATGCCCTTTCCAGATGCTGTTCCTTCCTTAGCAAATAGTCTAGATCAGGTTTAAGCTCTGAGACCCCTGCAAGACTGAGCATAGGCTCTCTGTATCCTTGCAGGCCCTCAAGGGTAGGTTCCCCTTCATCGCCATACACAAAACAATCTGAAAGGCTCTCCCACAGCAATCCAGGGCCACCAAAGTCATACCCTCCGGAGAGCATTCTGTTCTCTCCCCTAAATATCCCTGCTCTGCGTGCCATTGTAGAGCCTGATACCGATTGTCCAGCTCTATTTCCTGCTGGACCAGCCTGTCCAACTCAGTCACCCATTGCTCCTGGGGCTGCTCTCCCAGGAATTGCATTCATAACTCCCGTTGATCACTGGCCTGTTGCTCTGGGGTTGGAAAGCACTTGCCCTGTTGCATTCCAGCAACCTGGAGGGCTCTAATCCAGTGTCTTGCCCAAATCTTCTGCCTGAGTTCCAGGTATTCATCTGCAGACACAGTCCTGGGAATTGCTGAAAGGACGATCCGCAGCAGCCCCGGGAACCCTGATGTCAGATCCATATCTCCGCTGGGCTGACCGAAGTCTGCTCTCCTGATCTTGGATCCAGGTGGAGGTTTGGACGTCTTCACAGCCAGGAAACACAATCCCACTGCTGCCACCAGCTGTGACGAACCCCTGTCCTCAAACAGGTCTCTGTCCGCCGTAAATGCTTTCTCTGTCCAGAACCAGCACTATCCAAGACCCTTTAGCCCACCCAGTCACCAGACAACACCAGTCTTGGAGTGGCAAACAACAAAACTCATTTATTATCACACATGGACACAACAGATAAAATAACTCAGAGACTCTTTCCCCCCACCCTTGGAAAACATTAGACTGTCCAATGACAATAGACACACAGGTCAGGTGTGTTCAAACTTCTGCTCAGTAAACAGTCTTAGCAGGGGGCTGCTGGAGGAATCCCCCTCCCTCCATAGAGAGAAACATCCCATAATATCCAGAGCAGACAGACACAATAGAACATTGGAATACAGCCACACCCTAACCGATCAGAGCAAAGAGTCCACAACAAAATGAGACAATATACCATATATACAAGATTGAGTCCGATTAGTATAGATCAGACTGGATTTCTCATTCACCTCGCAAAGAGTATTGTTTCCTTAAAATCCAGGGCCCATAATCGGTCGGCAAGAGGCTTGCATTTAGTCCTCTCCAAAAGCCTCTGCCACGGCTAGGTCTGTCACAAGGTGTACTTACCTGTACGTACTTTATATACTTAAAGTACACTTTCTTTTTGGATACATTTATGCCAATGCCAGAACCTTAATTTATACACTTATGCTGTGTACAGACGATCGGAATTTCCGACAACCAAACTGTGGATTCTTTTCTGACGGATGTTGGCTCAAACTTGTCTTGCATACACACGGTCGCACAAATGTTGTCGGAAATTCCGATCGCCAAGAACGCGCTGACATTCAACACGTACAACGGCACTATAAAAGGGAAGTTCAATACCAAGTTCGCCACCCTTTGGGCTCCTTCTGCTAATCTCGTCTTTATCTCGTGTTAGTAGAAGTTTGGTGAGAGACGATTCATGCTTTTCAGCCTTGTGTTTTTCAGTTCGTTACTGCTCTTCAGTTTGTGCTTGTGGATTTGTATCTGTTCTTCAGTGCGTGTTGTCAGTTTGTTCCTGTCTTTCAGTGCGTTCTATTTAATAGATATATCTGTTTTCCAGTGCGTTCTTGTCTGCTCGTTTCTGATTTTCAGCTCGCTCTTCTCAGGCCTATCTGATTTTCAGTGCGTTCTGTTAGTTCGTTCTGACCAGCCAACTGTTTTCTAGCCATGTTGCGGGCATGTACTCATCGTAGAGTTTGTGCTGTGCAGGGGCTTGGTGTTGGGGTTCTTACTTTGACCCAAGCCCAGTCCATGAACAGGGCGGGGAGGAGTTCATGGACGAAGAATTGGTTACTCCAGCATGACCAATTCTCTCATATGCCTTTGTTGCGGGAGATCCAGGAAAAATAATCCTGCTCATTTCAGGAATTATCTCTGGGCGACAGACCCCGTTTTTCACCATCTGTTGGCTTTGCTGTCCCCCTATATTACCAAGCAGGACACCTGCATGCGGCAAGCAATCACTCCCGAGCAGAGGCTCATCGCCACCTTGCAGTACTTGGCGATGGTAAGAAGTCTGCAGGACATCAGGTTCTCGACAGGCATCTCCCCCCAGGCTCTAGGGATCATTATTCCAGAGACCTGTTCTGCCATCATACAGGTCCTGCAGAAGGAATATATTAAGGTTATATTAAGTTTATTATTATATTAAGTTTATTATTATATTAAGTTTTATCTTTTAACATCACATTCTATGTATTTATGTATGTATATGTTTGCTAATGTATTGTATTTATTTCATTATTCCATAATTACCTTGATTGTAATATCCTGTGAATGTCCCCTTTGTCCTCATGCATGTTGGAAGTTTTTAAAGTTCCTTTTTTGTCCTTCATGCATATTTGCTTCACTAACCTCCCCAAGCATGCTATCCTGGGCCCATACACACCTAGCCTAGTCACTTAACAATGTATTTTGTCAGCTCCATAGTAATGCTTTACCCTAAACACCCCTAAAATGCGTACAAATGTTTTTTTGTCCTTAAATTCATGCAGAGTGCAAGAAGCTTTTTTTTGGGGTCCCAAACTCATTTGGAACACTCCCTCCCCACAACCGCTAAGTCAACCGATACCAATCCTCTATCTGCTGACTTTGCCAAACCCATACACATTATACCTACCTCTTTTGTGTCATATTTATGGATGAATTCACCAAAGCCTGCCTGAATACTTTCAAATGGTACTGTTTAAAGTTTTGTTCTCCTATTATCTTGATAAGTAATTGCAGAATGTAAAATTGTGCTTCAATTTGGACATTTGGACAGTGTATCATTCATATTTTTGGATTATGACACTTCTTACCTGTCCAGTGGGCTGCCAATAGTGTAAGTAAGGAGGGGCTGGCCAAAGTAACACACATTATTTATGCATTCAGCTCTCAATGAAGTGGAGAGGGTTACCTGTCCAAAACATCTCCCCCCTAAAATTTTTACAATGGGCCATCAGAGGGTGTGAGGAATCTGATAAGTGGATCTTATACTTTTGTCTTTAAATACTCCTTAAAATAAATGTTATACTGATGTTGGCCAAGAATGTTTGTGTCTAATCTGCTTGCAATGTTTATGTGCAAAAGTACAAATTTTTTTTTCTTGTTTGTCTCCGGTTTCCTTTAACCCCACAGGAATGGCAGACTGTGGCCTCTCAGTTTGCCCAGCAGTGGGACTTTCCTAACTGCGGAGGGGCAATCGATGGGAAACACATCCACATCGTTCCACCCCCCAACTCGGGGTCATACTATTATAATTACAAGGGGTTTAATAGTATTGTGATGAGGGCAGTGGTGTCGGCGACATACGAGTTTTTGTATGTGGACGTGGGGAAGAATGGCCGGATGTCGGATGGTGGAGTCATTGCCCAGATGGAGTTTTACAGACGCTTTGGCTTGCCACCTGCGGAAGGCAACGTGGCTGGTCTTCCGTTTGTTTTCGTCGCTGATGAAGCGTTTGGGCTAGGAGAACATCTGATGAGGCCATTTCCCATGAGGACCATCACCCCGGACCAGAGGGTTTTTAACTACCGGCTGGCCAGAGCCAGAAGAGTGGTGGAGAATGCTTTTGGCATAATGGCTAGCCGGTTCCGCCTATTTCTAACACCAACTCAACCATATTGTGCTTGCCTGCTGCATTCTGCACAATTTTCTACGTAAAAATGTTACAAACTATGTGGCCTCAGTTGGGCCTGAGGCCGGATTTACTGATCAATCAACCCTGATGGCACTTGAAGCTGGCCGTCCTGGCTTGCCCCCCCCAAAGTGCCTGCGAAGTCAGACAAAAATATCTGGAGTACTTTGTGGGTAGGGGGCCATTGATATGCCAGCAAAGGTGTGAAACATTTTTTAAATACATTTTTATTTTAACTAACTGAACTAATGTTTCATTTGATTTACTGCTTGTATTTCTTTTAGCTGTCTCCTAGGTTCTCCAATAGGCTTTTCTTTTTGGCCATTTTCTTCAATAGTGCAAACATAATTTATTTGATACATGAGGTGACAATCTCTTCTTCAGCTAACTATTATGTTGTGGGTCTGCTACACACACACATTGTTTTTTTTGTTAATGTATGTAATGCATTAATGATAAAAATAATCATCCTTTTCAGCACCATGAATTAATTCTTTTGAGTCCCTAAAATGGCCTGATTGGGGCCAATTTTAGAGCACTGTGTGGGTTATTTACTAAAGGCAAATACACTTTGCACTACAAGTGCACTGCAAGTGCACTGAAACTGCACTGAAAGTGCACTTGTGGTGCAATGTGCATTTGCCTTTAGTAAATACCCCCATTGTCACTGTAAATACCAACTTACTCCAAAAACTGGTATTGAGCATTGAAAGAAGAAGCCAAACATTGTTGAGTATAAAACATTTTACTCTGTGCACATTCACATGTGCGTTAGAAAATGTTTTTTGAACAAACCAACATCTTTGGTGTATAACATTTTTATGTTTGACATTAGAAATATAATTTTTTTGGTTAAACAGGCATGTTTCAAACCATAACATGCACAACTCAGAAACTTACAAAGTTCAACTTTGATAAAGTGAAGGCCATATCAGACATTAGTATGTCAAAACTGTGTTGATCTTGCCTTCATCAGATGGGGTGATGTCACCCCTGTAAAAGCCAAATTTTGAAGATGCACACAAATTGGGAGTCAAAATATGGATTTTCCTTCTGATCCCATGCCTAATGTCAACATGTGCTAGCTCCCACTTGAGTTGCGAGGAAGGGGTTGCATCCACAAAATGCGTACATTGATATCCCGTGATGGCAGATAGCACATGTTGACACAGTGTGTGCATCTTCAAAATCTGGCTTTTATAATACTTTAAAACTTGATTTAAAAGAAAAAATTCCACGACAAAACAGTACAATTTTTGTGTTTTTTAGATTCTGCCTAAAACATCAATGATGTTCTTCATTTTTTGTTGAACATCATTCATGTTTTCCTTTGTCATCTCTAAATTCCGATTGCACACCATTATGAGGACTTGTGCACTTGCACTGGTGAAATGAGTTTCTTCTTCCACAACATCCACATCACCTAAAATAAAGAAACACACCATGTATTATAAATATGCAGGCATGCATCTATTACCTGAAGCTATAGTCTCAGACACTGACCTGTTGTGGTCACTATTTCGCCCAATTCATGTACCTCGGAATCCACATCCTCAGGTTGTGGTGTGGGGATTTCCCCTTCTTTAGGAGGTTGGGGGTCCCTGGTGTCCTCAGATGTCCCGAGTCTTTTCTCCCCTATGTGAATAAAAAAAAGGTATACTTAGCACACAGATGTTTGAGGCAAGAAATAGTAATATGAAACATTGCTTGGAAGTCTCGTACAATTGTCTGTTTGGACAGAGTTCCAAGCTGAAGACATGATTTTTTTCCCTTTATTCAAGCTGGAATACTTACCTTTTCTGGTAAAGTTTCCCACATGGAGGAACCCCTAGTATCCACTGGAGCACCTATGTGGGAAAACCACAAAAAGGGTTTTCTGGTGTCCCACACTAGTGCTCCTGCGTCCAGATGTGTAAACAGCTGCTGAGTGTCCTCTCCTTACACTGAATCAAGTTTATATTTCATTCTAGTTACAAACACATCTAGACAACAATGTAATAAACTTCTTTTAATACAAATCGGCCTGAACAAATGTAGTTAACCTGTATCTGCCAAAAATATTGTATTAGTGGTCGAACGAACAATGTTTACTACGAACGATTACTGTGCCCACAAACTTGAAACTTGCCCTTTTAAACTGTCCAACAGTAAAGAAAAGCACACGGAGCAGCAAGAAAGTAATAATAATAATAGGAACACAGGACAAATACTTACTTTTTTGCAGCACTTTCCTGATCTTTCTGTACTGATCCTCAATTTCAGGTCTGACCAGCGTTTCCTCACTTGATCCTTGAATCATCATACCCCAAAATTCCTGTGCAGACTTCTCACAACTTTAGTCATGATCTTGGCCTTTCTCACATTTGGGTTTGGGTAAGGTCCATACTTCCCATCATAGTCGACCCTCTTCAAGATGTCCACCATCTCCACCATCTCTACAAAGGACATATTTGAGGCCTTAAATCTCCTGGATCGGGATGTTTGTGCCTCCGGGCTTTCGTCGTTGCTGTTAGTATCATGCTAACGAAGGTACGATTCTAACTTGGGGCATCAGTGAAATATACTGCTTAGAGATTATGGCCTATATTGGGACAAGATTATGAGTGTTTAGCCTGACATTAGGGTTTGTCTTGTGTTATATCTTGCAGATAAAATGGATAGATTCAACGATCACAACTTCCTCCCTAGCTTCATAGATAAATACAGAGAGCTGCCCTGTCTGTGGCAGGTGAAACACCCATTTTTAAATAATCAAATAAAGAGGAAGGCAGCACTGGATCAATTGCTGGAATTGGTGAAGCCGGTGATTCCCACGGCAACCATCCCCTATTTGAAGGGCAAAATTGGTGGCCTGAGGAGCACATATAGGGAGCGCAAAAAGGTCCAGGATTCCAGGAGATCAGGAACAGCAGCAGATGACGTTTATGGTACTATGACAGACTGCAGTTTTTGTTAGACCAGACTGAAATCAGGCCATCACTCTCAACCCTTCCTTCCACTCTTCCTTCCACCTCAGCTGAGGCTTCTGAAGTCCAACTTGGGCCTTCCACCCGAGAAGAAGTGGAGGAGCCCAGCTTGAGCCAGGTATAGCATCGTTCAACATATTTCTTGTCAAAAAATGTATGATGTTAACTAGATGTTATTATTGATCACTAATTTCTGATTTAACAAAGTGGTTCACATATCAATAGACAGTAGTAGCCAAAAATGTTTGGGACAAGAATGAAAAATGCTGGGGTCAGAATGATAGTCTTTTCTATTTGTTAACATTCAATTTGCAACTGTCATGAGCTCAAAAGTGTGTGTGATTGATGACCAAAAAACTCAAACTATTTCCCATTTTCATACACAGGAAAGTCTCAGCCAGGAGGAGGCTGTAGAAAGTGGCAGCCAGGAGGTGGCGGCGGAAAGTGGCAGCCAGGAGGTGGTGGGGGTAAGTGGTAGCCAGGAGGTGGCGGGGGTATGTGGCAGCCAGGAGGTGGCCGTGCCCAGAAGCCTGACCGAATCACAGGTTCCTCCCCTCCACCTTCCAACAAAAAGGCCCAGGAAGGGGAGGAACATGGAGGATTCAGCGCTTTCTTTGATTCGGCAGGCTACTGCGGCCCTCAGAACCACCCCCAATCTTCAAGAGGCCTATGCCTGCATGGCAGCCAGCAAAGTGCAGGAAATGGAGGTGGGCCAATGCCTCATTTGAGAAGGTCATCTATCAGACCCTAAATAAGGGAGTGATGGGCGAACTCACAAAAAAAAGTCACCATACTCCTCCTCCACCACCTGCCACAACTCTTACACCACAGCCACAGTCTGGAAGGAAGCGTGCAAGAAAGTCTTGAGAGTAATGGCCTGGGTTCAGTCTGGTCTGTCAAAAGACACAGGCTGTTGTAAGACCACAGCCTCGGGACATACATGTCATCTGCTGTTGCTCCCAATCTCTCAGAGTCCTGGACCAGATTGTGTTCCCTATTAAATGGACTCCTCAGGCTACCAATTTTGCCTGTCAAATAATTGATGTCTGCCCTGGGGTACAAAGGCTTTGCCAATTTCAACAGTTTATCCAGCGTTGCCTTCCTCTTTATTTTGTTATGACCCCTAATAAATGTCTATTTTTTCACAAATCCTTGGCTATGTGTTTTATCTCAAAAAGGACAGTTTGTTTGTGAGTAGGCAGGTACATTTCAAAAATACAATGTCAAATTAACAAGGGACACCAACACCAACCAATCTCCTTGAGGTTAAAAAATATAAGATAATAATGGTGTTGTGGTAAATTGACACACAAAACGACAAAAAATATTATGGAGATCACTATAGAAAAAACATTAAAAAAAAGTCAGGAGATCTTGATTAAAAACAAAATAAAAAAGGAGATCACTATAAAAAAAGATTTGAAACATTATTCTTGAGATCTGGCGAAAAAAAAAAAAAAGATTATTCAGGAGATCATGAGAAATAATAAAGAAATCAGTTTGTCAGAACTCTGTGTGAATATCAGCAGCAAAACAACTTCATTATTCTAGCATTATAAAGAAGAAGAGAATGCGCTGTATTAAAAGATTAAAACATTTGCAGCTTGATGAATGTGCCATCTCCATTACGACTGCTAGTTTTACCAGACTGAGCGATTCTGTCTCGTACTTGATTCAGAGCATGCGTGGAATTTTGTGCATCGGAATTGTCTACACAGCAAAAAAAAAAAAAAAACGACGTGAGGTGGCCCCAAATTCTAGATTCTAAAGAGGGAACTTCATGGAAAAAGAAAACAAAATGAGCATCTCCCCAAAAAGATCCACACCAGACCCTTACACAAGCATCATCTGGGAAGACTTGTGTTTGAACCAAACCTTAAGCTCATCCCTCTCAGGGAGAATGGATAAGGTAGTACAAGATTCAAAGAAACCCCTTAAATGGAGCCTGAGATGTGGAAGAGCCCAATGCTATTCAGTATCAGAATAGTTTTTTGAAAAGAGGCCCAATTTTTGTGGGGGTGCCCCCTTTTGAAGCAATCGCCAAAAGGTGAAAAGCATATAAACTAGTATCAGTATGGCACTGAACCAACATGACAGATCGATTCACTGATCCCTATACCAAACCCATGTGCATTTTGTTTTATTTATATTTTTCACAGATCCCTTTTGCAGCTCAGAACTGCAGTCTGCCATGAATTATATAGATGGCTGCCTGTTTTATATGTACGTATGGGAACGAGTCACTGTCATCTTTAAGACAAATAGTAAGAGGAGAGGTCCCTGGATGCCCTGAATGGGAGCAGATGTCTAAATGAGAGCTGCTCCACTAATGCCCTCTTGGATTTTCATTCCTCATCCTCTATAAACACCACATTTGTATCACTTAGTGCACAATGAAGCTCTCTCAGTTTCCTTTAGATCTTAATAGGGCATTTTAAGGCAGAGAATGAGGAAACTTGCGGATTAATAGGATGCCAGTACAGATTCATAATCTGCCTTGATGCCATCATCCCCAACCACGTGAGAATCAAAGCAGATAAGCCCACTACTAAACTGAAAAGATTGTCTAAAGCTGGTCATCGATATTTAGCTGCTCAGACATCTTAACTCTTCATTTTTAACATGTTGAAGCCCAGTGGGTAAGTATAGCTTCAGACATAATTACAGACATCCAAAACTGCCAGATTTATAAAAGTATTAATGTAACCATCCACTAAAATCCCAACCCCACCTTTCTGAACAGTTTTAATTTAACATAACATTTTACATTGTTCTGCTGTACTGCTTAAAGTGGTTATAAATCCTTACATATACACACTGAAGTGACTGGCGCCAGGTGATATACAGAGATGAAGCACATTCTGCTGCATAAGTTGTACCCGTTTTTCTGTAGCCCTCCCTCCTCTACAGCTCTTTAAAGTATTCAGATCAAAGGCTATTTCTCATATCCAGAAGGCAGGAGGAGGGAATATAAAGTCACACACTGCACAGCATAGAGCAGTGTTTCTCAATCTTTTTTTTTTTTTTTTTTTTAGTTAAGGCACCCTTTAAAATTATAAAATGATATTATCATCACTATGTTGGTGCTTCCTGGATGTCCAATCAAGGAAGCACAAACAAGGCATCCGCATTGGAGGTCAAGGATCTGTCTGCGATGCTAGAATTACAAAATTAAATTATTTACCTTAAGCTGGTAAAACAGTCCCTATATACAGTATGTATTTCAGCTATGTATTGGATGATTTTCTAGAGTTCAGCTTAAATGGATAATAGCTTAATATTATTTTTTTTTAAATTGCTATCAGGACATTTTAAGACGAACCCTTATTAAAGAAGAAACATACAAGATGCCTCCTATGGATTTTAACATAGCAGCCTCGATGCTCTCAGAAGGCGCTAATTAGCTTCCTAGTTTAGAGAGGAATCCAGAAAAACTTAACTGGCATTTAAACAATTTTTATTTATGTCAGTGACAAATGTAGAAATTACAGATCCGTTGCTACTTAATGCTGCTTACATTCTTGACACGTTTGGCAATGAAGGGATTGAATGAAATTTTAATTAAATGTTTATGTACTCTGGGGCCAATTTAGATGGAATTTTCAGAAATAAGATGCTGTACAGGAAAAAAAAAGGCAGAAAAAATAAATGTAGTGATCTGTTAGCCAATAACTGTAATGAACAGTGCACATTTTTTAAATGTTGGGCTCAATAATGTAGCAGTATTGTGAAATAAAACATATTGAATATAAAACACATAAACAAGTACAATTAAAAAGCGCTTAAACGTTAAATAACAATAATGACCTAAAAGCCAGAATGAATTATGCCTTTATACTGGAGAGCTATTGACTTCCACCGGTTTGTTTATCAGTACTGGCATAGTCGGACGGTTGGGCCAAAAGTTCTGTTTCCATGAATCATTCGATGTACTAGAGGATTTTGGCTTAAAGGTACACTCCAGTCAAGACATTAACATTCAAAGGGAATGTACTGTATATTTAGGTTACATACATTTTCTTTACTCAGTTATTTTAGTTAAAACTACAGAAAATAAAAATATTAAAATGTATATATTTTTTTTCAGGTAAATGTGAACTATTGCATATAAATATTATGTAGTATTTTCCCCCAGCCAACAAGTGGGTCATCCGATTCCTTGTCATGGTTTCCTCTCTCTCCTTATTAGCTGTTGGGAAAGGGCTGTTGTTTGCGGAATACAATAACTCAAGGTGACATTTACACACACAAGAATCAGGAATAAGTCACCAAATTGACTTATCCATGATTGGATTTCAATCAGACACAGCAAGCCTAAAAGCAGGCAGCCATAGTTGTGCTCTCTTTAAAAATAACCCAGATTATGTAGGAAGTAGAGGAATTTTTAAAACTTAGGGCTCTTTCACGTATGAGCGGATCCCCCGCTAAACTTGAACTGAACAGGATGGATGTCAGTTTTTTTAATCTGTGCCCATTCAGTTTGTCTGCATTTTAACAATGGATAGAAGCGGACCCATAATGGCTTTATGTGTAGGTAGATGTAAGCAGACTTGTGGCCATTTCTATTAGGTTACCTCTAATCCATCTCATTTAGGCCCGGAAAAATGAAAAAGGATGCAATCCTTGTCCAATTTCTTTTCTGAATCTGGATGGATTTGGAGGTAGGCAGGTGTACATGGACACAAGTCTGTTTATATCAGCCTACCCATGGCGCTTCTGATTAGGTCCACCTGAAAAATGGATAAGCAGACCCGATTGGAATGCCCATGTGAAAAGGACTCTTATTTATTAAAATTTATAAAAGATGTGGCTAACTAGTCCTTAGTTGTGGTGGCTGAGCCCACTTTCGTTTTTTTAGGCTAAGAACATTTTCAGCAAGTACAGAAAATACATTTTGATCTTGCCAGAAATGTGGTGTCCTTGTCACTTCCTAGAAGCCTAAAAAAAGAACTTTATTGTGTAAAATACTAGTCCTATCAACCCACCATGGCATGAGGATGAACATGGTTGAAGTCCAGCCAGTGTGCCAACCATTTTTGCCTCCATATACACAGTAAAAAAAAAAGCATAGACGCTAAGGGGCAGGAAGTGTGTTATTCACACGATTACAGAAAAACACCTGAAAAAATAAATAATGCAGCCACCACATTTACAGATTGGTAAGAAGCAATATATAACATTTACGGTGCCTTGAAAAAGTATTCATACCCCTTGAAATGTTCCACATTTTTTCATGTTACAACCAAGTGACATTTTTTTCCCATTCTCTTTTGCAAAACTGTACATATTGGGTTTAGATGCACTTCAAAACATATATGTGAGAGCAACCTTATTTTTATATAAACAGTAGATAAATAAATAAATAGATAGATAGATAGATAGATAGATAGATAGATAGATAGATAGATAGATAGATAGATAGATAGATAGATAGATAGACACAGTATATACTGTAGCTATATCTATCTATCTATCTATCTATCTATCTATCTATCTATCTATCTATCTATCTATCTATCTATCTATCTATCTATATATACAGTGGGGACGGAAAGTATTCAGACCACCTTAAATTTTTCACTCTTTGTTATATTGCAGCCATTTGCTAAAATCGTTTAAGTTCATTTTTTTCCTCATTAATGTACACACAGCACCCCATATTGACAGAAAAACACAGAATTGTTGACATTTTTGCAGATTTGTTAAAAAAGAAAAACTGAAATATCACATGGTCCTAAGTATTCAGACCCTTTGCTGTGACACTCATATATTTAACTCAGGTGCTGTCCATTTCTTCTGATCATCCTTGAGATGGTTCTACACCTTCATTTGAGTCAAGCTGTGTTTGATTATACTGATTGGACTTGATTAGAAAAGCCACACACCTGTCTATATAAGACCTTACAGCTCACAGTGCATGTCAGAGCAAATGAGAATCATGAGGTCAAAGGAACTACCTGAAGAGCTCAGAGACAGAATTGTGGCAAGGCACAGATCTGGCCAAGGTTACAAAAAAAATTTGCTGCACTTAAGGTTCCTAAGAGCACAGTGGCCTCCATAATCCTTAAATGGAAGATGATTGGGATGACCAGAACCCTTCCTAGAGCTGGCCGTCCGGCCAAACTGAGCTATCGGGGGAGAAGAGCCTTGGTGAGAGAGGTAAAGAAGAACCCAAAGATCACTGTGGCTGAGCTCCAGAGATGCAGTCGGGAGATGGGAGAAAGTTGTAGAAAGTCAACCATCACTGCAGCCCTCCACCAGTCGGGGCTTTATGGCAGAGTGGCCTGACGGAAGCCTCTCCTCAGTGCAAGACACATGAAAGCCTGCCTGGAGTTTGCTAAAAAACACCTGAAGGACACCAAGATGGTGAGAAATAAGATTCTTTGGTCTGATGAGACCAAGATAGAACTTTTTGGCCTTAATTCTAAGCGGTATGTGTGGAGAAAACCAGGCACTGCTCATCACCTGTCCAGTACAGTCCCAACAGTGAAGCATGGTGGTGGCAGCATGATGCTGTGGGGATGTTTTTCAGCTGCAGGGACAGGACGACTGGTTGCAATCAAGGGAAAGATGAATGCGGCCAAGTGCAGGGATATCCTGGAGGAAAACCTTCTCCAGAGTGCTCAGGACCTCAGACTGGCCCAGCCAGAGCCCTGACTTAAACCCAATTGAGCATCTCTGGAGAGACCTAAAAATGGCCGTCCACCAACGTTTACCATCCAACCTGACAGAACTGGAGAGGATCTGCATGGAGGAATGACAGAGGATCCTCAAATCCAGGTGTGAAAAACGTGTTGCATCTTTCCCAAAAAGACTCATGGCTGTATTAGATCAAAAGGCTGCAAAAATGTCAACAATTCTGTGTTTTTCTGTCAATATGGGGTGCTGTGTGTATATTAATGAGGGGAAAAAAATGAACTTAAACGATTTTAGCAAATGACTGCAATATAACAAAGAGTGAAAAATTTAAGGGGGTCTGAATACTTTCTGACCCCACAGTATATATAGATAGATAGATAGATAGATAGATAGATAGATAGATAGATAGATAGATAGATAGATAGATAGATAGATAGATAGATAGATAGATAGATAGATAGATAGACAGATAGTATTTATAGCCTTACTGCAAGTGCTGGAAGTAAACCCAACTTTTTTGTCTTTGTCTATGTTTCTACCTTGTAGCAGAGATGGTTCATGGCTGGCCAAAATACTTGATAGTCCATACATAACCCCTCCCCTCAGTCTAGGTACAACTGCCTACCAGTTTTTGGTATCAACTATGTGAATTTTTGTACCACTCCTCCTTGCAAAATTCCTTAAGTTGCACAATGTTTGTGGGTTTTTCTGAATGAACTGCCCATTTCAAATCCCTCCACAGTATTTCAATGGGATTCAAATCAGAGCAAT